>NC_085137.1:352302538-352619538 GCF_035046485.1 Aedes albopictus
GAATGTGTTTGCATTATCATTATCCAAATGATAACGGTAATGTACACATGCGGGGCTTATTGTTAGTGAAAGTGACTTCTGAATGGACGTGTCCCTCTAGCCATTCTGAAATGGGTCTCTGAATCTGCAATAGAGCTATCACCTTCTAACTCCCGGACTAAAGCTTTTTGCAGTAGCATCAAAATGATATTGCAGAAAACTTTCTTCCATAATATCACTGCCGGACAGTGGGGGTTAGTTGGATCACACACACACACACACATATCAAGCTGTACAAAATATAAAAATAGTGGGTATTGCCAATTTATGTACGGTAAAAATATTTGTATGAAATTTATTACGAAAAACGGCCATTTTCAAAAATTTCGCCGGGGCGACCTCTATATGTCATTTTTGAAAGTTGCCGTCATACAAAAGTTTATTTCTAACACCCTTAGCTATCATTTGCAGGGTGAGCCCCCAAGCTTTTTGACCATGTGCAATTTTGGGACAACCTAATATACACTAGTGTGGGTCATCGGAACCGTTTTCTCAGATCAAAGCTTTTTTGGTTCCGTTTCGAGTCCTGAGTATCTGTGCAAAATTTTAGAACGATCGGTTGCGTCTACACTTTGCGCATTGCAATTGAAATTTGTATGGGAAAACATACTTTTTTGCATTTTTGTCATAAGTTGAAAAAGTTTGTCTGAAACTTTTTAACCAATCCTGTAATATGATAGCCTAGGATGTTCTGCAAAACTTTGTTGAAGACCGCAAAGCGATCCGGTGCTTGTAAAAATAGTTATAACCAACGAACCGCGAGCATGTGTTTATGTTTTAACATGTAAAGGAATAACAATAGCAACAAAATCATGTTGTTTCGCCAAGCAATGTCAACGCTATAACTTTTTTCATAAGCTTCAGATCACTTCGCGGTCTTCGACAAAGTTTTTCAGGACACCCTAGGCTATGTTTTCACTTTATCAGTTACATGGCTTTAGGCATGGGCCCCTATAGCCGAGGCGGTAAACGCACGGATATTCAGCATGACCATGCTGAGGGTGACGGGTTCGATTCCCGGTCGGTCCAGGATCTTTTCGTAAAGGAAATTTCCTTGACTTCCTTGGGCATAGAGTATCTTCGTGCCTGCCACACGATATACGCATGCAAAATGGTCATTGGCAGAGGAAGCTCTCAGTTAATAACTGTGGAAGTGCTCATAGAACACTAAGCTGAGAAGCAGGCTTTGTCCCAATGAGGACGTTACGCCAAGAAGAGAGAGAGAGGGCTTTAGGCAAATTCGAGATTGTTATGAGAGAAATGCAAAAAAGTGTGTTTTCCCATGTAAAACCCCATACAAACTTCAAACGCGATGCGCAAAACGTAGACATAACCGATCGTGCCCAAATTTTGCACACTTATTTGGGTCCTGAAATGGGATCAAAAAAGCTTTAATCTGATGGGGTACCATTGAATTTTTCATTTTTCCATATGAACGATGACCCACTCTAATATACACTGTGCTGTGAGTGGAAGTTGGAAATAAGGGAAACGACTTTTTTTAATCCGTTTCTGGTTCTAGCGATGGTTTATGAACATATGAATATACATGAGTTGTATATGTAGAGAAGAGAGGGCCAGAGAAAGTGGATAGAAGGATACAAAGTAGGATGAAAGGGACGGCCCATGACCTTCTGCATACGAATCAGAAGCCGTAGCCACTAGACCACCAAGCCCGCATCACTGCCCTTTACAATAATCTTCAAACATGTTTTGTCAAGTATTTTGTCAAATTGTATTGTGCCGAGAATCTGAATTATGTTCAAATAATTTCAGATAATTCTTAAAAGGCCTTTGCAAAAAAAAATCGTTTGAACTACTGGTGAAATTTTAAACTGTGTGATAGAGGGTCTCCAGTTAGCCTAGTGGTTAAGGCTATGGATCGCCAATCCGGAGACGGCGGGTTCGATTCCCGTTCCAGTCGGGAAAATTTTCTCGACTCCCTGAGCATAGTGTATCATTGTACTTGCCTCACAATATACAAATTCATGCAATGGCAGGCAAAGAAAGCCCTTCAATTAATAACTGTGGAAGTGCTCAAAGAACACTAAGTTGAAGCTGAGACAGGCCAAGTCCCAGTGGGGACGTCGAGCCACAAAGAAGAAGAAGAAGAAGAAGATGGAGAAGATGGAGAGAGATGGAGAAGACATCTTGGAAGTGTACAAATTTGTGTTGGTGACCCCATACAGAGTGAATTCACCCTTTCTCCCTCACACACAAATATGATGAGCAGTCACCACAGCAGTCAGTGTGGGGGAAAAGCTGTGCTAATGAAAATTAATATTTCGATAAACGTTCTTTTCGATGTTTCTTCGTCTTCTGGCGTTGTCGTGGTAATGGAAGCTGCGCGCTATCGTTCCCAACGGTGTTACCCACACGCGATTGAAACGTTAGGGTTCAACGCCAGATTCTGATTCTCCCGACCGGACCCGGACCCGGCCACCTTCCCGTCCAGATAGTGTATCGTTCCCCGAAATCATCGTCGGATGCGGGCGCGAAATGAAAGTCAGTCAGTTTGCGAAACGCGCGGTGAATAGGGGCTCCAGAAAGGAGCAACTTTTTCGTCGTCTAATTAGTGGTTTCGTAATATTTCCCGCCAGCCGCCGCCGCAGCATTTGGTTCGGTGGTCCCCCGGTCTGGGAATGATTTTCCACTGTCATCTCAGAGCGTAGGATGATGTTTCGTTAGTTTGACAAGCGCTTCGACTACCGCCGTATGTATGCGGAGCAGGTGGTGACGGAGACGCGCCGGAGAAATGAGATGTCTAACCAACTTTGGGACGTGAAGATTCAATTATGATAATGGAGCGGGTGTTTGGAAATCTGTTCGGTTGTGCTTTAGCAAAGGTTAAAGTACATCGATGAGTAGATATCGACAGCTTTGATTAACATCAAATTTCTCTTGAATAAACTTGTAACCTACTGTTGTGAACACAATGGGTGCTTCCAACATTAGAAACGATTGTCAGTTTACGACCATAGGAAGGAAGTATGTTTCTCTATAAACCTTCAGACTAGTAGTTTTCAACAGCCTATAAAGCCGATGTGGTGTATTAAACATAACCAGGCAAAGGGTGACGGGTTTGATTCCTGGTCGATCCAGGAACTTTTCGTAATGGAAATATCCTTGACTTTCTTGGGCATAGAATCCCGAGCAGGAACGAATAACTGACACATAACTGCAGCATACCAAAGTCAGGTATCATACCAAGACAAGGTATTGGTCGATTACCCAGGTATTGGAAATAACTTATTTTGGTATTTTGTAGGTATTGATAAAATACCTCAACCAGTTATTGGTTTGGTGTTGAGGACTGCTTGTGGTATTATTCAATTATGGAAAAATCTCTATTTGTATAGAAAAATCATCGATTATTATTTAGGTATTGTCATACCTGGTGTCATTATCCACCTGTTATGTATAGAATACACACCAGTTATTATTTTAGGTATTTTACCTCTTATGCAGGGCTACTTAATACCTCATTCAGGTTGTAGGTATTCGGTTTTCCATACCTGAGTTAGGTATTCTTCAGCTATTTTCTCCTGTTCGGGATATCCTCGTGCCTGCCGCACGATATATGTATGCATCCAAAATGGTCATTGGCAAAGGAAGCTCTCAGTTAAAAAGTGTGGAAATGCTCAAATAAAACTAAGCTGAGAAGCAAGCTTTGTCCCAGTTGGAACGTTTTGTCTAGAAGAGGAGGAACTATAAGTTCGGAGAAGAATCAGCAATAATTGTTTGTTATCGACGGAAATAGTTCAGAGCAACTCCGAAACATGGAACGAGCTCACCAGTTCATCTGACTCATTCACAAGAACTCTCAGTTTTATACTTTCAATCCACTTCTTAATGCATTTAGTGCCTGAAAGTAAAAAAAAAAATCTGTTCTGCTGAGCAGCGTAGATTCCAGTTCTATTTCGGTCTGAAAAGGACACTTTTCGACAAAACTTTCTCGCCATCGAAATATATTTAATCCAAAGCATTCTAAATAAATGTGGAACCAGACAAGATTAAATCTACAAGTTCCGGCTTGACAACACGCTTAACTGAACATCCATCAACGAGCTGTTAACAAAATTATATTTATCACCAATAGGGAACCATCAATCTGTTGTCCGTACCCGGTATACATGACATGCTATCAACGTACCGATAAAATCACTACCTAGCACTTTACTGCCGTGATTCGCGCCGTGTTAAGTTCAGTGTAAACATTGTTGAGCGCGCCCTAGTCCCCATCCATCCATCCAGCAATCCACCCGAACTCGGCCTGTTTAATGCTGGGCACGTAAACAAACACCGATAGTAGTGCCCATCATCTAGATGTATATCGATGCCATCGCCATCATCATCATCACTGCCATCGTCAACGGCCACTGCTAGTCCGGTATCAATGGAGGAGAGCTTTTGATAAAAATACGTTTCACGATCCGATCAATGGGTCGTTGGAAAAACATTAAAAGTATTGAAAGTATTCAAGCAAGAACCTCCCCAAACCGAATTACATACAATGGGCGGCGGCCTGTGTTCTTTCACTCGTCGTCGGGTTCTCCTATGCAGCTTCGACCGAAGGACAGTGAAGGACCAATTTGGGCTGGCAAACTCTCTACGTCCAAATGGGTGGAAATTCGGTCCACTTCGTTATGCGTCCAACGTTCTTCAACAGAGAGTGGCGCATGAAAATTGATGCGAAAACAGGCTTACAAAAGCAACGTTTACTGAAGGATAATTAAAACATCAACAATCGCCGGTTGGGCAAATATTTTCCATAACGTTTTGCTTTCGCGGGGAAAAACCATATTAATGGGCGAACGGTGAAAATTAAATAGTCGGGGAAAATTTGGTGCACCAAGATGTCAGTGCCCTCCGGTGGTGTTGACGGATCAATTCAAGAAACATTTTGCGAGTCACACAGGAAGATTCAAATATGACGTCCTTTTTTTTTTTTTTTTTTTTTAATTTTAGAGTACCTTTCCCTCTGCTACGATTTTCAAGCCCACCAGTTTCGTCGAAAGGCCATGTTCTATTATTATACACTTATAATTTGCGAAGAAAATCTTAGAAGAATTTCCAAAACAATTTTCGAAAATATAGTAGAAATTTCTGAAGGAATTGCCAAATAATTTGCCAAGAAAACTTGAAGGAATTAGCACATCAATTGACAAAGTCAATTTAAAATTGATTCCCAATCGAAATATCGGACGAATTACCAGAAGAACTACCGAAAAAAAATCAGGAAATTACTTTAAAAAAAATATCAAAGAGTTTCATAGGAAATTTCTAATTTATTGCCAAAATCAATTTTTTCAAAAAAAAAACAAAAATTTGAAATTTTTGGAAAAAAATTAAAAATAAAATCCGAAGGAGTTGCCAAAGAAAATCCCAAATAAATTGAAAAAAAAAAATTGAACGAATTGACGAAGGAATTCAAAAACGAAAAAAAAATCTCTAAAAATTGTCAAACAAATTGTTAGACGAATTTCCCAAAGAATTGTTGAGGAAGTTGCCGAAGAAATTTCTTAAAATACTGCCAACAGAATTTCAAAATTATTTGTTTGAAGGATTCCCAAAGAAAATTCCGAAAAAAAAATCCAGAACAATTTGTGCAGGAACTTTGAAGGAATTTTCGGACGAAACTGCCAAAGAAATATTGACGGCGGAAATTCCAAAGAAAGTGCCGGAGAAAAAAATCCAAGAGGTTACACTGAACAAATTGTCGAATAAATTCCCAAAAGAATAGAAATAATTTATGAAACGAAGTGTCAAGAGAACCTTTAGAATTATAAACGAACAAATCCATCAGCATATTTCCTAATTTGAATCACTGGTCAAAATAGGAGGGAGATGGTCTAGTGGCTCCGTAACTTGGAGAAAAGAAGCGCCCGGCTACCAAATTGGGAGTCGTGGGTTCGATTCCCACCGGAGTACGTGGATTTCTTTTCGCAATTCAAATTTCAATTTGTTTATCAAAGTCGTGTTTCTGTTGTGTGCAATCAAACGTTGAAAAAGCTTTAGTTAATTTTAGTGATATGCACAACAGAGAGTAAGTGAACACGTGCTAGGGAGGACCACAAATCAACTAGTTATTGCTATTTTTACAAAATCCTTGAAGAAATTCTTTAGAGAATCCGTGGAACGGTTTCTGAAGGATAACTTAAAAGAATTACTGTTGCAATCCTGCTGACGGAATCTTTAAAGAACTATTTGAAGAAATTTCCTAGGAAATCCTTGTAGAAATTTTCAAAAAAAAAATCCATGAGGATATTTCAAAAATAATCCTTGGATTAATTCCTGAAGAATGCATAAAGCAATGTCTGAGGAAACCTTTGGAAAAAAATCTGATGGAATTCTTGAAAGAGTTCCTAAAGAAATCCGAGGAGGGATTCCTCAGGAATTCCTTTGAAGATGTTGCCGAAGCTCCCTGAGTCCCCTCCTAATGGAATCAAGTGCAAGAATTTGTAAATAACTTGGCAAAATGTCCCAACTGAGACAAAGCCTACTTCTCAGCTTGGTACTTTATTCGCAATTCCGCAGAGCTTTCTTTTCCAATGAACATGTTGTAGTTGTGCATCGTCAGGTACGATGATTCTCAAGGAAGCCAAGGAAGAATTTCTGCTGAACCCTTAGAGACATTTCTGATGGTGCTCTGTGAGCAATTTTTGGGGGGTTCTTGGATAAAAATTTGATCGAATACTGTTTAAAAGGAAAAAAAGTTGTAATAGTTGCAAATTTACGAGAAAGAATCCTTGATGGAATTCTTGAGAAAATCCTTGGATAAATTCCAAGAATTTTTCAAGAACTCATTGGAGATTTTTTCGGAGAAATTTAAGAGGAACCACGGATGAATTGTTGAAGGGCTTCTTAGAGGATTAACTGGAAGAATACATGGAGGAAATTCTCAATGAATTTTCGTAGAAAATCTTGCAGGAAAATTATAAATTTTCCTGAATGAAGCTTAAGGAGAAGTCCTGAAAAAAATTTTTTTTAAGGATTTGCCGTGCGTAACTCTAGAGCATTTCTTGTATGAATCATCGGAGGCCTCTTTGTAGGAATCCTTGGAGAAATTGCTTAAGAAATCTCCAACCACAATTTCTCGAGGAACTCCAGGGGAAACCACTTTTTGAACTCTTAGAAAAATTTTTGAACATTGTCTGGAGGATCATCACTGAGAACTCAAATGAGAATCGTCGGGAAAACTCGCGGAGAGATTTCTGTAAGAACTTCTAGTAAAATCCCTAAAAGAACTACAAGAGAAATACTTTTAATATCTCCAGGAATAATCTCTGAAAGTACTCCATGGTCATCTATATACATAAAAATGAATTTCTGTCTGTCTCTGTCTGTCTGTCTGTCTGTCTGTCTGTCTGTCTGTCTGTCTGTCTGTCTGTCTGTCTGTCTGTCTGTCTGTCTGTCTGTCTGTCTGTCTGTCTGTCTGTCTGTCTGTCTGTCTGTCTGTCTGTTTGTCTGTCTGTCTGTCTGTCTGTCTGTCTGTCTGTCTGTCTGTCTGTCTGTCTGTCTGTCTGTCTGTCTGTCTGTCCGTCTGTCTCTCTGTCTGTCTGTCTGTCTGCCTATTCAACAAAATTTCAAAGTGCTCTCTCCACCTGGCAGGAGCCACAAATTATTCTGTCAGCAAGTTACCTTCACGGTCATTGCACAACCCGGATGACGGCGCTGTTTTTCTCCGCACGCCATTGGCTGTTTCGTAAAATTTCCGCATATGATTTTGATTCATGCTGTTTTGCGCCTCAATAACGGCACTCTCTTCATACTGAGGTGTATTCTTTCTCGGCTGCTCTCGCTTGCTATTCTACTGCTTGCTTCTAGTCCCTATTCTGCCGAGTACTATACAATAACATCCGAATTCTAGCATCGTTCTTCTCATTCTTCTTCTTTTTGAACTCCTCTTCAAAACATCAGTTTCTGGATCTTTGAACAGTATTTAGGTTATCTACACCGTGTCCAATAAGTTCTCATACAAAATCAAATTCAATTCATTTCACATCTGTAATTAGGATTTTCAAAGTAAATTTATTTATTGAAAGGCCAACTAACACACAACAAATACAGCATATGTTTTGGAACTAATTGTCCTTTATCCTTCTCTGCTGATCGCTTATGTGTCGTAAGTCCATTTCAGCTGGCACGCACGCCATTTCATTGGTATTTCGTCGTATTTTAACGCGTAATGGTTCTAAGTTGAAACAAATTAGGTTCCTGTCTTCCCCACTGCTAGTAGCAACTATGACCAGAAGAGAAAAAAATATGAGATCCTTTATTGGTAAAGTACGAAGCCGTTTTACTTTGTACAAAATAAAACGTAAATTAAACAAAATTGTCCATTTACCTGTTTTATTGAGATTTGTTGTGTTAACGAAGCATGAGTGCATCTTATGTGGTTGATTCACATCATTCTCACTTTTAAAACATGCTTGTATTCCTATTATGGTAAATTTTGTCCAAAATTTAGGTTTCATGATGTTTATCTTTGATATAACGGTTATTTTCATGAAAATCAGCCCAAATTGAGCTTACTTGCAAATTTCTCACCATATCATCACTAAAATTGTATTGTTTAAGCCTTAGTATATCCATTTGGTACATAACTTGAGGTACAAACTCAAAATTTATCCTTATGGACTCTATTTCGCTACCGTAGAATGAACAACTTTTCGAACATTTCTCATGCGTACCGGAGAAAACGGGTTCCAGAAAACGGAAGTATTCTGCTAGGCTAATAAAACAAATAGAAAATAAAGTTATTCTAAACCGTATGCATTATTTAATCAGTATTATGTGGCCCTTCAATACATGTGTTCACTTTGAAAATATGAATCACATATGCGAAATAAAATGATTTTTTCTAAGTGTGTATTTTGTATGAGAACTTATTGGACACGGTGTACATTCAATCCCTTTATCCACTTATCAAGTTTCTGGTAGAATTCATTTGTCACCAAGGTCTCGATTATTGCACACAACAAAAGGCAGCGCCGTTTTTCTCCGCACGCTATCGATAGATTCGTAAAGTTTCCACATATCATTCTGTATCATATTGTTCTACGTCTCATTAGTGACATATATGTAAACTATGTTTCGTATTATATTCATCTGGACAAAGCTTGTCTTTTTGAGGTGTTGTTGAAGCACTTCCTCAGTTATTAAGTGAGATTTTTTTATGTATTCATGTAGAGGTTCGACTGGGAAGTTAACTTATTTCTAGGGGATTTCGGCTTTCAGTCAAAGAAAGGCGTTGATTTTCCTATCTCATCGTCAACGTTTCGATCCAGATGTTGGGATCTTCTTCAGGGATCGAAATCAATCAATTTTGTATTCGATTATCTTTTTCGTATCGTTCGACATATACGAAGTTGTTTTATGTCCCGTTCAAATCGAAAAGATCTTTGACCAGCCCAATATTCGAACCCAGCAGCCATTCATACAGTATTACTGTCTAGCTATGCGTTCACCGCCCTCCCTATATGAAACCTGCCATATCTCCTACCGGCGTTTATCTTCCTCAAATTGAAAATAAAACAAGAATACCTACAAACCTCATTGTATACAAAACAGCTGTCCGACACGGTCTCACACCTTTCGACCTACACAGATATCCTACAAGGGCGGGCACCTGTGGCGGCAATGTAATGGAGGTGGATATGGAGATTTATGTTACCCAATATATCACACCGTCCGGCTCGGTGGCCCCTACAAACGCGGCCAGGAGCTATCGTTCATCACCTTAATTGCACGCACCTTGCACGTCTGTTTGGTAGTCAGATCATCAGCACAGCATCACCTTTGCTAGTTACGGTTCGCTTGGTTCGGCACTGTAGTCAACCGAAAATGTTGAGCTTTAAATAGTTTAGCAGTGCGGCAGCTGGCTTCCAAAAAATGTTCAGCTTCTTTAGTTATTTGTGTCAATTTGTTGTGGATTTTGTTTGTACGAACTAGGATTGAAGCAGTGGAAAATGTCTGCTTCGAGAGTTGTTTGGATTTCGCGCAATGAGCAGGAGGATAAATCGCAATTGTTAGTAATGGAGTTTTTGTTTTCCTGCGATTTTTCGGGTATAATTCCACGATAGTAGGAAATTATCCAGTCATTGCTTATTCTTCCCATTGAATTTAAAAGCATTTTGTGCAAAATGTTCGCCCAGGAAAAAGTCAATATGCATACTTTCTTAACTTAATTCCAGTTCTTTTAAAATGTAAATATCGAAACAAACTCGGTACACTGCGCTTCTCTTTGTTCTCCTGCAATCTTGAAAGCTAACATTTTAAAACAAAACTTAGAACAAAGTGCACCTTAATACTCTCCGAAACTTACCCTTCGTTCCATGCCACACGTTTAATAAACAATCTCTCCGGGTACAGCACTCCTCACTGTCGCGAGCTATTTGATGTTGAGCACCACCAAAACTTTACATCTCTTCGAGCTGCACCATTTTTTCACCTTGATTGTCCACCGCATGTACGACGCGAACCACACCGACCAATACCCCTCTGTGAAAAACTACCTCTCTAGCTGCTTTATTACATCTCGCAAAAGTCCACTGAAAACTTACCAAGCAGCGAAAGTTTGCGTCGCGGTCCCCGTCGTCGTCGTGTTTAGCAAAGAACCAGTTTTTACCGGAACAATACCTAATATACCAGGAAGAAACAAAAAAAAATCCCCGAAAGGAAAATGTCGAACCAAACCGCGCATTAAAACACCGAATAAAAACGTCAGAAAATTATTGTGTGTATTAAAAGTGAGTTGGAAGTTTCTTTTTCTCAAGGTTTTTCCTCTCCAACTGCGCTCCCGTCCCGTTCCGTTCCGTCGTAGTGGTCGGTTTCTTCCGGTTCAGCCAGATAAATATTCCTCCTGCTGCCGCACGCCTCCGCTGCCGTCGGTTAAAGTTGACTACTGAACGGACTGACTGACTGCGTGAGGGAGTTGAATAACGACGTAAAAATGGATGCTTCTTCAAGCGGGCGGGGACGAAAGTCAAAACGAGAAAAGTTTTCTTTTTCTCTTTTTTACTTTTACAAACAAGTGATTTTCAGTTTGACTTTTTTATAAGTTGAATGTTTCCGTCGTCGTTTAAATTATCGTTTTATTTCGGCGAAGGGTGATCATAAATTGGATTTGGGAATTGAGCGTTTGACGGATGGTTGTTATAGATGACACCCCTGGAAGCGATCAATCGAATGTCGGTTGAGTTGTGATGACTTTTGGCGAGAATGATTTTTAGGAAATAACTTACCTTATCTGAGTGAGCCAGAGTGACCTCTGTACTGGTCGGATGACTCGAGAATCATTTTAATCGGGTTGCTATCCGACATCTTGATGACGTGACCTGCCCACCGTAGCCTCCCGATTTTCGCGATGTGAATGCAGTTCGCAGTTCATTCGCCTTCTTCAAGTCCCGTCTTCCATCTGCACTCCGCCGTAGATGGTACGCAGCACCTTCCTTCCGTTCGAAAACTCCAAGGGTTTGGTTCTCTGCACGTAGAATCCATGCTTCGTGCCCATAGAGGTCACCAGTGAGCCCAAGTACACGAATTCTTCATCAGCCTCGATTTCATCACGCGGCGATTCTTCCCTGGAGCCCTTTGTTATCGTGTACTTTGTCTTCGACACATTGATGATTAATCCGATTCGCCTGGCTATTTCTTTAGCCGGATGTACGTTTCCGCCATCCTCTCAAATTTGCGAGCTATATTAGGCAGCATCCATTTATTACGTAACGCTAAAATCGAAATTTTTCGACCCCCCCTCTCCCCTCCGTAACGCTTTTTTGTATGAAAACCCGAATTTTTTTGTATGGGCCGTAACGCTTGGCCATACTCCCCCCTCCCCCTAGAGCGTTACGTAATTTGTGGATGGCGCCTTATCTATATCAGGCGCTGTCCATAAACTACGTAGACTCATTTTGGGCCATCTCAGACCCCGGCCCCTCCTCCGTATACTTTTGTTCATACAAAATTTTCGAAATTTGTATGGAGCGTAGACTTTGGCCAGATCCCCCCCTAAGAGTCTACGTAGTTTATGGACAGGCTCTCATCAGAGAAACCAAGCAGCTGAACGGACTTCGTGAAAGTCGTTACACTCGTGTTTATCCCCGCTTTCCTTATTACACCTTCTAACGAAATGTTGAACAACAAGCACGAAGACCATCACCTTGCCGTAACCCTCTACGAGATTCGAAGGGACTTGAGAGGGTCCCTGATACTCGAACTACGCACATCACTCGATCCATCATCGCCTTGATCAATCGTATCAGTTTATCCGGGAATCCGTATTCGTGCATAATCTGCCGTAGCTGTTCTCGATCGATTGTACCATACGCCGATTTGAAATCGATGAACAAGTGATGTGTGGGCACGTTGTATTCGCGGCATATCTGCAACACCTGCCGGATGGCAAACATCTGGTCCGTTGTAGCGCGTTCATCCGCGCGTAAACCTAGCCTAATATTGCCCCACGAACTGTCTTGTAATCGGTGATAGACGGCGGCATACAATTTGAGAAAGTATCTTGTAGGCAGTGCTCAGTAGTGTGATCGCGCGATAGTTCCCGCAATCCAACTTGTCGTCCTTTTTGTAGATGGGACACACGATACTTGTCATCCATTCCTCCGGTAATACATATATCCTCCTCCCAAATCTTGGTAATGACCCAGTGTAGTGCTCTCACCAGTGCTTCTCCACCGTATTTTAGAAGCTCGCTTGCTAGTTGATCTGCTCCAGCGGCTTTGTTGTTTTTCAACCGGCCAACCTCCTCCTCAATCTCTTGGAGGTTAGGGGCTAAAAATCTTTCGTCCTACGCCCGTACTCCTAGATCTGTTACCACGCCACCTTCAGTTTCGGTGCTTGCAACGTCGCCATTGAGATGCTCATCGTAATGCTGCCGCAACCTCTCGACCACCTCACGCTCGCTCGTGAGAATATTCCCGTGATTATCTCGGCATATGTCGGCTTGTGCCTCTGCGTAGAAGCTTCTCGTAGAACTTTCGTGTGTCCTTAGCGCGGTATACAGCTCTTCCATCGCTTCGCGATCTCGTTCTTCCTGTTCGCGCTTCTTCATCCGGAAGACTTAGCTCTGCCTTCTGCACCTGTCTGTAACGTGCCTTATTCGCTCTCGTACGGTGTTGCAGCATTCTCGCCCATGCTGAATTCTTCTCGTTTTTCAACTGTTCACACTCACCGTCGTACCAGTCGTTTCTGTGATTCAGAGTCGCGAAGCCTAGTGCTGGGGCCATATAGCCGAGGCGGTAAACGCACGGGTATTCAGCATGACCATGCTGAGGGTGACGGGTTCGATTCCCGGTCGGTCCAGGATCTTTTCGTAAAGGAAATTTCCTTGACTTCCTTGGGCATAGAGTATCTTCGTGCCTGCCACACGATATACACATGCAAAAATGGTCATTGGCAGAGGAAGCTCTCAGTTAATAACTGTGGAAGTGCTCATAGAACACTAGCTGAGAAGCAGGCTTTGTCCCAAAGAGGACGTTACGCCAAGAAGAAGAAGAAGAAGCCTAGTGCTGTAACCGAGGTACTACCTATGGTGGATCTGATGTCCCTCCAGCCATTTTCAAGTGTAGCTGCGCCAAACTGCTCTTCCGTTTGTAGGGCCACTGCTAACTGCTGCGCGTAGTCTTGAGCCACTTCTACGTTACGCAGCTGCTCGATGTTGAGCCGCGGCGTTCGACTTCGACGCGTGGTAATAACCGTCGAAAGTTTTGAGCGCATGCATATAGCGACTAAGTAGTGATTAGAATCTATATTCGCACTACGGTAGGTGCGGACATTGGTTATATCCGAGAAGAATTTACCGTCGATTAGCACGTGGTCGATTTGGTTTTTTGCTTGATGGTTGAATGATCTCCAGGTGGCTTTGTGGATATTTTTGCGGGGGAAGAAGGTGCTTCTGACTACCATGCCACGGAAGGCTGCAAAGTTAACGCATCGCTGGCCGTTATCATTCGATATGGCGTGCAGGCTGTTTCGCCCGATTACCGGTCTGTACATTTCCTCCCTTCCTACCTGCGCGTTCATGTCGCTGACAACGATTTTCACGTCACGCGGCGAGCAACCATCGTATGTTTGCTCTAACTGCGCGTAGAACGCTTCTTTCTCGTCATCAGGTCTCCCTTCGTGTGGGCAGTGGACGTTGATGATGCTGTAGTTGAAGAAACGGCCCTTAACTCTCAACAAGCACATCCTTGCGTTGATAATTTGCCACCCGATCACACGTTGTCGCATCTTGCTCAACACTATAAATCCTGTTTCCTGTTCCCAGTGGTGCCACAGCTTTGGTAGAAGGTAGCCGCTCGATGCCCGCTTTTCCACACTTTCTGTCCAGTCCAACCAAGTTCCTGCAACGCCACGCTGGCGAAGTTGCGGGGATGTAGTTCGTCGTAGATTATCCTGTCACATCCTGCGAAACCAAGTGACTTGCAATTCCATGTTCCATGTTTTCATTCGTAGTCCATATTTCGTCGCGTAGGTCTTTGCCGATTGTATCGAGTCGTATTTTCTTCTATGTTATTCGCAATGAGGATTTTTACGGGTGGCTTATTGGGCCTACGCCAACACTCCTGTCTCGCCGGAGGGCCATCGTGCTAGTTCTGTTTAACGTCCCAACCAGCACTAGGACGACCACACTGATGGGGCTACCACCTTGGATCTAGCTGGGCGTGATGTAGCGTTTCTTACTCAGTCTCTGGATGTCAGAACAGACGCTGTTTGAGCCGCACCTCCTTGGTGAACAGACGCTCGAGTTGAACCTCCTCAATCTAGCTGAAGTCAGAAGGACAATAGTGCCCAGGCTGCACTACCAGCTAAGCACACAACTCTTAGCTGGCGGTCTTTGTCATCGCTTGACCCGTGGAAGCATGAGGTAGGAACTTGTTAGGACCAGAGTTATGTTGGACGTTCTCCTTATCGACACACGGTTTTGCAGCCCTCGTTTGATTCCGTAGACCATTTGATTTTGCTGGCATAAACGGGAATGCGAAAGATTTACGTTCGAAAGTGGATTCGATCGAAAACAAGAATGAAGGTGAATATCCCATCTTCCTGTTATCGCCTATCAGTCTCATCTTTGTTGAGTTGCCTATGCATGAAGGACAGTAATGCGATTACATGCAGTAATGACATGAATACCAGGGTGTCCGTCCATTTATCCGGGAAATGCGGGAAAACCGGGAAAAACCCGGGAATTCGAAATTACCGGGAAAAATACGGGAAAACACGGAAAATTGTAAAAGGAACCGGGAAAAAATCTTTATGGTATCGGTCTGTACTGAATTAGTGACAAGCAAGTCTTGAATAGAATGATAGCAATATTAACAGAGTTGCCGGCTGATTATTTTTATAAACTGGCAGCCTCTCAGGCATTTTTTTTACTGCAGACGTTACTTTCGGCAAAGGATTTTTTACGTTTGAAAGAAGTGTGTCAGTTCTTGGAGGAAATCTGGTGAAGTTCTTAGTGGAACATTTGATCCCTTCAGCAGTAGTAATGGAAACAAATCTTGAAAAATGCCTGGGAGTGAAATTGTACCTACCTCTTCTCTACAGAGTTTTGAAGAAGCTTTAGGCAAAATTCAAATAAAAATCTGAAGAGTGAGTGAGTGACATAGGAAACTATAGCAAATTTTACAACCTGAAAGACTCTCTTATGGACTCCTCTAAGAAATTTCTAACAGATTGTCTGAGTACAACAGCTGTTGACACGGTGTAAGACGTATATAAAGTTTTCGATTACATCCCATGATTTATCATTTATATCGTGTTGTACCGTAAAACGGGGTATCTTTGACAATGCGGGTAACTTTGATAGTGCGACAGGCATTGTATAGTTTATCTTATAACTATGATTCCTTCATCCAGTTAAGAAAAAGGCAAACGTACATAGGCGAAACTACTGGGGGTGCCGGGGGTGCCAGGCACCCCCTAGAATTTTACTGCGCTGCTGTGAGATATGGGGCGATGAATGATGAATGGATGAACTAATGATTATTTGTTTGTAGTGCACCCCCTGGTAAATGTCCGTAGTTTCGCCAATGCAAACGTAAATCAATTTTATACATATGAAAGTTCATCATAGACGTATTTTCATTAAAACCTAGTTTATATACAACTTTTTGGACAAACAATAAAAATTGTTGATATTGTTGTCATTTACCAACCCCTTCAAACAATCTGCTATACGACTTCGCTACAACTATTTTTTCAATGAATGGACTCTTATTCTCGATAGATTCATCATAGTAGATTCCAAATCTGGCCTTGAATCTCTTAACGAAGTGTGTTTTTACGAAATGGAAGCAATTTTATAAATTGGGATATAAATTTCCAAACGTTGATAAACGCCTAAAAGTATGCAATGGCCTTGTAATTTCATGTAGATAAATATGCGTTGTTCAAAATTTGTTAATAAAACATTAAAAAACTTCTCAAGAAAAAAAACTCACCATGAATAGCATGTAATTATATGTTGATGTACCGTTAAAAATATATTATTACAAAGATAATGATTTTAGATAGCTAAATTCATTGTGTTTTGCACTCAGTACTCTCCAAACTCATTTTTATATGTAGAATGTAGTAAAAAAAATGTTTTGATATAAAAAATCTATCTGATATATTCCACAAGCCTTCTCTCATCATCTTCATACTCTTCAGATTTCAATCTGTGATTATTTTTTGAGATTTGATGAGTTTTTCAGGGTATTATCAAAGTTATACCAAAATGAAAATCTGATTCTCGCTCGTATGAAAAACTAAAAGTTACCCGAAATATTTCAGATTATCGAATGTTTTAATTGCAATTGATAAATGATACCGCAGTACTTGTTTTAAAAATATAAAACTCGGGAAAATACTGCTAAATGAAAAAATATTGAGAAAATTCGCTGAAAAACTATCAAAGTTACCCCATTTTACGGTACTCAGATTTCAGTGACTCTAGTCTAAACGTCCCTGTCCTTGTTACCGCTCAAGTAACGTTCTAGTCAGTATATCTAGTAAGTTGATTTTAAGTTCTTAGTCTTAAGTTAAACAAGTATGTAAGTTTACTCATGGTTGTGTTTTAAGAGATAGTTTAAGTTTTAATTTAGTTCTTACAATTCATCGCATATAGTTGGGTAGGGTAAATAGTTCACAAATTCTAACCTGAAATCGTAACAATAGGAAATGAACTCATATTCGATACATAGTTATATAAGTTAGCATGTTTAACTCACTTTCAATAATTAATCGTAAGTTCATTAGCTTTCAATAATGCGTAAATTCACAATATAATCAATAGTTCTGACATATAACGATAGTTTTATCTCTGTCACAACTTTCCGACTCATGCTTCACATTTTTCAGTAGTTTTTCTTTTTCGCATACAAGCTCTTCTTTCGCGCTGTCAAAGCCGATAGATGACAAACGATCTGTCAGATCTCCTGCATCCCTATGGAACTTTTTCGTAATGGCAATAACGGTTGCAACGTCTCCCGCTACAATAGCAGAATCCATAGACGAATTTTCAACGGAATGTGTGAAGAAATGTTTGAAGGCTTGCCGAAAAAATAGACTCCCGGAAAAGTATTCTAATAATCCTTGATATTGTTCTGCAATATTAGGAAAACACAGCTTCTCAAAAGAAAAAGTAGGTTTTTAGAAGATTTTTTTAAGAACCCATGGAGTAGTTCCTGGAGGAAAAAACTCATTTTTTTTTCTTTGGATTTTGGATTCTTCAAGAAAATTGTTCAAAATGACGATGGAAGCAAAACAAAAATTTACCTGCAGACTTTCACAAAATATAGCAAATAATTAATACCTACATGATTTCTTCGAAGACCAGGTAGTTTACCGAGAATGTGTTGATACTTTTTCCACCGATTTTTTATGACATTTGCCGAAAATTTCACGAAAAAAAATCAGGCACAGTGACATTAATTTCAATAATATTTTCGTATAGATATAGATTTCATTTCCTTGTTATAGAAAGGACCTTTTCCATCTAACGCCAACTTTTCGAAACCGCCAAGCAGAATATCCTCTTCAAATGAGTGTGATCAGTTTTGTACTTTTTGATATCTCCCTCTAATTAAGAAAGGGAAATTAACATCGGTGATAGCGGAGTTTTTTCAATCATAATTTTTGACGTCAGAAAAAAAAATCGTATCAAGTTATAGACCAAGTCAAAATTGAGTATAAAAAATACACTAAAGAGTGTTCTACTAGAATAATAATTTGCGTTTATTCATACCCGGGAAGTTTGTCCCTATACCCGAGAAAAATCCGGGAATCGGAAAACTGAAATTGAATGGACGGACACCCTGGAATACATTAGGCATCATACTTATGCTTAAATATTTCTTCATTTACATCTGAAATGCTAGCACAGAGTCGAATATTTGACCAAATGCAAATTAATGTAATTAATCATTATTTCAATAGTGTCAACCAGATGTTTATTGTTCACTCTTGAGCTCATTGCTTGTCGAATATTTGACCCCGTGTACTCGGAACTTTTGAATAATTTGAAGATGCCTTATGAAATAAGATGATATTTCACCGAAATGTCAGTTACAGTATTTTCTTAGTTAGAAGAACTGTACGTATTAATAGTTGCACCTCCTTGAAAATACGGCATATTGGCATACATTTCAAATTACACTATATTCAAATGAAATCGGTTGGGAAATTACACACAAATTTTATCGAAAATCGTGAAAGTGAGGATATAATTTTTCAACATCAATTTTCCAGGCATCTAAAACTTTTATGCCTCTTCTTTATTTTTTTCATCCCACTTCGTTCCGTTTGAGCGCCCCGAAGGCGCCTTTTTCAAAAACGAGCACCCTCATTGATGCGGAAAAGGTTACCAACAATCATCGCAAAACTTTCTCAAACTTCTTCTGGAAAGAGACCGTTCCTCTTGCTTCACAAAGACGAAGACAACCGACCCGACCTTTGTATCCTAACAACATGACGTGATAAAGATTGCTTTCTAACGTGTTTTCTAAACTATTTCCCCCTCTTTCTCTTTCTCTTCCCCAGTCCGGCGCGAAAATCAACATATCAGATGGATCCTGTCCGGAGCGAATCGTTACGGTGTCCGGTTCCAGAAGTGCTATCTACAAAGCCTTTACACTGATCACAAAGAAGTTCGAAGAGGTAAGTTCTCCACTCCGAGCCGGCAGGCAACGCTCGCATCGTTACTAACCCTTCTTTCTTCCGCCGTGCTCCGTTCTCGGGCACGCCATGCCACCGCCGGCCGCCGCCGCCGATTCGTCCTTTCTTTCTGCTCCAAATCCGTTTTCTTATCTTTCCCTCTCCACAGTGGTGTTCACAGTTCCAAGACAATACTAATGCACAGGGTAAAACACAAATTCCAATCCGCTTAATCGTACCAGCTAGTCAGTGTGGTTCTCTGATCGGTAAGTTCCTCGGCGTTTTCCTCACCACCAAACAGCACATACCGCATTCTCGTTTCAGTTCAGTTCGGCCAGCTCTGTAGCATGGAGACGCAGTGTATCCCACTATACCCAGCAATACCACCGCACACCGTCTCCATCGAACACCGCCGTTATTAGCACACTCAATAATCAATTTTTTTTTCTTGGTTTTTGTTTCATTTTTCCACCGTACAACCCCAACAGGAAAGGGTGGTTCCAAGATAAAGGAAATCCGCGAGATTACAGGGTGCTCGATTCAGGTCGCTAGCGAAATGTTGCCAAACTCGACGGAGCGTGCCGTTACGTTGAGCGGTTCGGCGGACGCCATCACGCAGTGCATCTACCACATATGCTGCGTCATGCTGGAGGTAAGTGTGATTCTTCTGGTATTTTGGTATCATTGCTCGAAAGAAAATGAGATTTTTGGGGGTTTGTGGTGCGTTTGCGAAGAAGTTTCTTCTTCTTGTCGTAATGTCCCTTCTGGACAACACTTGCTTCTCAGTGTTCCATGAGAGCTCCAATATTTATTAACTAAGAATTTGACAACGACAAAGTGTACTAGAAAAAAAAAACTAACTGTTAATCTATTCTCACTAAATCGAGTACCAGAAACAGCTTATCTTCTCAAAAATGCATAATGCATGCTTCACATTCTAAACCTCTCGATCCAATCCACAAAGTTTCAAAGCTTTCAACTGCCGAACCTCCCCCACAAAGCCATAGTCAACAGCTAGACAAATTGGAAACTTTACCATCAATTCAGCGACTTGCAGTCCTGGCGGCGTTATCTGACTTCTCCCCGATGATGATGACGACGAGCAAGGGCTTAACATTCTCCCATCTTCCTGCAACAACGCTTAGAGCTTCTGCTTGATGCAGGCAGAACGCGTGTCACAATATTTAAACCATGACTTTCCGAACGTTTCCTCAAGCTCTTGTCTTACATTAGGCGAGCCAGGTACCTACCTGGCAGTTAAGTGAAAGCATTCATTCGCGAAACTACTCTGAGCGGATTTGCATTCAAAGTAGTTCCATTTCCACCGCACCGGCGCGGCGTCTTACTTGCTAGCGACAGTCGCCAAGAAACCGGCAAGAAATCTACGTTTTCCCACGAATGCACTTTTCAAGTTTCATTTAGTTAGAACAAAACGGGAAAATGTCGGGGAAGGCTCTCGCGAGACTCTCCTGAGAATAAGGTTTTACTTATTTAATCTTCCCGGTCCCAGCCGTGCATCTTTTGTTGTCGTCATCGTCAGAGCTGGGTTCTTTTTCCTTCTCGTCGATAGTATCGGATTGGCTGCAGCATTGAACCTTGACTGCAGGTGATTGGAAGAGCAGTAAAAGTGCATTGTAAGTCGCACTAAGGGATATTGAACCGATTTTGATGGGCAAAACAATCTCCGAATTATTTTGTTAAAATCGCTATTTTCAACTAGTTTTCTCTAATCCTGTATCCTGATAATCAATGATGAATTCTTGAAAAGCCAATAATTTAGAAATTATTTAACGGGTATTTGGGTTGAAATGTTCTTGTTGAATTGCAGGCTATTTTGACAGATTTCTAAAAGAAAACCCGATTTTTTTTCGTGGAATTTATCACTCAATAAAAACAACCTCCAAGAATTTATAGTAAGCCTTGGAAGAATATGAATTTTCCGAAGAACTAACGGAAGAATTTCTGAGGGAGTATCTTGAGTAATTCCAGAAGGATATTTCCAAACGATTCCCGAAAAGTCTGCTGTAAGAAATTTTGCAAGATTTGGATGAATTTCCAAGGGTTTTTTTTTCAGAAAAAAAACGGGAACACTTTAACGAGAATCTTTTGTGAGAATATCCAGTGAAACTTTCAGAAAAAAAACGAAATAAATTATGGTATAATTCCCGAATTGACGTGCGAAAAAATCTCAATAAGTCTTCTGAACGAACGGAGGAACTTCTAAAAGGATTCTGGAAAGAACTTCTGGAAAATTCGTGGAGCAAATCCTGATGGATTTTTTTGGGAAACTTCCGAAAGAACTCAAGAAAACTTTTGGAAGAAATCCTGGAGTAACTTTTAAATAAATTCCCGAATGTGCTTGCAGAAAAATTTCCGGAAAAAATGTAAGAGAAAAAAAATGTACCGGAATCTATGGAAGAATTTCCTGTGGAATTTTAGAGGAGGTCTTTATGGAACTACTAGAAGATTTCTGCATGGAACTCCTAGAGAAATTGCAGGCGAAACTCCTAAAATAATTCTCGGAAGAGAAGAAAGTGCCAGTTGTAATCCTAGAGGAATTTCAGATGAGCCTTTCAGAGGAACGATGATGAATGATGATGAGCTTTAAGATGGATCTCCGAAAGGATTTCCCGAAGGAGCTCCTTGAGGGATTTCCGGAGGAACTCTGGATTCTTGAAAATGAAACATCTTAAAGAATTTCTGGCCGAAGTAACTACTGGAAGATTTCACAATAGAATTTGTAATCAAAATTAAAACTCCTGGAAGAATTCTCAGTGGTAATTCCGGTGGAACTCCTAGAGATGTCCCAGATGGAACTCTTCGAGGCATTCTCGAAAGAAGCCCTGCAAGAATTCCCGATGGAATCCCTACAGGAATTGTCAGTGGAGCTCCTGGAGAAATTGTCAGTAAAACTACTAGCTAGCGGAACTTCAGATAAACTCCGAAAGCAATTCATACAGCTTCATAAAGAAACTTCTCGAGGAATTCTCGAAGAAGCACAGGACTTTCGGTAAAACTTCTGAAGGAATTTCCGAACGAAAAACTGGAAACTGAAGACATTTCAGTCAGTTTTTTTTTGTTGGAATCACCACTAGCATTTTCTGAAACCTCGTGTACACTATCAAACGCCCGGAACTGCTAGTTGAGAAAAAATATTATTTGGTAATAACATATTTTGATATGGAGACTTAAAAGTGGTACTGGTTTTATTGGATAAAAGTACTGAAAATAATGTGTGGAATTTACATCATCATACCACACTTTGCTCTAACAAGATCTAACCAATAGCATCGAGCTTTTCGTTTGGTCTTCAAATAACATATTTTGATATTGGTCAGATGTTCCAGGAAGATTTTTTGTTATTATTTTCAGATCTTTTATTTTTTTATCATTTAATCAATTTTATTGGTTTGTGGTATGGTTGAAAAAATATTGTTTTCCATGTTACGCGGAGCTCTTTATTTGATTTTTTTAAAGAATTTATGTGAGACAATAACATAAAGTTTTTTTCAGGGATTCAAATACCAAATATTGCAAGGATTTTTCTTGGGAATATTTGATACGTCCTGCTCAAAATAATTCTGGGCAGCTATCAAACTTTTTCTCTAGCAAACTGTTTAAGGGTGCCTTACAGTGAGTTTTTTAGAATTAAATTCCAAAAATATTTAGAGTAATACCTCCTCGGCAAAATTTATCCTAAGTATTTTTCAGAAAGTAAAATCGCGAAGAAAATATTCTAGGAAATGCTCAATGAAATCTAGCCATCTAACTACATAGGAACAAAATGTGCAAAAATATCACTTCAAATTTCCAAAAAATCAATACCATTCTCTTCCAAAACAAAACACAAAACAAGATCATTTTCTTCAGAAATTTTGCAAATTTTCCTGGACGATTTAAACCAAAAGTAATCGAAAATTATCCAGAAAATCTTTTCTAAGTCCTCAAGTATTTTTAATTGATTTTTTTCTGAAAGTTTTATAAACTAGGGTATGTGTGCCATCAGTAATCTTACGCTCCCATATTCATCCTATTCGAAAACAAGCGATTACGGTACCGATTGATTCCGTTCTTTGTGTTTACATGGATGCTCACTTCTAACAAAAAATACAAAAATAAGAAACAAAACAAACAGCGCTCCAATCCCTTGTTTTTCGTAGGATGAAAATGGGAGCCACATGCTTAATAAGGGAACCAATACCCTATATGCGCAATAATTATTGTGGATTAACAAAAAAAAAAATCCTGCGTGAAATTAAGGATGAATTTCCAAAGGTGCTCTCAAAAAAATGAAAAATCCGTGACAATTTTTAAAAAATTTCTTTCCGTGAGAATGTTTAGGGAAATTTCGTGAAGATTTTTCCGAAAAACTTCCAGAACAATTCCCGAATAACCATCCAGGGAGGATCTCCGGAGAAACTTACGGAAAATCCCAGAGGGTCTTCTAGAAGAATGCACGGAAAAATCTGAATGGATTTCCAGAAGGACTCTCGGAATGCTACCGAAACAACTCGTGGCAGAACTCGTTAAGAAACTTATAAAATAATTCAAGATGGCGGTTCCGGAAGTAACTTTCGAACAAATTCTCGGATGTGCTTGTAGAAGAATTTTCGTAGAATCTCGTGGAAGCGGTCATGAAGGTGGTTCTGGAAGAGTTCCCGAAGCAACTTCCAGAAGAATCTCCGCAAGAACTTCTGGAAGAGTTTCAGTAGAACTTCTGGAGAAATTCCCGATGGAACTCCTAGAGAAATTTCCAGTGGAACTCCTTTCTATGAAACTTTAGAGGAATTCCGTATAAAACTTCTAGATTCTTGAAGATGGAACATTTGAAACCTTCCCCGGTGGAAGCAATTTCTGGAGGACTTAACAACGGAATTTCGAAAGGAACTTTCATTGTAAACCACATTAAACTACAGGCTGAATTCCCACTGGTACTCCTTGAAGAAGTCTCAGTAACACTTCTAGCGAAACTCCCAGTTGAATTACTAGATTAATTTCCGATGAAACATTTAAAGCAACTCCTACAGAAATTTCCGGTGCAACTTCTTGAGATATCCCCTAAAGAACTCCTCGATGTGTTCCTGAAGAAACTTCTGTTGTAATTCCCGGTGGAACCTCTAGTGGAATTGCCAGTGAAACTCTTAGAGCAACTCCCAGTAGAACTTATACGTTAATTTCTACAGGAATTCATAAAGAAACTCTTCGAGGAGTTTCTACAAAAAAAAATTTCCAGTAGAACTGCCAGAGAAATTCCCGGTAGAACTCCTCGAACAACTGGAGATATTGCCTCTGTTCTGTTTTTTTTTTTCGAAATTACAAATATTTTCTTGAAGCTCGTGAACATTATGAAACAACCGAAACGGCTAGTTTCCTCCGGAACCCCTAGATTATATCCATAACCATGACCTTTTTTCAGGAACCCCTAATATCTTCCATTAACTTAAAGGGAAAATTCTTCTGATTTTAAAACATCAGCAAAAACATCGGATAATAGAGAATACTTGAAGACAATGGACCACAAGGGTCTTGTACCATTTGAGCAGGTGCACCTATTTTCGGCACTTGCCGCTGTAACTAAGTCAATTTTGCGTTTTGCTCTATGAGTAAAACGTAGAATACATCTCGGGACCCACGCGAAGGAAAACCTCCTTTTTGTTAGTTTGTCGGGAGTGGGACTCGGTCTCAGGTCCTTGGTATGATAGTCAGTTGCTTTAATGGTCCGACAAACTGTTTGCTTTTTTCTACACCATGCTTTTTAAATGGGCGCTGGGTACCCGGGTACCCTGTCGGCCACATAAGAGTTTACCATGACACCAGGTCCGCTCCACGGAGAATCAAAATCAGTAGTTCGAAAGATTAGAGAAATTTGAACATCGGAATGTCCTCGAAAGAACACTTCAATTGTCTCAATTAACAAAAAAAAAGCACTTAAAGGAATCCCTGGAGAAATTGGGAAATCCCTGGAATTATCTTTTAAAATATCTCTAAGGGTTTCTTGAAAGAAACCTCTGAAAATTCCCAAGAGGAATCAATGGAGAAATCCTTGCAGAAATTTTACTCATAGTGGAGCGAACCTGGCGTGATGGTACACTTGACTATCACGTCGAGAACCTGGGATCGAATCCCACTCCCGACAAACTCACAAAATGTGGGTTCTTCCTTTGGATGGGAAGTAAAGCGTGGGTCCCGAGATAAACTAGCCTACGGCCAAAAATCTCGTTAATACAGATAAAAAAAAAGAAAAAAAAAGATCCTCGTGAAGAATTCCTGGAGAAATTATCCAAGAATTTACAGGACGAACTCCTACTGGTGTTCCTGAAGGCACCCCGTGAGTATTTTCTGAAGAAACCACTAGAGAAGTTCGTGCATAAATCCCTCGAGTGATTTCCGAAGGAATACCTATTGCAATCTTCGAAGAAATCCCTAGAGAAACTCTTGTAAAAATTCTTGGTGAAATTCCTGGAACAATTCCTCTATAATTTCATTCTAACGAAATGCCTGTTAGAATTGATAAAATTCCTGAAAAATAGTTCTGGGAGAATATCTTGAGAAATTCCTTTTTTCAATTGAGTGCAATCTCCGCAAAAATGAGTTGAGAAATGGTAGCATGAATTTGGGGAGAATTCCCAGCAAGGAGTTCTAGAAGAATTTTTGCAGGAATTCCGGAAGAAATTGCAAAAGAAAATCTCAATATCAAGAGATGTTTATGTAGGAATATCACGAGAAATTCCTGGAGGAACCTCAGACGAAACCCAGTCCCTCCCCCCAGAAATCCGTAGAAGAAAACGTATGTGTGGGGGATTCTATAGAGGAATCTTTGGAGAAATGTCTAGAAACATAACTAAATGTATACATGCATTTTTTTTTTTTCAAAAATTTCTAGAGAGATCCACAGAGTACCTGGATGAATCTCTGGTAGAATTTTTGGAGGAATCATAGCAAGAATTCCAGAAGAAAATTTTAGAAAAATCCTTAGGAAAATTCCTAGATAAATGCCTGGATGAGTAATTCGTGCAGGAATTGTTGAAAGAAAACCCTACAGAAGTTTCAAAATACATCCCAGAGGTGCTCCTGTAGAAATTCCTAGGAAAAGTTTTGCTAGAATATCAGTAAGATTCTTTGAAGGAATCTCAGGATGTCGTAGACTGTTCTTCCTAAAAAAAAATGGATGTTTGTAGGGAACGTAGACGTTCGTAAGACCCCCCCCCTCTTTCTTTTTCTTTAAAGGCTACCATATTTGTGAACGGCCTCCTATTATTCGTACAGAAATCCCTGGAGGCATATCTAAAAAGAAGAATCAAATTTTTCATTTTACCATAATAGGGCGAGATTCAGCTGAAGAAGTAGTTGTTATCTTATCTCACAGGTTTGGAAATGTCTGATTTATAATGGCATCAACAGTGAACTTAAGATGTTTGTCCTGTTCTAGAGATAACCAAGAGGCCTTTCCCGGCAAGGAATGTTCCGGATCTAGCAGCGCACTCGCTCACTGTTAACTTTTTGCGCTGAACAACAAACTCCCAGCTAGGCATATTCTGAATCATGGATCATCCCTGGATTCCACATGGGATTACTTCAGGGGTTTGCTTTGGTACTTTTTCCAGGATTCCTTCAAAGATTTTTCTCAGGATACCTTCAGAGATTCGAGATTTCCAAGGGATTCTTCTTGGAGATTTCATTAGAGATTCTGTCAGGGAGTACTTGAAAAGTTTTTCAGTGATTGTACCCAATTTTTTACAGGAATTCTTCTCAAGATTCATCCCGGGATTTACCTTACGGTTTATGCTGGGATTCCTCCAGCGATTCTTCCAGAGTTTTTTTTTTTTCTCTAGTGGTTCCTCCAGGTCTTTACTTAGAAATTTCTTTAAAAATCCTACCAAGAATTCATTCCACCATTTCTTTTGGGAGTTTAATTCCGGGACTTTTCCAGGTATTATTACTGAATTTCTATCCAAGATTAATTCAGGTTTTTAGGTTGTCTTACGGAATACTGTATAGGATTTCTCCTGGAACTCCTCCTAGGATTTCTCCCAAAAAAGTATCACAGAATACCTCCCGTTTTTGTCTCGTGATTCTTCTTAGAATTTCTCCTGGGATTCCTTCAAGGATTTCTTTTGGGATTAATTAACGAATTCCTTTCGGAGTGTAGAATTCCTTCGAAGCTTCAATTCAGCACTGCTCTAGAGATTCTTCCCAGACATTCTTCAAGATTTTCTTCCAGTATTCATCACAGATTTCTTCAGGGTTTCTTTCCGATATTGCTTCCAAAACTGCTCCAGAAATTCTTCTGCGGATCTTTCACCAATTTTCATACGGAGATTCTTTAGGAATTTCTTCATGGATTCAAGGATTCCTCCCGGTATTCTTCTATTGATTTCTTCCGATACTCCTTCAAAGATTCCTTCCAAGATTCCTCCCGGAGAATCGTCCCAGGATTCTTCCCGAAGCTCCTCTTGTGATTTCTTTTGGAGTTTTACTCGGGATTCCTTCAAATATTCCTCCTAGAAATTATCAAAAAACTCTTCTTTGATTTCGAATTTTTTTTTTTTTAAATATGTATCCATTTTTTGATTTCTCAAGAGATCCCTCCGACATCATATGAGGCTCTTCCTTGGATTTCATAGATTCATTTCGCAATTCCTTTCAACATTCCTCCATAGAGTCCTTTAGGTATCTCGGTCTTCAGAAATTTAGACTTTGCAGTTGTTTTAGTGTAACAAACTATTTAATTTTGTCCGACGTTTCGCCACCAGGTGTGATGTCTTCTTCAGGAAAACTATAATATTAATGTTTTAAGTAGTGTTATTGTACTATTTTTAATCCCAGCAGAAAAGTTGGAGAATGAATTCTAGCAGCGTTCATGAAATTGACGTTACAAAATCACGAAAGATATTCTTAAATACCTCAATTCCCAATAACAAGTGATTTTGATGGAGGAATACCACGAGAAAATCCTTGCGCAATCCAAAGACAACCCCCCATGGAAATAAATAAGCATTAGATGGCTGAACTCATTTGAATAGGGTATTCTGCTTAAAGAGATTCGAAAATCGGTGCAAGTCATGACAAGGAATCCTCCAGCTCCCAGCAATGAATCTTCCGGATCTAGAAGTATTTGCTTACTGTCATGTTTTTGTGACGAACGATAAATTCCTGGCAAGGAATCTTTGGAATCATGGGTTTTTACTAAAACTTTTACTTAGATTCCTTAACGATTCATTTCGGGATTCCTTTAGGGTTTCCATCAAGTATTCATCCCTGGTTTCTACCCGGGATTGCTTCAGGGATTTTTTTCGTATTTTCACGGTTTTCCTCTATGGATACAGTAGATTTATTCAGAGATTGCTTTCTTTGAAAAGATTTTTTGGGGTTCATCCCAAAATTTCTCCAGAGATTCTTCCAGGTTTTTTCTTTGGTATCTTACAGGAATTCCTCTTAAGGCGAAACGGGAAGCATTTCCTCACTTTTTGGTTTTTGATTTTTTATTAAATAACGAAGCAATATTTTCAAAATCGGTTTTCGTGCACATGTAGAGTATGGATCAAGGTATCTTCTGATTTTTTTTGTAGTGGAAAATGTTTTTCGTTTTTGCAGAAACCATTTTTTGAACAAAATTTCACTAAAAAATGGTTTTTGAAGAAATGGAAAACATTTTCCACCTCAAAAAAATTCAGAAGATACCTTGATCCATACTCTACATGTGCACGAAAACCGATTTTAAAAATATTGCTTTATTATTTAATAAATAATCAAAAATCGAAAAAATGAGAAAATGCTTCCAGTTTCGCCTTAAGTCTTCTTTCGAGGTTCATCTCGGAATTTACCTAACGGTTTATTCCGTGTCTTCTCCAGCGATTCTTCCAGGTATTCCTCCGTGGATTCATCCCGGAATTCCTCGTAGAGTACCTCCCGAAATTCCTTTAGATATTTTTTGCAGGGTTTTTCAGGGATTCGCTCCGACATTTTTTCAGAGATGCTTCTAGGATTCCTCTTAGTATTTCTATTGAATTTTTTTCTGAATTTTTATAAGGACTTCTACAGAGATTCCTCCCGATATTTTATTCAGGAGTATTTTAGACATTTTTCGGAATTCATTCTTAATTTTCCTTAAAGATTCCTTCTAGGGTTACTCCAATAATTAGTACTAGGATTTCTACAACGATCTAGTTCGGCATTGCTCCAGGGATTCCCTCAGAATGCCTTCCAGAACTCTTCCCGGGATTCCATCAAGGATTTAGGATTTTTTTCGGTATTTCTCCGGAGCTTCCTTCCGAAATCATCTCAGGGTGCCATTCCATAATTTCTTCCATCATTCCTCCAGAGATTGGTCTAGGGATCTGTTAGAATTTCGTACGGGATTTCTTTGAAAATTTATTTAGGAATCCCTCTTGGGGTTCTTCTATTGATTTCTCCCGGAATTCCTTCCAGGATTTCTTCCGAACTAGGAATTCCTTCAAAGCTTCAATTTGGAGTTAAGTGTACAATTAGCATTAAGTTCAAATACACAGAAATAAAAATAAAAAAAGTTCGGAGTTGTTCCAGGGATTTCTCCCTTCAAGGACTCTTCCCGAAATTCCTCTTGCTTGGCTTTTTTCAGGATTGCCCTCGTAATTCTTCCATGGATCTACCCGAAGTTCCTTCCAGCATTCCTCTCAGTCCCTGAGTTCCCTCTCGTTATTTTTCACTGATTTATTCTCGCGATTCTTTGTGAAATTTCTTCAAAGATTCTTCCTGGGATGAAACCAAGAATTCATTCAAGGATTTCTACCGGAATTCCTTCTAATATTCAATGCGTGGGGGTGGAAGCTCAGGTAAAATATTATCTCCTGGCAGTGTTTCATTTGAACTGAACGCGAGCCAAAAATGAACTGAACGCGTTCAGTTTTTTGAACGTGAACGCAGTAAACATTGAACTTGCGTGTCAGAGCTTTTCACTGCTCAAGAACGCCCGTTCAGATCCCCATTCGGCTCAATGTTCTAATGCACTATTCTATCAATATGTAAAGCCAATGAATCGGTCCAGTCGTCCAGAGTTCCACAGAAATCAGACTTCTTGAAACATGGCCCTTTACTGTACCACATAATACCATATTAGCAATACGTACATTGCATTGTGGGGTTGCGAAGGGAGCGCATCGAAACGTCCGGGGTGACTACGCCTCGGTCCTTATGACGCGCTTTTATGTAAAAGCTTGGATGCGTCACTTTATGCATCATAAAATCCTGTAAGCCTTCTCTCCTAGGACATGGTGACGCATTTGCATACACTCATTGTTGCACGGAAAAATGCGCCATACGACCTAGGACATTGTGGCATCGGGCATTAAGATTCTGCACCGGAATACGGATTATCCGCAATCCACACGGTGACCGGACCGGTTCCCCTTCACAATAGAAGGTCAGATTCTGAATTCAATGAGCCCAAGATTGCTAGAATTGGCGAAAAAATGGCAGAAATATGACCATTTTAGTTTAGCGGGTACCAGGGTACCATGTTAGCATGTTGGCATTATACCTACTGGTGCAGTTCTTGCTCATTGTTCAAGGTGCGTTCAATTTCGAGCTCGCTCGCGTTCCAAATTTTGAACTGAACAATGTTCAAATCGTTTTGATCGCAGCGTGCCGAATTTGAACATGAACGCAAGTTGATCGCGTTCAAATGCAACACTGTTCCTGGGCGCCCATTAAAAACACCACCCCCGGCGAAGACTGGCGCTCGAGCCTAGCTATTTAGCACTGTAGTTGGAGGAAATGCCAATGCAGAACCCGTAGCTTCCGGGAAGGTAAGCCCAGCTCCCTGGGTTAGTGGGTTGGTGTCAGGCCCTGCGAGCCAGCCGTAAAAAAGACTAGCACCGGAAAATCAACAAGAGAAGAATGCGAACCGATACCAATGGCGACGACCACAGCGACGAAAAGGGACTTGCGATTGGAAGCTCGGTGCGTGGAACTGCAGATCTCTCAACTTCATTGGGAGCATCCACATACTCGCTGATATACTGAAGGACTGCGGGTTCGGAATCGTAGCTCTGCAGGAGGTGTGTTGGACAGGATCTATGGTGCGAACGTTTAGAGGTAATCATACCATCTACCAGAGTTGCGGCAACACACGTGAGCTGGGAACAGCTTTTATAGTGATGGGCGACATGCAGAGGCGCGTGATCGGTTGGTGGCCGATCGACGAAAGAATGTGCAGGTTGAGGATCAAGGGCCGATTCTTCAACATTAGCATAATAAACGTGCACAGCCCTCACTCCGGAAGCACTGATGATGACAAAGACGCATTTTACGCGCAGCTCGAACGCGAGTACGACCGCTGCCCAAACCACGACGTCAAGATCATCATAGGGGATCTAAACGCTCAGGTAGGCCAGGAGGAGGAATTCAGACCGACGATTGGAAAGTTCAGCGCCCACCAGCTGACGAACGAAAATGGCCTACGCCTCATCGATTTCGCCGCCTCCAAGAACATGGCCATTCGTAGCACCTTCTTCCAGCACAGCCTCCCATATCGTTACACCTGGAGATCACCACAACAAACGGAATCGCAAATCGACCACGTTCTGATTGATGGACGGCACTTCTCCGACATTATCGACGTCAGGACCTATCGTGGCGCTAATATCGACTCTGATCACTACCTGGTGATGGTTAAACTGCGCCCAAAACTCTCCGTTATTAACAACGTACATTACCGGCGGCCGCCCCGGTACGATATAGAGCGACTGAAGCAACCGGATGTCGCCACCGCATACGCGCAGAATCTCGAGGCAGCGTTGCCGGACGAGGGTGTGCTCGATGTGGCCCCTCTAGAGGACTGCTGGAGTACAGTCAAAGCAGCCATCAACAACGCAGCCGAGAGCACTATCGGGTACGTAGAGCGGAGTCGACGAAACGATTGGTTCGACGAGGAGTGTAGAGCGGTTCTGGAGGAGAAAGATGCAGCGCGGGCGGTAATGCTGCAGCATGGAACCCGACCGAATGTGGAGCGATACAGACAGAAGCGGAAGCAGCAGACCCGTCTCTTCCGGGAGAAAAAGCGCAGCCTGGAAGAAGCGGAGTGCGAGGAAATGGAACTGCTGTGCCGTTCACAGGAAACACGTAAGTTCTATCAGAAGCTCAACGCATCCCGCAAAGGCTACGTGCCGCAAGCCGAAATCTGCAGGGATAAGGACGGGAGCCTCCTGACGGACAAACGTGAGGTGATCGAAAGGTGGAAGCAGTACTTCGACGAGCACCTGAATGGCGAAGAGAATGTAGGCACGGAGGACCAAGGCAGCGGAGGAAATGACTATGTTGGTGCAGCAGAGGACGGAAACGAACCAACTCCCACGCTGAGGGAAGTTAAGGATGCCATCCACCAGCTCAAAAACAACAAAGCGGCTGGTAAGGACGGTATCGCAGCAGAACTCATCAAGATGGGCCCGGAAAAGTTGGCCACCTGTCTGCATCAGTTAGTAGTCAAGATCTGGGAAACCGAACAGCTACCGGAGGAGTGGAAGGAAGGGATAATCTGCCCCATCCACAAGAAAGGCGACAAGTTAATGTGTGAGAACTTTCGAGCGATCACCATTTTGAATGCCGCCTACAAAGTGCTATCCCAGATCATCTTCCGTCGTCTTTCCCCTAAAGTAAATGAGTTCGTGGGAAGTTACCAAGCCGGTTTCATCGACGGCCGGTCGACAACGGACCAGATCTTCACCGTACGGCAAATCCTCCAGAAATGCCGTGAATACCAGGTCCCAACGCATCACCTGTTCATCGACTTCAAAGCGGCATACGACAGTATCGACCGCACAGAGCTATGGAAAATTATGGACGAGAACAGCTTTCCCGGGAAGCTGACTAGACTGATAAGAGCAACGATGGACGGTGTGCAGAACAGCGTAAGGATTTCGGGTGAACTATCCAGTTCATTTGAATCTCGACGGGGACTACGACAAGGTGATGGACTTTCCTGCCTACTATTCAACATCGCCCTGGAAGGTGTTATGCGACGAGCCGGGCTCAACAGCCGGGGTACGATCTTCACGAAATCCAGCCAATTTGTATGTTTTGCGGATGACATGGATATTATTGCTAGGACATTTGGAACGGTGGCTGAACAGTACACCCGCCTGAAACGTGAAGCAGCAAAGGTCGGACTGGTGGTGAATGCGGCTAAGACAAAGTACATGCTGGTAGGTGGGACTGAGCGAGACAGGACAAGCCTTGGCAGCAATGTTACGATAGACGGGGATACTTTCGAGGTGGTAGAAGAATTCGTCTACCTCGGTTCCTTGCTAACGGCGGACAATAACGTGAGCCGTGAAATACGAAGACGCATCATCAGTGGAAGTCGTGCCTACTATGGGCTCCAGAAGAAACTGCGGTCAAAAAAGATTCACCCCCGCACCAAATGTACCATGTACAAGACGTTAATAAGACCGGTGGTTCTCTACGGACACGAGACATGGACGATGCTCGAGGAGGACCTGCAAGCACTCGGAGTTTTCGAGCGACGGGTGCTAAGAACGATCTTTGGCGGCGTGCAGGAGAACGGTGTGTGGCGGAGAAGGATGAACCATGAGCTGGCTGCACTTTACGGCGAACCCAGCATCCAGAAGGTGGTCAAAGCCGGAAGGACACGGTGGGCAGGGCATGTTGCAAGAATGCCGGACAACAACCCTGCAAAGTTGGTGTTTGCTAACCATCCGGTTGGTACAAGAAGGCGTGGAGCGCAGAGCACGATGGGCGGACCAGGTGGAGCGTGATCTGGCGAGTGTTGGGCGTGACCGAGGTTGGAGAGCTGCAGCTGCAAATCGAGTATTATGGCGGCAAATTGTTGATTCAGTATTATCATGAATTTGATGTTAACTAAATAAATGAAATGAAATTCAATGCGGGACTGCCCCAGGGATTCCTTTCGGATTTGCTCCCAGAATCTCATTTGGAATTCCATACGAGGCTTCTCTGATGGTTTCTTTGGGAATTTATCTAGGGAATTCTCCACAGCGATTGCTTTAAAGATTTATATTGGAATAAATTAAGGGATACATCTCAAAGTTACCTCAAGGCATCCTCCTGTAATTTCATCAAGGGTTGTTCAGCGATTTTTCTTGGAATTTCTTCCAGCATTCCAAGCGGGATTCCACTAGGATTTCTTTAGAGTTTTCGTAATTTATCCCGAATTTCCTCTATTTTTTTATCTTTATTAACGAGATTTTTAACCCGAGGCTAGTTCATCTCGGGACCCACGCTTTACTTCCCTTCTAAAGGAAGAACCCACGTTTAGTGAGTTTGTCGGTAGTGGGATTCGATCCCAAGTCCTCGGCGTAATAGTCAAGTGTTCTAACCATCACACCAGGTTCGCTCCACAACTTAAACATTGTTTGTAAAAACGATCACATTCACCTACTCTAATGCTCACGTTTTATTTTACAAACTTTTGAAATTCACGTGTCCATGCGATAAAAAGAATGACTTTTGACCTACTGAATCATCCAAACATCCATTAGTGTCATGAACTAGAACACCCGGACAGCTCAATGATGGCACTGAATAATGCTGCCAATATCCCAGCCCTGAATCGTTGCTTCCCGCTGAAATTCCCCGATGGCCATTCTAAGAGCGGAAAATGGAAGCAAATTATCTTGCAAACCGTTCGTTCATTCGTTCGCTTTTCCACGTTCGAAGAAATTTCCTCGCAATTCCCGGGAAAGGAAAGAATGGGCCCAACGTAATCCGCTTAGTGCTAATTCTTAATAATTTTAATGCAGTAATTTTAGGGCACAAGAAGTGAGCGTAAACTTTTTTTTTTCCTACATTATTGGTGGGGAAGGCAGCCAAACGTAGATAATTAATAGCGGGGTGGTTGAGCGAGGCGCGTAGTTTCTCCCAGAGGACCAAGGGTAGAATTATGGCTGAGCAAATTTCGCGGTTATTGGTTTTTGGAGAAAATTGCTTGGGTTGATGACCCACGCCACAGTTTTGCGCGGTGGGTTTCTGGGTACCTGGGAGAAATCTATTTGATGGTCGGAAAGTCTTGCACCCGATTTCGAGAGGGGGGAATGATGTCGAAAAAAGTTTAATGACGTTTGGGACGGTTGGGATTGGGTCGAGCATTTCCCATGTTTCTATCGTTTTCGGTACCAACCGACCAACCATCCAACCAACCGAGATCTAATGGAAGAAGTTCTCGACCGCAACACTGTATAACATTCTAATTACAACGGGAAGAAAATCGATCACGGATGCCAGAGTCATGCACAAAGGGAGCCAATCAGACCGGAAGTTACTAGTCAAACTCTGCCGAACCGAACTCTTTGGCTTGGGGTTGCTCCATTTTCCTGCTGCTGCTGGCTGATATCGTCATGCAGCAGCCATCGACATCACACAATCGACTGGATGGAGTCCGGACTCCGAAGTTTGCTCCAAAAAAAAAAAGTTCAATTTCAGGATGCTCTTTTGTGTTTCCGCTCTGGTTGGTCTCATCATCATCCCTGCTTGGCCTGCTGCACAGTCAGTGGAACACATCAACAGCATCCGATCCGAACAAGGGAGAAACACAAACGACAAAGTAGGGTTCGGCAAGAATCGAGCATTGTGCATATGTTCTCCATACAAAGAACGTCGGGGTCGCTCCTTCCACTACTGCTGCATACATCAGCGCCAAAGTCAGACAAGGCAAAGCTTTATCATTTCATTAGCAGTGATTCCCATACTCGGGCGAGTGCAATGTATCTACACTACATGGAGTCGGAAAAGTTGCTCTTCTTCTTCCGGCAATAACGGGGAAAAGTCAGTGGTTCTGCTCAATGGAGAACAGTTCGCAGCATCAGCAGCAGCGGCAGCAGCAGGTACTCTTTCCTCCGGTTTTAAATACGTTGCAACTTAATTTTCTGTGCACTCGGTTCCTAATTGAATGTTAAAAGAGCATTGTTGATGAGATAACCGAATTTCCTGTTCAATAGAAGTGCGCGTGGGTTGAAATCATGCCGATGTGGTGTGCTGTTCGCAGCAGATTTCAAATCAGCCGCTAGCGAACAGTAAATTAAAGTTTTTGAAGCGAAGCCGTGGTTGAATACTTACAAGTTATTTCTACATAAGAGCATTTCTAGCACAACGCATGAATCGCGCAGACGCGACCTTTTTCAATTCAAATGATATTTTGTTAATGTATAAGCTTTTATTCAAAGATTTTCTGAAAATGTCTTCAAAGTGGCTTTCACGACTAAGTGGAGTTCTGTCAGTAATGTATCATCCATGCCTAAGTATACTTATTAGAAATCTTGGAATGCCCTGGATCGCTATTCTTTTAAGAATAAACCTTTAGTTTTTCCAAGTACATCCTTGCCGGAATTCCCCTAAGGACAGTATTATATACTCATCTCAGAGCATAATCCTATTGAAATGTCAAATGACGTATTCCCGGAAGGATCATTGGCAGAATTATTTAACCCTCCTTTGGCATTAGGGTCATTTTTTACCCAAACCGTGCACTACGTCAGCGAGCTGTTGCCAACGTAATGCACAAGGCTAATTCTCGTAAAAGCCTTGAAACTATCACTGGAGGAAACCATCGAGGTATACCAGTAAAATTCCTGATAGCAATCCCTGGAGAATCCTGGAGAAGAGAATTGTAGAATCCCAAATAGAGTTCTTGGAAAAAATCCTGAAATTCACTTGAAGGAATTCTTGGAGGAATGGCTAGAATGTTTTCAAAAAGAAATGTCTGGAAGAATTTAAGAACGGATTTCTAGAGGAATTCATGGAGTATCAACTGCAGACATTCCGGGCGGCAATCTTGGGAAATTTCCAAATTTTCTGGGTAAATTCCTGAAGCGGATCTCTGGAGAACTATCTGAATGCGCTTCTAAGTACTTATCTGTTTAAAGTAAGTCACAGTGGCTTATGAGAAACCAAAACCTGCGCTGTCGTGACTCCTTGGTGATATGTGTGTCGCAAGAAAGAATTCCTGATGGAATCCCTGAGTAAACTCCAGATGAAAATGGTGGAGGGATTCCTGAAGGAATTCGTGGAAAATGTTTAGGCAACTTAAGGAAGAAATTGAGTGAAATTTCTGAAGAAATCCCTACACAAAATTCGGAAGAAGATCGCTGGGGAAATTCCTGAAGGAATTCTAGTCAAGTCCTAAACCAATTGTTGGAGGAAACTCTGTAGCATTTCCAGGGAAATTTCTGAAGGATTCCTTTGGCACATTTTTGTGAGAATACCTGAAGAACTTTCTACAGGAACATCCTCAGAACATCCCTGGAAAAAACTCCTAGATGAGTTCTAGAAAAACAAATGAATAACTTCTTGGAGAGTTTCTAAGAGAAAAAAAAACTCAGAATACATATTTCTGAATGAATCTTAGGACGAATTTCTGAAGTATGTAATTCCTTTGAAGGAGCTGTAGGGAGTATTCTTGGGGGAGTTCATGGAACAAATCCGTCGATGGACTCCTAAAAGTTTTCTTGGAGTTAATTAGGAAAGAATTCCTGGATGATTTTTTGGTGAATTTCTTGGTTCCTGTGTATGCATCACTCTAAAATTGTCCTAAAGAATTTCAGTAAAAATCGCTGGAGAAACTGCTCGCGAATTCCTTGAAGTAATTCAAAAAAATCTGTAGGTAATCCTCGAGAAATTCTTGGGTGCATCTCTAGAAAAAGATGAGGGAAGGAAATTTCTGAATGAACCACTGAATAAATGTTAGAAGAGATCTGTAGAGAAATTTCTGAAGGAATCATTAGAGAAATTCCTGGGGCAATCCTTGGAAGAATTCCTGGAACAATCCCTGGAGAAATCCCTAAATTAATTATTGGAAGAATCCCTGGAGGAATATCTAGACGAATGACTGGTACATTTCCTAAAGAAATCCCTGCAGAAATCCCTTGAGGAATTTCTGGATGAATGTTTTGAGAAATTCCTGAAGGCATACAAGGAGCATTTTCTATAAGAATGCCTGAAGGGAATTCTAGAGGAATGAATAAAGGAATTACTAGAGGAATCCCTAGACGCCTCCCATGCGAAATCCCTGGAGCAATCCCTAAAGAAATATCTGGATGAATTCATGGAGGAATCCCTGGAAAATTTTGTGGGGAATTCCTGGAGAAGTTCTTTTGGATGAATTTCTGAAGGAATCTCTGAAGGATTTCCTGGAAATATTCTCGGAGGGAGTACTGTAGAAACTTCTGATAAAATTTCTGTAGGAGTTTGTGAAAGAATTCCTGGAGAAATTCCTGAAGAAATTCGTGGAGATATCTGTGAAAGAACGCTTGGAGGAACTTCTAGAGGACTGCCTAGAGAAATTCCTTGAGGAACTTCTAGAGGAATATTTGGAGGACTAATTCAGGTAGGATTTCTTCGGAGAATTCCCGGTGGAATTTCTGGAGGAATCTTTATGAATCCTTGGAAAAGATCCTGGAGAAATTGTTGTAGAAATTTTTGAAGGAATTGGTGGAAGAATTCGTGTATAAAATCCTGGAGCAATTTCTAAAATAATCTTGGTAATTTTTTGGATGAATTCTTGAAAGGATTTCTGGGGGAGTGCCTGGAAGAATATCTGGATGAATGCCTGGAGGTATTCTTGGAGAAATTCCTAGAGCAATCTCCAAAGGCTTCCCTAGAGGAATTCCAGAAGGAATGACTAGAACTATTCCTAAAAGAGTCTTCTGAGACATGGTTGTATGAATTCCTGGAAGAATCTCTAGAGGAATTCCTGGAGAAATATCTACAACATGGAGGAAACCCTGAAGGGATTGTTGGAAAAATCCGTGGTAGATTCTTTGAAGAGAATCCGGGAGGAATTTCATGAAGAATCCCTGGAGCAAATCTTGAGCTTGTCGGAACCTCTAGAGGAATTCCTGGACGAATCTCTTGTGGAATTCCTGGAGGAATCCTTGCAGGAATTCCTAGAGAATTCCTAGAGTAATTTTCAGAGGAACCCCAGGAAGTACACCCGAAGATATTTCTGAGGGAATCCCAGGAGTTGTTTCTGAAGGAATCCCAGAAGCAATTCTTGGAGAAATTGTGAAGGGATCCAAAGAAGATTTTATGAAGGAACTCCTGAAGGAATTCCTGAAGAAACCCCAGGAGGAGTTCCGGAAGCATATCCCATGAGGAATTCATTAGGAAATCCTAGGATAGCTTTCTTAGAGAATTTCTGGAAGAATTTCTGTAGGAACCCAAGTAAAAAATCTAAAGGAATCCATGTTTCAGTAGTTTCTGGACTAATTATTAAAGGACTCCTTGGATGGAGTCCTAAAGATTTTTTTGTATAAAGTTCTTGAGGAATTATTTTTGTTTAATTGTGATTTTCTGATTTTTTTCTGAAATATTTTTGCAATTTTTTGAAACAAAAATCCTGGAAGAAATTCCTGCAGAAATACTCCGAATAACTCCAGATAGATTTATTAGAGCAATCTCTAGCGGAATTCTGGAATGAATATATGGAGAATCTGCACAAATACCTTAGAAGATCTCTGGCGAAATTCCTTTGGAAATCCCTGGGGAAAGACCTGAAGGAATCCTCGAAAAAAGCTCTGAAACAATCACTGTAGGTACTTCTTAAGATACCCCAGGGCGAATTCCCGGAAGAATTTCTGGTGAAATCTCCAGAGGAATTCTTAAAGGAATCTCTGGAGGAATCTATGATGGAATTACCGAAGGAAGCTATGTGAAAATTCTTGGAGGAATTCGAATTCTGAAGCTTTTTTTTTGGAACAAGCCCTGAAAAATTCACTACCGGAACCACGCAAGACATTCATGGAGGAATTCACGAAGGAGAAATTCCTGTAGAAATTTTTTGATGATATTTTTGAGGAATGCCTATAGAAGTTCCTGTAGAAATATCGTGAGGAATTTCTGAAGATGTCCTTTATTTTAATTGTCGTTCTGATCACTTTTTCCTTTTTTGTTTTCCTTTCGTTCGTTTTCTTTTTGTTCATTCGACATTTTGTCCTTTCGACCTTCTGTGCTTCTACTTTTAGTCCTTCGACCATTTGTCCTTCGACCTTCTGTCATAAAACCGTCAAACGCCCTTTTCAAAAGTTAGTTGATGAAAAATGGTTATGTGTTCATGCAAAAGTAAACGATTCACGACATCCAGCACATTACCAAAATCGCATTGAAAAGGAAAAGCATTGAGTCAAATTGCATATTTTTTCACGTTTTGGGCTGGATACCTTTCATTTGTGATCAAGTTTGTTAATTTTGGCAGCCAAATCAAACAGGTGTCACCTAAAGGTGATGAAGAGAATTTTTGAATGAAAAAAGGATACAAAACAAACGAAAAAAGATGGCACAGAATTTATCCTTTATTCCAGGGTTGTGAAATCTCACGGAAATGTCATGGAAAAAATGTCATGACATTTTTCAGTTATGCAATTTCCAGTACAAATTCCTCCCCGTGAACACAAATCTTCAATAATGCTAGTTAGACATGGTAAAATAACGACACCGTCGATACATTTTTTTTCGATGAGCAAAGAAATGTCAAATAACGAAATGACATTTTTGTGACATTTTACAACCCTGCCTGTTACAAAACAAAAGATATATGTATTTGTGCGTACTTTTCAACTCCGTATAATTTGAACATTTTTTCGGATTTTTCTGATTTTTCAGTACGATTGTGAGATCAGAAATAACCTTCTGCTTTCTTATTCCGACGTTTCGATCCGTATCGTATCATTTTCAAGGCGTCGGTTGAGTTATTCATACCGAATACTATAAATATGTCTGATTGTCATAACTGAGAAAAGAAACAATCGAGCATTCGTATTTTGTTGGATTTGTTAATCGGTTTTGAAAAAGGCGCTTTTGTAATTCAGAATTTCGACAAAAATGGTTTTTGTTAAGACTGAAAAGAATTTCCATGAAGAAAAAGTCAGGAATGGATCCAGTTTCGCCTTAAAGCTAAACCTGTGAGAAATGATGACCCAATTCCTATTTCGCCAACTGTTTTATGAATCATGATTCTCATCTACCGGCGCCGCAATACGGATGAGACAAACTGATGCTGCTGTTGTGCTTGGCAAAACTTTCAAATTTATCACAAACCGTGACAGGCGCCCACTCAGAGCTGTCCCTTTCTGTCACGACAGTACAAGGCTGGCGGTTGGACGGACATTCGCCATCATCGTTTAGTACAGCTCATAGCCGGCTTTGAAAAGTGATTCTACTCGTTTCCGTCATTCCACATCGGGAGGACTTCAATGGAGAGCTTGGTTTCGCGTGGAGCTTGGAGTTGGAAGTGGTCTAACATTGCTCAAACCTCTGGAAGCGAGCGATAGTGGCCATAATGTGATTACGTCTGTATGAACGTATGTTGAAATTCATGCGCAAAATTATATAAAATCCAGCTTAATTGTACACTTCCTGCAGGAGTGACACTTGGCACTTGGTTTTTGGGGAAATATGAATTCGTAATTGGTTTAACGCTGGGAAGCCGGAAAAATCCGAAACAAGTGTGAATCCCGTTGCATCCGTTGTTGCAATTTCCCAACAGCAATTCTGAATGTGTAATTGATTTAACGCCAACCCATGAGGGACCACCGCACCGGCAAACAGTGTCGAGTTCTGCTGTAATCCCAGCTGTTTATTATTCTAAAACAGGCAAACGCATGCATGTATTAAAATCGCTAATGAATAAAATTTGCAACCCATTTGTAACCAGGGAAAAATCTAATTACTCTCTTGTTCTCCCCCGCCGCTGTACGACAGCGGACCCACCAGCGACAACAGGCTCAACCGCTAATTGTCTAAATTAATAATAATCCCCGCATTTTATTAATACGCCCCTTTCTGCGACTAAGAGGGGGCAACTGGATTCCGAGGTCTACCGCAGACCGAAAAAGCCAACAGCTGTCGTCCGTCGGAAGGACCGACCGACCATCATCGCCGTGTGCTGAAAGCTTCCAAGCACATACGCCGCCGCGTCAACCTGATTAATGGTCATTGGTCAAAGCCGGGCCTTTAATGCATACAGTGCCTTTCCCGACCACCTGTCCTGCCAAACTCGAGAATTGAATAAAAAAAAATCCATCATAATTAAATCCTGAATGCCGGGCCTGCCGGCCGGGTTGGCCATCGCACAAATGCATACGTGGAATATGGAACCGGTGCGGTGGCGTGGCTGCTGGAAACCATGGCCACAGGACGATCAAGTCGGAGATTGATGTAACCCCGTTTTCGTGTTTTTGGGTAATTACACAGTAATAAAAATGTGATAATAAAACATGAATATCAAAATTTACCTCATTTCAAGTTTTAGTCTAATAACGCAATTGTATTTGCATCGGCTCTGTCAAGCTCTGTGACGCATGAACTAACTAAAAACGATTGTGTTGAGGAATAACATTTTAAATACGACATAATTGAACTACTAAAACATAACAAACATAAAGAATTCATGCCCAAATTTATGTCGTAATAAAATTGTTAAAACAGTGTATTGAATTAATTGAAATTATATCGGCTCTGTTAAGTTCCGTGTTGCATGAGCTCATAAAACATAGAGAGGGGTAAAAGCTTAAATTATAGGTCATAAAAAGAAAACCAAACGTTGTTTGCATTAAATTTATGCATAGATTCATTTAAAATTGTGTCGGCTCCGTCGAGTTTCATAGCGCTTGAGCCTACTAAAAATTTAAATGATTTTTTCTGTGTGCGTCAGTTTGCATGTGTGTAAAGACCAAATATTACAGCTTTTTGGCATTCGTCCGATCCAAACCAGAAGCCGTCCTATCCCCTTCCCCGCCCGCTGTCAACGAGTGGGACGGGGTTATGGAATTATGAATTATTAAATACGAAATCACAGAGCAAATTAAAACTGAAAACGGTCCACTGCCACCACCCCTCTCGTTGGTTTGGTTCGAAAATGGGTTGGATTGGGAAAATAATATCAATTATTGATTTAAAGCCAGTGCACCATCGAATGCTGACAGCATCAATAACGATGGACCCAACACGACAGCAGCTACAGTATGCGGCAGGAAAAAATGCGAAAGTGTTTTTCAACTTCAAACCTCATTTTCGTCCATTTGACATTAACCAATCTATGTTTCAACGTTCCATAATCTATAATAGGCTAGTTTTCTGAAAAGTTAATTAAAAAATTTCCCATTTTGGTCACTAACCTTTACAGGGCGGCGCCTAAAGATGAAGACAACCACAATTTTCAAACCGCAGAAAATCACACAGGTCGCTAAATTTCGCATCTGATAAAACAAAATTTTTAATTTTCTCTACAATATCATCAAATATATGTACTTATTTCATCTGGTATGTGAAACTACATGGCTCTGGATCGGTGTGGTCTGGTTGTTCATCGAATTTGAGCTAATTTTGTTACTGTTATAGTCATTTTGTTTAATGACCATTGGGCGCGCAGTTTGTTGATACCCGCATATTAGGCTTACATTATCACATGTTAAACATCAAACATGTTCATTTTTATTTTTCAGTGCTAGAATATAGACATTGACTAATACACTGTCAAGAAAAAATATTCATATATATCCCATATTTAGCGTGTAATAGTGCCTTGAACTTTTCGCATTTTTTCCTGCCGCACCCTGTACTTCATGTGACGAAGCTGTCGTTGCATTCAAAGGGATTAACGCCACATTGCAGCAGCACCGGAAACAGAATCTGTAGGGCTTATCTGGTCCGATTATGGATTCAATATGCGCTTATTTGGGACATCTTCCCACGCAATTGTTTTTAAAATGTGGTTGATGGTCATCAACAAGAAGTACTATTCAACAACAAGTTAATTATGGGACACTCGGATGAAATCGAATCAAAATCGATAAAAACGCATCGAAATCGAATCGACATCGAATCGAATCGGAATTGATATTGAATAGAATTCGAATCTAATTCGAAATTGAAATCGAATCCAAATCGAATCTAAATCGAATCGAAATCGAATCGAAATCAAATCGAAATTCTATCGAAACCGAATCGAAATTGAATTGAAATCGAATTGAAATCAAATCGAATCGAAATCGAATCGAAATCGAATCGAAATCGAATCGAAATCGAATCGAAATCGAATCGAAATCGAATCAAAATCGAATCGAAATCGAATCGAAATCGAATCGAAATCGAATCGAAATCGAATCGAAATCGAATCGAAATCGAATCGAAATCGAATCGAAATCGAATCGAAATCGAATCGAAATCGAATCGAAATCGAATCGAAATCGAATCGAAATCGAATCGAAATCGAATCGAAATCGAATCGAAATCGAATCGAAATCGAATCGAAATCGAATCGGAATCGAATCGAAATCGAATAGAAATCGAATCGAAATCGAATCGAAATCGAATCGAAATCGAATCGAAATCGAATCGAAATCGAATCGAAATCGAATCGAAATCGAATCGAAATCGAATCGAAATCGAATCGAAATCGAATCGAATTCGAATCGAAACCGAATCGAAATCGAATCGAAATCGAATCGAAATCGAATCGAAATCGAATCGAAATCGAATCGAAACGAATCGAAATCGAATCAAAATCGAATCAAAATCGAATCGAGATCGAATCGAAATTGAATTGAAATCGAATCGAAATAGAATCGAAATGGAATCGAAATCAAATCGAATCGAAATCGAATCGAAATCGAATCGAAATCGAATCGATATCGAATCGAAATCGAATCGAAACCGAATCGAAATCGAATCGAAATCGAATCGAAATCGAATCGAAATCGAATCGAAATCGAATCGAAATCGAATCGAAATCGAATCGAAATCGAATCGAAATCGAATCGAAATCGAATCGAAATCGAATCGAAATCGAATCGAAATCGAATCGAAATCGAATCGAAATCGAATCGAAATCGAATCGAAATCGAATCGAAATCGAATCGAAATCGAATCGAAATCGAATCGAAATCGAATCGAAATCGAATCGAAATCGAAATCAAATCGAAATCGAATCTTAATTGAATCGAAATCGAATCGAAATCGAATCGAAATCGAATCGAAATCGAATCGAAATCGAATCGAAATCGAATCGGAATCGAATCGAAATCGAATCGAAATCGAATCGAAATCGAATCGAAATCGAATCGAAATCGAATCGAAATCGAATCGAAATCGAATCGAAATCGAATCGAAATGGAATCGAAATCGAATCGAAATCGAATCGAAATCGAATCGAAATCGAATCAAAATCGAATCGAAATCGAATCGAAATCGAATCGAAATCGAATCGACATCGAATCGAAATCGAACCGAAATCGAATCGAAATCGAATCGAAATCGAATCGAAATCGAATCGAAATCGAATCGAAGTCGAATCGAAATCAAATCGAATCGAAATGGAATCGAAATCGAATCGAAATCGAATCAAAGTCGAATCGAAATCGAATTGAAATCGAATCGAAATCGATTGGAAATCGAATCGAAATCGAATCGAAATCGAATCAAAATCGAATTGAAATCAAATCCAAATCAAATCGAAATCAAATCGAAAACAAATCGAAATCGAATCGAAATCAAATTGAAATCGAATCGAAATCAAATTGAAATCGAATCGATATTGAATCGAAATTGAATCAAATTCGAATCAAAATCGAAATAGAATCAAAAACGATTTAATTCGAAATCAAATCGAAATCGAATCAAAATGGAGTTAAAATTGAAATTGGATTGAAATCGATTCAAAATCTTGATCAAATTGTATCGAAATCGAATAGAAAACCTGTTCTTTAAGCTTCTACACTTCAACTTTTGTTCTATGTTTGAAAATCTTAGAATAAATCGTTCCGTTTTTATTCTGTCATTTAAACGGTATCCTAGAGGACTAAATGTTTGTCTCTAAAAGCGCTGGGTGTTTAAGATTTTGAATAGCAAGATTTTCCAGAGTTCTGCTCAAAACGTCCCATCTGCACTCGAAGTCCCTCATGCGTTGGAAAATGTCACGAAATTAATTGCCATTCACCGAAAACTAAACTGCATTCAATCCAGTCAATTTGACCGACTTGATTGCATTCAACCTCCGGATCCTTTCGCTCGCAGTGTTTTAATGAGGAACTCCGACTAGGGGAGGGCATTAGCAAAAATACGTTAGTTCAAAAGAAGCTGGTCGTCAACTTACATACGGAACCCGCTTAGTGCGACGACGACAACGACCCGGCAACTTCCATTCAGAGCAAAACTTTCTCTCTCGCAAAGTAAATTTGCAATCCTGCAACCACAAACTTCAGGAAGGCAGTATCTCCCCGATCTCGTCGTCTGGCTGGCTGGCAGCTGCAGCAACTTACTACCGAGTAAAAGAGCTTGCGGTGAACTTGTGTGTGCACCGCTAGGCAAAACTATTGCCCTCGACGTAGGAACTTATGGGGCCAAAGTTTTCTTGTAAGACGGGGAATAAAGTGTTTGTGTAGTGCCGGGTCGCACAGGAACGCATGCAATGGTTGGGCTTTTGAGGCACTGTGTTTCGCGAAAAGATTCACATGGTACATTCGGAAGGAAGCGACACAGATGTCTTCTTAGTTCTAACTGGTATGCTATGTTATAAAACATCGGAAAACTTCAATAAAAGAAAGAGAAAGCTATTGATGATGCATTCGCTCGCCCACCGCAGACTTCATATACCACTGCGACTGTGACAGTGATTGTGGACGCTTGGACGTCACACAGTCTTTTTGTCAATCAAAAACAGTCGAAATTAAATAGTTTGTACGTGGTGGTCACAACATTTTGAACGACAGTTATAGCATGCCACAAAACGTGTACCTACATACAAATCACAGTGCAGGATCTTCGACGATAACGAGTTGTCGAAGCATTTGTTGTATGAAGTGGTACCGTGTACGCTTTTAGTTCTGGGAAAATGCGGAAATATCATCAAGTCGGTTGGAGGTGCCGGACGAACGACATCGTCATAAAAAGGGCAATTTCGACTGTAAATTTCCGGCTGCGACCAACACCAGCACTCTAGTCAACCGTGGCCGTCATCGTCGTCATCCTCGTCGCGGACCGGTCATTTATAGCCAATATAGCACAAGGTAATATAAATTTCAATTAAAATTCATGAAATATTATATTCATCTGCGTGGCGGCATACCGGACAAGGGCCCAAGCGGTCGACCAGCCAAGCTAGCTCGGCGGATGGTAGGTCCGTTTATGAGTCCCGCGGCCTGGGGTTTGAGTGTTGGGTTCATCGGTTACGATACGTATAGCGTGAGGGTACTGGCCAGAGAATTCTATGCACTCCATTTGGCAACGGTGGCCCGATATTGTGCGACGTGTGTGGTCATTCATGTGCGTGACATAGTTGTTGCGAACTTTGATTGCACAAAAAATTGGCATGTGAATGCTGTATGGCACAGTGGGCGATTTAACTGCCCAAGAAATATTATCAAGTCAAATCGATTCAAAGAGGTTCTTAATACCATCATAAAATAATGATAAACATCATAAAGGTTTTATAACGATTCTCAGAACCTCTGAGTGGTGCAAAATCTCAGCCCTATCAGTTGACTACTGATATTGCCTCACCGTCATTATAAATACAGGTCGATCAATATCAAGCACTCTACATCACGATCATTATCCTGATTTGATATTAGCCAAAACCTCAATTTTTTAATGATTAACATGCAGTATTTCTTATTTTGTATCTCATCCTACAATCTAAATGAGTTTTATAGTTGGCCTTTCAGTGATATCTTCACATCATCATAGTCAGCTCAATTCTTATGGAAAAGAATAGTGAAGTTGCTTACCATTGATGGTGACAAAATGAAGCGTTGGGTGTGATTCAGTTACATATTGAAACAATGACGTACAATGTGATTTGAAATGTCGATTGAAAAATTAGATATTCTTTCGAAAGCCCGAGGAACAACTTCAATTATTCAGATAGAAGTATAGTGAATTCAAAAACAACGGTTTCAAAATGCAAACGAGATTTCAGAAGAATGACCATGAAAAATGATACAAAATTTTCAAAAATCTGCACCTTGCAGTGCTGCGAATTATCACCGCACTAGTCCCATCGACGCTGAAAAATCCCAAACTTGTATTACCCAGTCTTTCCGATTAACCCTTTCTGATACACTCTCTCAACAGAAGAAATGGATAGATTCCACACATTTCATCCGCCTGTCTCATTTTGCGATGATCACCACTGATATGGATATGACTGTCATGACTCTCTCCTTCATATCTTGATGTAAGAAGCGAGGGTACGCACAACGCAACGGTATGCGAAACAATGCACATGGATTAGTAGTACAAATTCTCAAATCCCTCATTCATTTTGTATAGCTCTGTTAGAACGCACACACAAAGCGCACCACGCAGTGAGCCCTTTCTACGGCAAACTCTCTCGTTTTGTTCGTCCTGCTTCATTGCTCAGAGAGCGGTTGATTCTCTAGCAATCTGCCTGAGGTACTCTCAACAATTGCCATCGCTGCATCTGAGACGCGAAGAACGGGTGAAATCCGGGCATTTTTTTTTTATTATTGTACAAATTGGGCCGAAGGGTCTCAGATTTTCATGAAACTTTTCCCACAGGCAGGGCTCATGGATATATGAACAAAAAAAAAATGAGAAAGATTCAGGGTCGCCTATTTTCCCGGAAAACTCAGGTGTAAATTTTTGGTTTTCCTCTGACACTGCTTACTTTGAAAAATCATAACTTAAGAACGAAGCATCGTAGAAACAAAGTTTTTTTTTTTTCTAGAAAATGAAAGCAAATTCTCTTAGGAATCCAAAAAAAATATGAACTGGAAAAAGTTTTCCACAAAATTTTCCACAGTTGAGAAAATTCGTAAAGAAAAGCCCGAAAAACTATGCCCGAACTCGTGGAAAATTTTCGGAAATTTTTTTGAGAAGGTTATTTTAAAAGCTTTAATCGCTGAAATTTTTGGAATGCACTTTTTTTTGTTTTTGAGTTATGGCCAATTTTGTTGAAAAATGCCCAAATGTGCCATAAAAGCTTTTTCTTTGAAAAATCATAACTCAAGAACGAAGCATCGTAGAAGCAAAGTTGTTTAATGAAAACGAAAGCGAATTTTCTCAGGAATTCAAAAAAAATATGAAGTGGAAAAAGATTTCCACAAAATTTTCCACCGTTGAGAAAATTCACAAAGAAAAGCCGGAAAAACTATGTCCGAACTCGTGGAAAATTTAAAAAAAAAATTTTGAGAAGGTAATTTTATAAGCTTTGATCGCTGAAATTTTTGGATTGTACTTTTTTTCGTTACTGAGTTATGGCCAATTTTGTGAAAATGATCATGTAAGCCTATATTATATGGTCATTTTTCACTAAATTTCCCATAACTCAGGAACGAAAATTAAGTGCACTCCAAAGATTTCAGCGATCAAAGATTATGAAATTACATACATTCTCAAAAATATTTTTTTTTTAAATTTTCCACGAGTTCGGACATAGTTTTTCCGGCTTTCCTTTATAAAATTTCTCAACGGTGAAAAAATTTGTGGAAAACTTTTTCCATTTCATATTTTTTTTTGATTCCTGAGAAAATTTGCTTTCATTTTCTGATATGATATGATATGATATGATATTGTTCTACCATCTATTGTAGCAAGGCAGCTGCCTATAGCACTGCTGGAATAATCTGAAAAGCGATTTGATCAAGATTGTGTTGTTGTTAGTGGTCAGTCATTCTCCTGTATGAAGGGCCAAAAAGGGTTGTGCGGACCCGCAAGCAGAGACACTTGCGCGAAACCCGCGTCAGGGGAAAAGAATCTCCTTCCAGAAGAAAGTTCTCACGAACAACTGCAAAATCAAGCCCTCGATTGACAGAATACTCCCAATAGATGGGGTCGAAGAGCCCGCCCTCAATCCACGAAATGTTAACAACAAGGAGGAGGCAGTTCCAAGCTCCTGTCCAAATCGCTTCAATCGGGTGCCCTGATGGTCCCTCCTTTTCCCAATATATGATGAGATATGTATATGTAATGTATGTGAGTGTGTGTTGTGTATGTTTTCTTATACATTTGTAAGAAAAACAATCATAATCATGATTAATAAGCATTTAAAAAATATGCGAAACATTTACCTGATAACTCCTGAAATAAAATGTGGATTAGTAACAGAAAATTTGCTTTCATTTTCATTAAAAAAACTTTGTTTCTACGATGCTTCGTTCTTGAGTTATGATGTTTCAAAGAAAAGGCTTTTATGGCACATTTGGACATTTTTCAACAAAATTAGGGTTAAAACCACCCCCTCTCCGATCTGACATTTGTGGTACAAATTTTCAGTATAAAACGTCTTCTGACGATTTTTTTTTCCGCTATTTTCACGCAAGGCATACAATTGCTCATTGCTGTTTACGAAATGTAAGTGTGAATGAATGAGAAAAGGTATCACTAACCGTTGAAAACCCCTCCCAGAGACAATATCTGGCTACGGCACTGATCAGAGCAATCAAATTTGCACATCTTCTTCTTCTTCTTCTTCTTCTATGTGGCTCTACGTCCCAACTGGGACTTGGCCTGCCTCGCTTCAACTTAGTGTTCTTTGAGCACTTCCACAGTTATTAATTGAAGGGCTTCCTTTGCCTGCCATTGCATGAATCTGTATATTGTGAGGTAAGTACAATGATACACTATGCCCAGGGTGTCGAGAAAATTTTCCCGACCGGAACGGGAATCGAACCCGCCGTCTCCGGATTGGCGATCCATAGCCTTAACACCTAGGCTAACTGGACTGGACTGGGACTGGACAAATTTGCACATACAACCAACATATAAGTAGATCCTGTGGCTTACTTCCCGTTCTCTATGTGAGTTTTCCAGCGTCACAAGTTTCAAAGGCTAAGTAACGGCATCGGCCACGTCCTTCCGGTAGTTAAGAGAAGGAAGCAATGTTAGTGCACAATCCGTTGCTACAGATTTTCCGTTACAATATTCCTGAATATTGTCGATCTATTTTCGTTAAAACGAAGATATTGCTATAGGTAATTTGATGGAAGGGTATTCGTTCACAGCCCGTGAATATGTCTTGCTGTTATGGTCAGGGCGCAAAATTTTTGAGCAGACGAGCTGAAGTTCACCGTGCGGCAATGTTCATTCACTTGCCTGCATATTCATATTCAGCTGCTCGATACTCGTTTGTCAACTGAATGAAAGTCGATGAATATTTGTAAACATCTCACAAAGTGTTAAATTGCTGATAAAATATTAACGTTTCGATTACATTTAACGGTGCTTTACACAGATCTTTTCCCATTTGATTGTTGTGGAGTGTTTTTGGAAGGAATCGTAATCATAAACGTAGGTAATTATGAAGATGTTTCTCGATCGGTTTCGTATTCAATGACTACGAATTGACTGACTGTGTGAAGAGGGAGAGCGAAAATGAATTTGTTTGTTTCGAATATTCAGTGCAGAATCATTCAAATTTGTGCTGTTCTCAGTCAATGACTATGAACATTTTGCACCCTGGTTATGGTTAAATAAAGACGATTGTACCCTATTGTTGGTCCAAAGTCCAAAATCTGGATTCCCTCGAGATAAATTCAATCTTCTTTTGTTAGGAAAGGGGTATTTTCATTGGAATTTCGACAAGAAAGCAACACAAATATCTACAAAAGTACTCCAAGAGATTTAACATTCGTTAAGGTTTTTTTTGTAAAAAGAAGAAAAGAAAACAAATGACGTCATAGGAAAAGTAATTTGGAAATAAATAATGTTCTACAAGTTTATTTGAAAATCCGATTGAGAAAGATTCATAAAAAAAATTGAAAATCCGTTGAAAATTGAAAAAGTTACAATCATCTACTAGAGTCCGAGTATACCACTCCGAAGCAGCATTTTTTAGTCAAATGGACTTGACGAGGTTCTTAAAACCATCATAAAACCAAAATAAATGATATAAGGTTTCATGATGGTTCTCAAAATCTCTACAAGACTAATTGGTCAACTGAAAGTTTCTTAGGTCTGCGTTGAAGCACAGTTGAAACCGGAAGAGATGATAAGCTTTTACCAAGTGAGAAATAAAGTTTAATTTTAATTTGTTCAATTTTATTAATTTACTAGCAGTCCCGGCAAACGTCGTCCTGCCTGCCTACTCTGTTTTTTGACATCCGGTTCCATGAAGAAATGCCCCTCATAATGGGATTTCAGATTTTCCCGTTTTTCTTGCCTTCCCGGTCACTTTTTCTAATTATTTTTTCGTACGAACACGTCGGATGTCTGGCGGAATGCAACAGTGAAAGAATCATGTCGATCTGTTGACCCGTTCCTGAGCCTATTCGTAACATACAGGGGATAGACAAAATGATCGGGACAGGCAAAATTTTCACTTTTCAAAAAATGTTCAATTAGCTGTAACTTTTCGAAAAGTGCATCAAATATTCTCAAATTTTTACTGTAAGTTCTTCAACTAGTTGTGTATCAGTGGACAAAATTTGGAAAAGATCGGACAATTCTTTACGAAGTAATAAGGATTTTTGTAAAAGGTAAAATTATCCGATAGCCAACTTTGAGCTGTTATATCTCCGGATTCAATGAACCGAATGCAATGAAATTTTTACCATTTAAGACTTATATAATGAGCTATGAAAAACCATTGACTTAACTAAATATTCTTAACACGTAAGAAAATTGTAACGATTAGATTATTTTTCTAATAAAACACCAAATTATCCAAAACATCAACATCCATTACAAAATTCAAGATGCAAATTATAGTTCATTTAGTTTCCCTCTAATTGACTTATATATAAATGCGTTTTGAAGGAAAGTATCAACATAGCCGCCAATAAATTGAAAAAGTAATGGGATGCATATTAAAAATAGATTAATTTACTAAAAAATCGTGAAAAAAAAATAAAATCGCTATAACTTTTTCGCTTGTTAAAAATTTAAAGTTAAGTCAAATGTTTTCCAGAGTTCATTATATAAGTCATGAATGGTCAAAATTTCATTGCAATCGGCTCATTGAATCCGGAGATATAACAGCTCAAAGTTGGCAATCGGATAAATTTAACTTTTCCAAAAATCTTTATAACTTTGTGAAGAATTGTCCGATCTTTTCCAAATTTTGTCCACTGATACACAACTAGTTGAAGAACTTACAGTAAAAATTTGAGAATATTTGATGCACTTTTCGAAAAGTTGCAGCTAGTTGAACATTTTTTGGAAAGTGAAAATTTTGCCTGTCCCGATCATTTTGTCTATCCCCTGTACAATCACCATTCCATTTTTATTTATATAGATTTGGAGCAGGGAATTCTCTTGGACCTTTTCGACCTTTTGTCCCATTCGACCTTTTGTCCATTCGATCTTTTGTCCTTTCGACATTTTGACCGTCGACCTTTTGACATTCGACATTTTGTCATGGAACTCAGAAGATCGAAGGACAAAAGGTCGAAGGGACAAAAGGTCGAATGGGACAAAAGGTCGAATGGGACAAAAGGTCGAATGGGACAAAAGGTCGAATGGACAAAAGGTCGAAAGGGACAAAAGGTCGAAATGGGACAAAAGGTTGAATGGGACAAAAGGTCGAATGGGACAAAAGGTCGAAAGGGACAAAAGGTCGAAATGGGACAAAAGGTTGAATGGGACAAAAGGTCGAATGGGACAAAAGGCCGAATGGGACAAAAGGTCGATTGGACAAAAATTTTAGTAAACGAAGTTACAAACTGGTGTCTCACCTATAGGACAAAAATATTTGATAAATCTTTGTTGACGCTCATTGAGAGAAAAATTATACTGCCTATAACCGCATAATTGTAACATTTGCATGTTTTGCTGTTATTGTGTTAATATCGGGCATCATCATCATATTACAAGTACTTTCGACTACCTGAATAAAATTTTCAAGTTTGTTCTAGGATTTGAGAAATAAACACCAAGTCGTTTTGGTTTTGTCTCATTGACCATCATTAACCGATGTGACCGCATAGCAGTCACACTAGGAAAATAGACTGGTTTTAATGCGTGTCATCAATCATATTTAGGTCCGATTTATTTTCTGACAATTGATCCAGCATACAAGAAGTACTGTAGAATATCTTATTGCTAAACAATTGATTACGAAATAATGAAAAATGTTTACAATTTCGGTTCATTCCCATACTATTAAAAGTTGCAACTTTGGGTCCCATTTTCTCCAATGCCTACTTCTATCGAATGTTACTGTTATGCGGTTATGGGCAGTATAGTGTTGTTATAGAAATATATGCATCTTAGCCATTAACATTTCTATAGGGAATTTTTCCTTCTTTTGTTTATAGGCTGTTTTTCAAGTTATACCATAGATATGTGCAGTCAGTCTAAGCTAAGCTAAGCTAAGCTAAGCTAAGCTTTTGTTTATAGGCTGTTTTTCAAGTTATGTTAATGTAGTATTCAATGGCAATTGAGTTTGATTATTTATTTTTACTTCTTAAATGTATAAACTGTTTCTTTTTTATCTCTTGTTACTGAAATAATTATTGACTCTATAAGTACTTGTCTTTCAATCAGAAATTTTGCCTTCCTTTATTCAATAGCTGTTCTTTCTAACTATACTGCCGAAATAATCATTGACTACTTGTGCTTAGTAATCATCCCCTCTTGGATTGATAGTTCCTAGGTAGTTCTTTGGAATTATACTGTATAATTACGGGATGAATGACCCATAAAAGGTTAAAATCTCTGGTTATAAACAAACAACAACAACTGTATAATTGAATAATTTCCGCTCATATTATACCCAGAGATTTGTCCTTCGATAATTTATAGACTGTTTGGCTTTTTTAAATCGATGTAATGATTGTAGTTTCAAATGACAATATGTCAATCTATGATTCATCCTTCATCTACCCATGGGCTGTTCTTTCAAGCAATATTGTTTTCACATCTAACTTCTATGAATAGCATTACTTTGTATCGTTTATGGGCATCTATTTCGAAAGGCAATGTGGTAATCAATTACTGCATATAAGCTATTGTAAGTTTTAGTAGACATTTTTCTATCCTTTTTTTTCAAGTTGTTGAATAATTTTGGTATCACTGGTTCTATTTTTTTTCGGAATTTTAATTGTCGTTTTTCTGTCAAGTTCTGATCACTTTTCCATGTCTTCCAATTTGTTTTAGTCTATTCAACCTTTGTCCTATTCAACCATTTGTCCCATTCATCCTTTTGTCCATTCGACCTTTTGTCCATTCGACTATTTGTCCCATTCGACCTTTTGCCCATTCGACCTTTTGTCCAATCGACCTTTTGTCCTTCGACCTTATGTCTTTCGACCTTTTGTCATAGATTCCGCGAGACAATCTTTACAAATTATTGCAAAATTTTCAAAAAATATAGATTTGTATTTTTTTTACTTAGGGAGCAAATTTGCTCGCAAATAGAAAATGCGATTTCAAATTGTCAGTCTTGTATGGAATATCAAAAAGTGTTATGAAAAATTATAATTCTAAACTACCACATCATGAAACGAGCTCACCAATTCGTACAGTAAAGCTCCAGAGAATGCGAAAAGGTCGGTGAAGCACATGTTGTTTAAAAAATGCAAATCGCGATGAACGAGAATTCGTTGCAGCTCGAATATGCTACACAGATGTCTACAACTAAGCGATGCATAAGTTTTTTTTATCTGTATTAACGAGATTTTTAGCCCTGGGCTAGTTCATCTCGGGACCCACGTTTCACTTCCATTCCGAAGGAAGAACTCACATTTTGTGAGTTTGTCGGGAGTGGGATGCGATCCCAGGTCCTCGGCGTGATAGTCAAGTGTTCTAACCATCCAACCAGATCCGCTCCACGCAATGCATAAGTGCATATGAATTGGTGAGCTCGTTTCATGCTATTATTTTACTAGGCACATTGGAAACCAAGTCCGTCTGATGTGCACCATGGTTTTTTTTAAGATTAGTTTTATTTAGCGACAACAATCGGAGCATACAATATCTATGAGATAGTAAAGAATTCAAAACTTACCATGTGAACTCCCAAAATTCTGAATCGAAAATAAAACATTATTTTTGATGCCACTTACGAAACTCCCACAAACCACCAAAAAAGCTTCATGGTGGCCTGCGGTCACCAGCGAGTGCCCCACTCGCTTTCGAGCAAATCGTAATATTAATTTAATAAAATTTCATTTCATTACACTCACTCGACCAATTATGTTTCTCTTGCAGTCGCCCCCGAAAGGTGCCACCATCCCGTACCGGCCGAAGCCCCAGATGAACGGACCGGTCATAGTAGCGAACGGCCAGGCGTACACCATCCAGGGCAACTATGCCGTTCCAGCACAGGAGGTAAGAGAACTCGGAACCAAACGACTCGTTCCTCATGCGTATCTATATTGCTCCAGTTGACCTTTTTTCTCTATCTATTGCTCTGATTCTTCTCTTTTGCCCATCCTCCTACTCATATGACACGCTTACGTCGAGATTAGAGATACTTTGCTCCTCCCGTCCGTGTAATTAATTTCTTTCGCCATTGTTAGCACTCAATCCTTCAATTGAACCCATCCGGTGCTTACGTTATCTCCTCATAATCCGATTTCTCTCTCTAGTAGCGTGCTCCGAATCCAGAGCGTTTCCCCTCGATCTGCTCCAAAACTCCCCCCAATCGTTGCTTCTTCAAATGATTAAGTAATTTTCTTTCCGATTTCTCTTTTCTCTATCTCTCTCTCTCTTGCCTACAACCGATCACAACTCCACCACACCCCCTCCAACGTAACGGCTTGATTCTTGCGATTCTAATCTCATCTCTCATTTTTTTTTCTCTCGACCGCATCTCTTATCTTTTGCCACACCACATACCAACCTGTGAATCTGTCTCATTCTACACTACTGTACTCTTTGAACGAAACAAACAAAAAAAAAAACATTCAAACTCGTGTGTAGACCTGCACAGTATTCCCACTAGCCATAGCCGGTGGCTTGCATGCGGCAGGCATCTCAGGTTTAGCCGATCCATTACTAAAAGGAACACATCTACAAGGAGCGATACCTCCACATCATCTACAACCGATACCTGATGTGAGTCTAATCGTTTTTTGACTGGTGCCGATTTACACCAAGACGCCAACCCCTTCCTTCATGGATCACTGCTCCCCCCTTTCCCTTGGTTCCGTGATTCCGACGCGTTCCATCAACTTCCGCAACTAACCGCACCGGGAACTCTCCAGTCTGAATGCAACCCCTTCAACCACCCATCCGGCTCGGCTGTAAATTTGCTCGCTGTAGAGATTGTCTCTCCCCGCCCCCCGTATTTTGGATGCATCTGTATAAGCGATTCCCTTTGCTAGAAAAACGTGTACCCCGCTTTCCAAACCCTGATCTGTGTAGACGTCAGAAGAGGAGGGACCCTGGGAAAAATGTCCAATGGAAATACAATACCATTGATTGTAAGATACCAGAAACAGTTGTTGGACTTTCACAACCAAGTACCTTAGAATTACAATATATTGTTTGATCCAAAAAAATATTTGGTATGCGATTTGGGTTGTCATCGTTGTCATTGATATGACTATACAACATATCGTCATGAACTATAAGGTGTATGGTAGATAAAAAATTCCTCGATAAATTATTCTGTCGTGTGCAGCAATTGAAGTAAGACATGTGAAACAATTATGCTGAATACGAACCACACATTTCTTCTCACACCTAAATTGGTGAAATGATACGTTTAACGGTTATTTATTATTGATATTATCCCAACTTATGCTTCTGCACCATACGACTTATCGTAAAAATCTAAAATCGAGTTTTTCCAGTACAAATCTATAACTCAAACCATACATTTTATTGTTATGTTATTTTTTAAATAGCTACGTATTGTATTTGCATTGATTTTTTTTTCAGGGTTACATCCTCCTTCAAGATCTTTGTCCTTTGTTGATTCGTGCCTTGTAGGTTGTAGATATCTCACCCCCGTTTTCCTCATCGCCCTCCACTCCGACACGACAACAATCCTCCACCCGAGTAGTTGGCTTCTAACCCGGCATCTAACAAATATCCTCCCCCATCACCATCATCACGATCACCCTGTGACTGTACAGTATGTAGTAGGAGAAGCCCCTCACCGAATAAAAAAATCCGTTTTATTGTACCAACCAACCACTCCAGAAGCGCACACGACGCTGTTCCGCTGTATCCGCTCCTTTGTACATAGTGTCCCTTGTAGTAAAAGAGAATCAGACCGCCATACAGTCCAAAGCAGTTCGGCAACCGGAAGATGCTTAGCGCGCGTTGCTCCTCCTGTAGTAGTGTTCTCTAACCTTCGTACCCATGCCTCTCTGTGAGACCCTTGTCCTGTTGTTGTTCTGTGAAATACCCATCTAGAATGTTATAGAGTTCCCTCGTTTTATTGTAAAAATGAAATAAAGATGTAAAGGTAATGTTATTTTTTTTATGGATTCAGTTTCATTATGTATTACTAATAGACATTTCGTGATGTTATCAAGGAATTTTGTGAGATAAAATACATGTATCACATATCAGAAGGCCGGCTTCATTCCAAATGGCGAACATGTGCCTTCGTCATAAATTTAGAATTCGAGTACGAGATCAGGACAAGTTATTTTGGGAGAAACCACAAACGCATTAGTGTACAACAATGGGTTTAAATAATTGCTTTCAGTACTTTGAAAGATCCTTATCCTTAGCGATTGGCCGCCATCGCCTTGACCTGTAACCAGGTCAAATTTCTTAGTTCTTCGTTGAGAGAGCTGCATCTGGGCCAGGCTCTATAAATTGTTGTAAGCTTGCTGATTTTGTTCCCGTTCTATTCTGTCGATATCGGCGTTTGTTGACTTAGATGACGAAGCTCCTCTTTGGAGCCACCATGCACAAGTTTAATGAGTCAGGCATTTGTTGATGAAAACCAGCAGCCGTTGAATATTCTTCACACGCTATTTATGTATTTTGGGTGGCATCGACTATGGAGCTCCTCATTGGAGCCACCATGCACTAATTATATAAGGACGGCTAATACTAGCAGTGTTTTTCACTGAGACACACCAGCAGGCCAGATTTCACGTTTGAGACGATCTTGGTGTGGAGCCGTGCTGCGAATATTCTGAAACGTGGCAGCGTAGAAGCCCAATGAGCGAAAATAATTTGGGTGAGCTACGTGCCCAGAGAAAACAGTGGATCACAGATAACACCTTAAGTGCAAGAACGCCAAAGTCGCGATTGAGCGAGCGAAAACATGAAGAGTCAAAGCCGTAACCCACCAGCGCTATTCAACATTCTCCACTGCTGACCCAGCTACCGCAAAGCAGGAAGAGTTGATCGTGTTTACATTCAACGATTTGTTCTTGTTGGCGTTAATAGTGAGATCTGCCGCCAAGGAGTGGTGGGTAGGATCATCAAACTTACTCTGCATATCATAGCGCCGCTGAGCTAACAGAGCAACGTTATCAGCCAGTTCGAAGTCATTTGGATGTTCCATGGTAATAGGCTACCACAGCAACCAAAGCAAAGGCATAATTCACCATTTTCCCGGAAAATGATGGTTTCCATAAATGAAAACCACCCACACAAGCCATGCTTTCACCAAAGTCTCTTTGACGCTGACGTTCCATATTCACACATCGGGCAGCCAATATTCAACAAATCTAATTTACAACGGAGCAAAATTAGTTTCGAAAACAAATAAACAGCGACTGCACTGACTGGCACTGGCGGTTGTGTAATGGCGGTGGTGCAATCATCCCGGCCTCAGGAAATATGATCGCTCAACGGGAGGACGACAAGTCAGGTACACGCGAGTGGATTGATTTGTCCTTTTTCAATTTCAATTGAAAACGCCTCAAACCAACATGCGGTCTGTTCGGCGAGTGCTGACACAAAAGCTGCTGCACCGCCTACACCTTGCACACTCGCCGCCGCCGCTACCTCAACAGCCGACAAGGACTCTCAACAGAACTATGTTCCGATGTGAATGCGAGAAACAATAATCATTGAAACACACACATAATCGGTGGTTTTGACCGCCTACTCGGGAACTCCGACGGGATGCATTCGCCGCGACTCTTATGCGGATGCACGATTAATCTGTAATCATGAAATAGGCAGTAACCATACAGAAAAACTTGTAATTATAAGCAACAGAATGTTGCTAATTGACAAATTGAGAGATCAATTTGTGAAAAAAAATCGCTTACTGGTGAAATTCGAACCCACGACTTCGTTTTCAGTAACCAGTTTGCATAAAAAAATGTTGGTACTAAAAAGAAAGAAAAGTTTTTTGGCTTGTCTTATTTTGATAAAAATCGACACCACAGTCAGTTATAGTAAACTTGTTTATATGTAATCACTGGTTCTAGTTTTATAAAAGAGGGATACGTGATACACGTATTCTAGACCTTGGGCTTAAAATCTTGCTAATAAAGATGATAACAATGATAGACTGTTAGCTCAGAAGTGTCATGTTTCTCCTGTGTATTACCCACTTTCATGTAACTTTAATTTTCCGTGTACGCATATTAAACAAACATTCCGATGCACTCTCAAATCGGTGTTGTTCGTCCAACAACGCAACGGCATATGAAAGGGATGCGGGAATAACCTGTTAGCTGGTTCGGTGGTTGACATTTACACGACCAGCTTCCCTGGAAGGGCCAGGGCCTCTGGAAACTGCTGTGTTTAGGCTGTGGCCTGTGGCGACGCGAACGACGACTTCAACAACAATATTGAATTGAAATAGGTTGCTGTGTCGTTGATGCCGAATGAAATTCAATTGAATGCGATTGAAATCTAAAATTGAAGGGACCTACGGTGGTGTTGTGCTGCTAATATGCCTATTGGCGCTTCAGATATAGGTTGGTTTCTAAACTGAGCATCTGGCTGAAAGGCACAAAGACTTATTAAAACCACTCCACAGTGATTCCGGCATAAGTCATAAATCCAAAAATTTGACCACAATGAAACACTGTTATCATGCCGATAACATCAAGTTTAATACTTAAATAGCTAGATTCAATAATTACTTTCATCAAACTTATACCGAAACTTTTCCGAAGAGGTCATGAGCGTAGATATTCTTTAGTAGAAATTTTAATTGATTTTTTCTAATTTCAGTCGTCTGCATTCTTCCCTCTATTAAAAAGTCTTGACCATTCGACATGTATTTGGTTGATTTTGTTCGATTTTACATAGTTGAAATCAATGTTAATCGTAAATTTGGATGCCATTCGTTATCATTTTATTTGAATAAGTGTGATTGAATTAGATGCTTTGGCCACAAAGTATAAAAACTTAAACATTTTCAACCAGCCGGGAAAAATGTTTTCCCTTCCGATTTCTTTGAACGTTCTTCTATGAAACTTCCTCATAATCTTGAGCATTGATTTACTGGATTCAGCTGCGACCAGATTGATGCTAGTCACTTTAGTGTCGTACCTTCAACCCACTCAAAAACTAACAAAGGGGCTGTCCATAAACCACGTGGTCATTAGGGGGGGGGGGGGGGGTTCGGCCAATGACCATTTTGTATGGACTAATAAAAAAGTTTGTATGGACTAATGACCACGCGGGGGGGTTTGAAAAGTCTCAAAAAATGACCACGTGGTTTATGGACAGCCCCAAATACCTTCCCTATTTGCAGAAGAGAACATTTTTTCCAGCTTTCACCCTATCTATCGATCATATTATGTATGTTCCTCTATTTTTGTGTAGTTATGACTACCGTGAACCACCAAAACTAACATTAGTATACACAAATCAGTTGGTAACCCAAACTGCAAAATAATGAATTAAAGCGAAAAACTCGTAGAGCTCATTTTTAATAAACAATACAAAAACGCATTTGGGATGCAAATATGCATCAAATTGAACGGTTTCATAATGAATCTAGTGAATATCATATTTATGATCGCCCTCATATAGGGGTGGAACCAGTGTGGCACACGAACGCAAAAATTGAATGAATTCCAAAGAGAATCGATTTTCAGAATATAGAACCAATCATACAGTAGAACTATAAGTCTCGAACCAGTAGCAAAGAGAAATCTCGATTCTAAGGTCAATTTAATATTATTAAGAATTTAACTGATCTTCATGGCATATCTATCTCATTTTGTTTTTCTATGTGATTCTCACATTAATAAATCGTTTTGGGATAGACTTGAAGCCTCATAGGAACAAATGTGTTGAAAAAAAAAAGACAAATTCAAAGGAAAAATACTGCGAAAAAAATTAGCTTGGTGCTGATGGGATTTGAACCTACGACTCTCCAATTCGCTACACAAGGTTGGAAATATGTAGTTTTTTTTTCATAAAGTTACATAATATAACTCCTCCCGGTATTTCGCCGGAAATTGAATCAGCAGATTTAAAAAAAAAAATGTGAAGAACATGCGCCTGAAATTTGGTCAGAGTTACTTGAACGGATGAGGTAAATCTTATTCTATTGTCCTGTAAATTATTTAAGAAACTGTATTTAGTAAATTTCAATAGGGTTTTTAGCAAACGTTACATAGACATTAGTTACATAGACAAGAGTTACATATGGAATTACCTCCAGGTGGCCTTCCTGGGATTTCACTAGAATTATTTCTAGAACTCCATCAAGAGTTCTTCCTTCTGACATTTTTTTTTCAGCAAATCTGCTGAAATTCGTCCAGGAATTCCTCCTGGGTTTCTTTCTGGGATTCATACAGAAGTTTCTTTCTTCTTCATTCATAACTCGCTCTTGAACTTTCTCAAGAGATTGTTCTGGGCTGCTTCCTAAGTCCTCTTTGGAATGTCTGAAGGAATTAATCCTGGATTTTTTTTTTCTGGGAGCACTTGAAGAGCTTTTTCTGGGAATTCTCTAGAAGTTACTTCTGATAATTTTCTAGGACTTCTTTCAGAAAATTTTCAGTTATTCCTGCTGGAAATCGTCCAATACATCTGGAAGCCCTCCAGAGATTTCATTTAGAAAATTTCCTGGCGTTTTTTTTTTGAATCCACCAGATATTCCTTCTGAAAGTTCTCCAGAAGCTCTTTGTGAAAGGGACGCAGAGTTCTTTTTGAGAATCTCCCACGGGTTCTTTCTGGGATTCCTCTAGTAGTTTCTTCTAGAAATCCTCCAGTATTTTTTTGGGGATTCCTCCAAGAGTTCTTTTTGTAGTTGTTCTAAAAATCCTTCAGAAGTTCTTTCTTGGAATGGTTCAAAAGTTTCTCTGGAGTTGCGTCCAAGACTACCCGGTAAACCTCTAGTTCAAACCTAGGGCGCAGCCAGCTTTTTGGTCGGGGGGGACAGTATAATCTTAAAGCGTTATTAAATGCTTTAGCTGTCAAACTATTGCATGTTGTTCAATACGCTATAAAAAGCTCGCCTGATCTACACAAATCACCGTGATGCTGGTAGTGGTGATCAATTTCTGGAAGATTAAGGATTTTTACTTACTCGTGCATTATTTTGCTTTGATTTTTATTTTGTTAATGTCTACAAAACATCCATAACAAAATATAGCTGAAATATTTTGAAAATTACAATCTTTTTTGAAGACTAACATAGAACTTCCTGTTTCCTGTATGCATCCCTTTTAAATTATCTTTCAATACTTGTGGAGGAATTCCTCCACAAATTCTTTAAATAATTAAAATAAAACATTAGGTAATCCTGTAGAAGTTCATGGGTACATCCCTGAAAAGATGTTTAAAGGATTTCTGAAATTTCCGAAGGAACACCTGAATGAATTTTTGAAGAGAAACTGAGAGGAATATCTGAAGAAATCACTTGAGGAATTCCCAGAGCGATCCCTGGATGATTTCCTGGGTAAATCCCAGAAGAAAAACCTGAATGAATCCCTGGTGCCTGGAGGAAGCCGTGTAAAATCCCTGGAGGAATTCCCGTCGAAATTCCCGGAGGAATCCCTGGAAGACTTTTTGAAAGTTTACCTGGAGGAAATCTTGTATAAATTCTGGGAGGAATACCTAGAGAAATTTCTGAAGAGATTTCATGAGAAAATCTTAGAAGAAATCCTAGATAAATTTCTGAAGAATTCCTTGAAGGAATTCTTATAGAAATCCCTGATGGAATTTCCTGTAGGAATCCCCGGAGCAATTCCTGGGGAAATCTCTAGCGGGAATCCTAGAGAAATGTCTGCAGAAACTTCTGAACAAATTCCGGGCGTAATTCCTGGAGGAATTCTAGTATAAGACCCAGCCGGAATTCGTGGAGAAATTTCTTGGGATGAATTCTTGGAGCAATTCCTGGAAGAATTTTTATAGGTATTCCTATGGGAATCATTTGATGAATCTCTAAAGCAATTCTTGAAAAAATTACTGGATGAATTTCTAGAGGAATCTCCAGAGAATCTGGGATATTTCTATTTCTATAATTTTTCTATTTCTGAAAAAAAAATCCCATAAGAAATCCTCGAAGCAATTCGTGGGGGAATCCTTGAAGAAATTTGTGGAGAAATCCCAGGTGGAATCTCTAAAGGAATTCCTGGAGGAACACCTGGAGAAATCCCTTTAAACTTCCTAAAGGTATTCCTGGAGAATTTCCTGGAAGAATTTCTGAAGATATTCCTAGAGGATCACCTAGAAGAATCTTTGGAGGAACTTCTGGAGGATTTCCTGGAGAAATCTTCGACGGATTTCCCGGAGAAATCCTTAGGAAAATCCCTGGAGAAATTTCCGGAGGAATCCCTGAAGCTTATCCTGTAGAATTTCAGGAGAAATTCCTGGACCTGGAGGAATCCCTAGAGGAATTGCTGACATCTCCAGGAGCAATTCCTGGAGAAACATTTGAAGGAATTCCTGAAAAAAAAAAATCCTAGGGTAATTCCTGGAGAAGTTTCTGGAGAAATTTCGTGATAAAGTCCTGGAGGAATGCCTGGAGAGGTATTCTTGTGGGAATTGCTGGAGGAATCCGTGCTGGAATTCCTGGTGCAATTTCTAGAGGAATTCTTGAAAGAATTACTGGATGAACTTCTAGAGGAATCTTCAGATGAATTTCCAGAAAAATTCCTGAAGGTATTTACAGGAACTTCTGGAGTATTTCCTGGAGGAATTTTCAAAGAATTTTCTGGAGGAATTCCTGGGAAAATCTCTAAAAACATTCCGTGAAGTTTCTGGAGGAATTCCTGACGATATCCTCGAAGGAATTCCTGAAGGAATCCCTGGGGAATTATTGGAGAAGTTCGTGGAAAAATCCCTGAAGAAGCACCTGGAGGAATTTTAGCGGATCCTTGCAGTAGTTCCTGGAGGAAAATCTGGAAGGCTTCTTGGACGAATTCCTGGTAAAATTCCAGAAGGTATTCCTAGAGAAAATCTTGAAAGAATTTCTGAAAGAATCTCTGAAGTATTTTCTGGAGAAATTCCTGGATGAATTGCTGACAAAATTTATTAGGGAATTCCTTGTTTAATTCTTGGAGAAATGTCTGCATGAATTTCTGGAGGAATCCCAGAAAGAATTCCAGAAGCAACCAAATGAACCCTGAAGCAATTCTTGGGGGAATATCTGGTGGAATTCCTGGAGGAATCGCTGAAAAAAATCCTAGAGAAATCTCTGCAAGAATCCAAGGAGGAATCCCTGGAAAGATGCCTTGAAAATTTCTTGGAAGAATGCCTGAAGAATTCCTAAAGGAATTCCTGGAGTATTCCCTGAAGCAAGGATCGGTATATTCGCCTCACACCATTCATATTCACTCCTCTTTGCTGAAGCGCATCGAGGCAGCAAACGGATCGTCGTGATCAAACACGCAACCCCATCACCAGTGGGAAGCAATGAGCCAGCTGCTTGACATGAATATTCGTTGCCATTCGTCGCAGTTTGGATCGCAAGCGAATGAATGAATGGCAAATGGTGAAGAATGCTGGTGAGCGATCGAAGCGGCTATTATCATAAGTAGAAGGGAATTTCTGCATGTAATGCATACATTTATTCTTGTTGAAATGCTAGATTAGCAAAGAAAATAATTCGAAAACATCAAAAAATCGTATGCACAATGTCAATCGCATCACTCACGAATCGCATTCGCTTGCGATGCGAATGTGGACGAATGAGTAATTTCCAAGTGAGGCTTCCCACCGTTCGCCGGAGTTTGCTGTCATCGCTGACAAGCATACACACGAACTAAAGCGACAACCGTTCGCTGCTGACTGTCTTCGAATGTGGAAGAAGATAAAAAGGGGAAATCAGGAACCCTGCCCTGAAGTAATTCCTGGAGAAATCTTTAGAAGGATTCCTGTACGAGTCTCTGGAAAAAATCCTTGGAGAAATCTCTCACAGAATTCCTCGATAAATTTCTGTAGGAATTCCTGGTGAAATTCTTGGAACAATCCCAAAAACAATTACTGGAGGAATTCATGAAGGAATGCATTGAGGAAATCCTAGATGATTTCTTGGAGGAATGGAGGAAAATTGTAGGAATTCTTGGAGGGTATCCTAGAGGAATGCCTGTAGGAATTCCTGAAACAATCTCCAGAGGAACTCCTGGAGAAATCTCTAAAGGAGTTACTGGCGGAGTTTCTGGAATTTCTCTTTCAGAGATATCCCTGCAGGAATTCCCAGAGGAATCCCTGGAAAAATCCTTACAGAAATTCCTGAAAAAAAATCGTGGATAAATCTCTTAAGGAATTCGTAGAGTTATACCAGGAATAATTCCTGAAGAAATCGCAGATGGAATTTTTTGAGAAATTCTGGAGGAATTCTTAGAAGAGTTCCTGAAGAAACTTCAGAAGGAACCGCGGAAGCAATTTCAAGAGGAATTCCTAAGGGAATCCCTAAACAGTTACTGGAGGAATCCTTATAATAATACAAGGAGGAATTTTTGAAGAAATCCTAAGAAGAGTTCTTGGGAGAATCTTTGGAGAAATTTTTAAAATAAGTTGTTCCAGAAAGAATCACAGAAGCATATCTCTAGAGACATATGTGACGGAATCCCTGGATGATTTTTAGGGGCAGCAATTCCCAGAGGTATCCCTGGAATAATTCCTGGAAGAATCCCTTGAGAAATTGCTGGAGGAATCCCAGTAAATTCCTGAAGAAATTGCAAATGGAATCCTTAGTGAAATCTTGAAGGAATTCTGAGAAGAGGTCGTGGAGGAACACCTTGAGGAATCCCTGTAGCAGTTCCTTAAGGAATCCCTGCAGGAGTTCCTGAATTCCGGAAGCAGTCCCATTAAAGATTCCTTAGGAACTCCCAGAAAAACTTTCTTAACAAATTCCTAGAAGAATTTCTGTTGGAAAAAAATATGAAGGAATCCATGTCTGCAATATTTTTTGGATGAATCATTGTTTGAATCTTTGGATGGTCTCCCAAAACAATGTTTTATACAATGTTTTAAGGAACTCCTGGATTGTTTTTTTAGCTTATCTCTGGTAAAATTTCCTGTAAGGGTTTCTGGAAGATATTGCTGCTGAAATACTTCGAATTATTCCAGATTAAATTATTGGAGCAATCTCTAGTGGAATTCTTGAATTAGAATCCCTGAAGAAATCTCTGAAAAATTACTTGCAGAAATAGGGAAGTGGAACCATCTCGGCAGGGCTCCTATTTTGGGCACTTTTCCGCTATAACTCATCCAATTTTGATCTAATTGACTCAATTTTTGGAACGCGGTGAGATACGGTGTTGCAATTGACTGTGCTATAGCGAAATGTGCCCAAAATACCGGCCACTGCCCAAGTGGATCGCTACCCTACCTAAAATAATTTCAGTTGACATTCCTTTGGGAATCCCTGCAGAAATTCCTGGAGGAATCCCCGAAAAAAACACTGAATACTCACTGGAGGAACCCCTCCCAGGAGAAATTCCCGGAAGAATGTCTGGTGAATCCCATAGAGAAATTCTTGAAAAATTCTCTGGAGCAATCCATAATGGCATCACCGAAGGAAGCTATGGAAACAAGTCTGGAGGAATTCATCGATGCATTCTTGCAGAAGTATCTGTAAAAATTTCTGAAGGAATCGTGGGACGAATTTTTGAAGCATTTTTTGGGACAAACACTGAAGCAATTACTATCGGAATTCTGTAAGAGGCTCGTGGAAGAATTCACGAAGGAGAAACTCATGGAGAAGTCCCTTGAGGAATTTCTGAAACAATCCCTGGAGAAGTTCTTGAATAAATGCCTAAAGAAATATCCGAAAGTGTCCTTGAAAGAATTCGTAAAGAAATCCCAAGTGTTTTGCTCTTAGCACGACGTTTGTTTGAATTGAATACTTGTGCAATTCGTGTAGCAGTAGCACATAACTGCACTCTATCGCAGCATATGGTTCTACAAAGTCCTTCTTTTCCCTACCGGAACCGGTTCTGGCATATCTGGAAAAAATAGCATGCTGTTTTTGTATTCCATGAATAAACATAACAAAACATAGCCATTCAACCAAGCTTGTTATTTGGTAAAATTCTATAATAAGATTGAAGTAGTTAGTTTGAAGAAATACTTGGCGAAATTTCCTATGGTTCTCGAGTAAATAAGGTTTGATAATTGTGGATAAAAAGCTTAATTTTTTATAAAAGTTTATTTTATGATATATTTTTTTCTGGAATTTTTAATTGTTGATAATCTTTGAGTCGGCTCGGATTAAAAAAAAATCAGGTGGCCAGGGGGGGCACGCCCCACCTCCTGCCCCCCTCTGGCTACGCCCATGGTTCAAACTCCTGGGTTAATCCCCACAAGTATTTTTCGGAGAAATCTGAGACTAAACTCATGTAGAAATTTCTGGAGAAATCGTCAGAAGATCACAAAGATTTTTTGAAAAAAAAATCCTCTAAAGAAATTCTTGGTGAAATCCCCAGAAATAATTTATGAATGAATCCCCAGATTGCATTCCTCGGTGTTCTGATCCAATCTAAATTTTGTCAAAAATTAGGGGTGTATATGGCAGTTCGCCTATTATCATATAAAACATGACATTTTTCAAACTCTGCTCGTGCGGTCTTCAATATGAGACATGGTGGGCATTTTTCCGTGTGTTCAAAAACGATTTTCAAAAAATTTTCATGTTTTTTGGGATTTACAGGATGGCCACCGAACCGGGAAAAACGGGAAAACCGGGAAAAAGACGGGAATTCAGAACGACCGGGATAAAAGCGGGAAAAAAGCCGGGAATTTGAGATGATTACCGGGAAAATTATTGTTGAGAGAAATTTGGTAAGCTTATTTGAATTTTATGCAAATCAACGATAATCTGTATGAGCAAGCTAAATTCAAATATCGATTCAGATCCTGTACAATCTTGCTTTTCAAAATTTTGCTAGTTCATTATCGAAATTGTGAATAAATTTAGAACTTCAGCATCATTTCAAACATAAACAATTTCATAAAGGATTAATTCTTTGATAGTTTCAACATGAAATAATGGATCGTTTTAACCCTTTACTTTCCACGATTTTGAACGACTAGGCTCAGTGTACCAGTTATGGCTATAGTACCTCAAATTCGCCATAGTTGATTTTCAACCTTTAAGGATACAAATCAACGAGAAAAAAATCGTGAAAAACAGATCACGATCACAAAAGATGATTGCAATCATTCAAACTTAACAATTTGCTCAAATTATGGTAGAAACAAATCATTTTCGTAAACTTTTCGGCCTCCTTGCACCCTATTTCGCCATAGTGTACCAGTTATGGCAAATCCCATAAGGAATGCATATAAATAGTGCGAAGTGGAACCCAAATTAACAAATGTATCCATAACTGGTACAGGGTTCCTATCATTGGCACACGCCGTAATAAATACTAAAAGTGGTTTTGGTTCCGTTTTTATATTTTTCCTGTGAAGTATGAAAACTAATCAATCATTTGACTTATTGTTTACATTCGTCGGTCTTCTTCTTATTTTTGTGGAAATAGTTTTTCTTAGGTAGTGCGATAACTGGTACAGGCACCCTATTTATATGTCAAGAAAGCGTTTTCGAAAAAAAAGTGCTCGAACAAAATATATTCTAAATTGGCCAAAGTTTTCGAAATCAACGAAAAAGTTTTACAGTTGTAAATCATTATATGTTTGATTGTTTATCAATAGTTCTACTATTGAAACGTGTGTTGGTAGTTGGGTTATCTAATGAGATTACAATTGTATTGTAAAAACTAATGAATCATATTTGTTTATTTCCGTTTGTTTCGAGTTCGTCAAACATCGATGATGCTCTAGAGCAACCATGGGCAGTAAAGGATTAAATATTGAAAGTGAATTCAAAGAGGAAGAATTGTGTCTTTCGATCAGAATATTTAACATTTCCGACGAACTCAAGACAAACGGAATTAGATATAATAGTTTTCAGAATATTATTGTAACCCCATTAGTTTTGGGTTAATTACTAACTACTTGTGTAAATAATGGAGCCCTTATCAAAAAATACAAAATCACTATTAATTTACAACTATTTCAAAGTAAGGTAATTTGCAAAAAAATGGAAATGTTCATAAACGTTCAAATTGTCATTTGTGGTGATATCTAGGGCGATCATAGTAGGTCTCGTGGAGACACTTCACTTGGAAGACAAGAGTTGTCATCGGAAGAAGCACTCATCGATCGGAGCTGAAGTTTTATCGGAAATCTGAGTATAGAAGTTTACCATAATATCCTAGTTATTGCTATTTAATTATTCACGAACCCGAATACACCAAAACCCCACATCATTCAATTCGGTTTACTGGTTTCCGAGATATGACAGTTCAAAAATTAGTTTTCAAAAAAAATAGGTTTATGCCAGAACGGTTCTAACTTCGTGAAAGATTAATCAATCGAGCCCAAATTTGTACCAATGATGCATATGTAATAAGTTGACAAACAGTCAGAATTTGAGATTTTTTGGTGCATTCTATGAAAAGTTACAGCATGTTGAACTTTTTTGTGAGAGAAAAAAAAGTTGCCTCTCCCAAACATTTTGGCCACCCCCTGTAGAACTTCTTAAGTAATTCAGAAGCAGCGTAAGTACCAGCCAGGTTTTTCTGTTCAACGTTCACTTCACGATGCCACGAAAATATTCACCTAATCTTCAACAGGACCGTATTCCCAAAAACCTTTCTTTGACACACTTCCAACAGAAAACTAATATGTATTAGTATTAGGAGCTACAGTTTGTACGTGGACAGTACTTTACTCACACTGTCACAGTGTAAGATCCTAAAATCGAATCGTTTGATTGCATATTACTCAAATTACTCCACATCTGATGTAATTGATTGATGTAAAATTTGTTGTAAGAATAAATTTCTGCAATTTAGTAAAACATATTTGTTCAGAATTATAATTGGTTTCAACTAAACTTTCGAGGATAAAGCATTAGGGAGAAATTAGAGAAAATTGAGCTGCGTCCAAATACACTGAGCTTTTGTGGCGTGACCGATCATTGACTGAAAATATTTTTAATCATTGGTTGGTGATCATTAAAAAAAACCGAGAGGGTAGAGTACTTCTTCATTGCTGTGTGAAAAACAAGCTTAAGTTAGAATTTACGTAGAAGAAAAGAATTAAAAATCTTTATTCTTATCATCATTTAGAACGTTGTTGCAAGACAGTGCTAAAACAGTTTGATTATTTTAAACTATAATCGTTCACAAATATGGTTTATTGAGGAAAAGTATTAGTATTTACTAGTTAAATGCATAATTTTGAGTGATTTTTTTTACATTATTCCATTTTTTACGTAAAACGAGAGTTGAGTGTTACATACTCCAAAAATGTCCATTTTGAGAAACCGGGAAAAGTTGAAAAATTGTACCGGGAAAACTGGGAAAAGACGGGAATTCCAAAACTAAAATTGAGTGGCCACCCTGGATTTATACATTCAAGATTATTTCCAAAATATACCTAGTTACGCCCCAGAAACCGGATCGAATTCAGCCTTATTTTTCAATTCTTGTTCATGTGTGGAAAAGACCATCGGAAATTTTCCTGTCTTGTGTTATAACTGCAAGCCTCGAAAACTACAAAATTTACTCTCGTCCAGTCAAATTTGTGCCTTACTTTCTTTAAAGGTACAAGTTCTTAAGGCACATTGGGCAATATACGTTCCAGTGCAGTGATGTTCAATCTCAAGATCAGTGAATCAAAATTCAACCATCGCGCAACAATAACGACAATGTAGCAACCTGAATTTGTTGCGACATTCTACCCAATGCGACATACGTTTGTTTCAACTTGAACAGAATAGGACAAAGATCGTGCACCACGAGTTTAGAGATTATTAAGCCTTGCATTGTGATTTTCGAGCGGTAACTTAGAGTCGGTAAACACTGCAACGCTGCTGAAGATGTATCATCAAAAAGTTTCGATTTTGGGTTAGTAATAATTGACTATTCACGAGTTGAAAAGTACGCAACAAATTCAGCTTCCGTTTTGTCTGTGACAAGAAAATTCGAGATCATGTCATTATCTGTTACCAGTTGGGATAAAGATTAATCGCCGCGTCTTCTTTGTTGCTTGTTTTGTGCCTCTTTTGTCTGACAATTCTCTTCACTGCTCAAGATGATTAAGTAGACAGTACCCAAGCAGGAGAAAATTGCTGAAGAATAATTAACTCAGGTATGGAAAACCGAATACCTACAACCTCGATGAAGTATTAAGTAGCCCTGCATAGGAGGTAAAATACCTAAAATAATAACTGATGTGTATTCTGTGCATAACGCGCGAATAATGACATCAGGTATGGCAGTACCTAAATATTGCATCTTGATTTGCTTTATAGATTACCGTGCAAATACTCAATCGTCTAAAATATTTGTTCACACGTCAAACACCAAAGGAAGTAGCAGGTAAACAAACCGATTATCCCATGCACCACCCCGATGCTTAAAATTTCTAGCAGCGAAACGAACCAATGTATGCTGAAAATGGTGGGAACATATTGTGGTGTGTCAAAAAATTTCTGCAGGGGGTCGAATACGGTGCAGTAAAAGCAATAATAATCGACGGTTTTTCCATACAAATAGTGATTTTTCTATAATTGAATAATACCTCAAGCAGTCCTCCACACCAAACCAATGACTCGTTGAGGTATTGCATTGATACCTACAAAATACCAAAATAAGTTATTTTCAATACCTGGATAAGCGACCAATACCTAGTCTCAGTGTTGGTAAAATCACACTCAGAGCACACTCATGAGCCGCTCCTACGTGAGCAAACTCGCGCGCGATTCTGAATTATTTTCTCACGCGCGAGATTTTCATGCAAAATCTCGCTCTCACGAGTCAAGCGCCGAAATCTCGTTCGCTTGTAAAACGAATCCAAATCAATTTGAACGACATCCAATATTGTTGTACGATAGGTTTGCTTTAGTTCTATCATATAATCCTAAAAACTTCGATGTAAATAAAAAGAACACCAAGAAATAACGCAATGAGTGAAATCGCGAGTCAAATCACGCATGATTTTTTTCGGCGGTGAGTTTGGCGAGTCAAGAATCGCGCGTGAAACAACTCAAGCATGAGATTTGAGAATTTGAGTTTTTACCAACACTGCCTAGTCTTGGTATGATACCTGACTTTGGTATGCTCCAGATATGTGGCAGTTATTCATTCCTGCTCGGGTATCTATGACATCCAACATCAGCTGTGGCCTCTTTTTGAAAAATACGATAAACTACAAAGCTCTGACTGCATGATTTTTTGCGCTATGCTTTAGATTCATATTCACATGGCGTGCTACTTGATGACATTCGTTCACAGGCGAGTGTCATAATTGCAGACGCTGAGCTGCTGTGGAGATTTGCAAAGTATGAGCGTGGTGGGAGATCCAATCGCATCAATGTGTTCGTCGCTAATAACATTTAGACCGTCGGCTATGACATTGATGAAGGAAAAATGCGCGGATGATGCATAAGAATGCCTGTTACCCCTGGAGCCCCCTCTAGCTGTTTCAATGATCCAGCCACTAAACATGATTTGGTGACTGTTGCAACATGAAATGCGAAGCATGTTCTCTGACTGTCACCTTCCACTTACCGAGGACCTATTGACAGCAAATTTACCCTAATTTTAAACATTTTGCGACATGTTTGTGCATGTGCATTCGTTCAACTGGGCAGCTCATCGAAAGCTCGACACTGTTCAAACAAATCCTCGTTGAAAGTAAATAGTTTCATCCTCCGATCCCATCGCCATCACTCCGTAGTACCCCATTAGATTGCCTCATTTTGCCGAAGGCCGCCCTACCCTCCAACCAAATTGCTGGAGTGTTGGAGCTGGACCCCTTCCGTGGAAAATGTGCGTTGTGTTGTTGTTCATTTTTGGTGCTGCCTCGTTCGATGCTCGGTGGGGCGTTTATGTTTGCTGTCAATTTGCCCATTGACTGTGTGGCCGAGCAAACAAGTGATTGCTCTCAATCGCTTGTGCGCGTTCATCGTTTCCCATCATCATCGTCATCAAGCATGATGGTGCTCATCGTCGCAACGGTGTGCTGTGTCATTTGTTTGCTTTTTTCGGTGGAAAATGATTGATGAGCTCAATATTCTCCATCGAGCGGATAAATGGACCAGATTAAATAAATTACTTTCAGATTAGCATCCTTTTGATCTGATCGTAATAATCAGGTGCCCACGCACTCGGGTGGTATTACCCGCCGTAGGGGGCGTAGGGATCGAGTTGGAGCCTTGATTGGGTAAGAGTAATAAACAATTATTAATTCATGACGATGGTCGGTTATGCGTTCGTTGTTCCACAGTGCAAACTTTCCCTATGAATTAATTAACGTAAAGGTTTAGAGTGCCATCGGGGATTCGTGTATTTTAACGATTTATGGATTTTCTTTGGCTAGTCGAAAAGCTTTCCTTGGTATTTCTTGAAGTGGGACATGTATGATTGCAATATTGCAAACAGTAAAAATCCGATGGGTATACGGATGGACATTTATTGGTGAGTTCGTTTCATATGTTTGATATTGATAAAGCCACGTGTCCATACTCATGTGCTCAAGTTTTGAAGTTTGAGATCCAGGTGACATTGTTCATTCTGTGGAAGTTCGTGACATATTATCACCATTTATGGAGCGACACTGTTGCTGCCTGCTTACGATCATCTGATAAAAATTAATATAATCTAGAATAGATATTTTATTCTTAATCATACAAGTCGTGATGAACGTTACGATTTTCAATTATTGTTTTCTGAATTCTAGCGTATTGCATCTCATAGTAGCTTCCATCTTAACTTCCCCTTTCCTCGCCAGGTACTAACCTGAATTTATCGACTAATGGCTAATTACATTGTCTTCCTCCGCTCCCCATGCTCATCAAAGTGTTGTGCAAGTATTAACTCCCCTCTGGAATGCTGTTTCCCCCCGTTCCCACGAAATGGTGGTGTTTGATCTTTTTCTGTTTCCATGCGCCAAATTGTAGCAACCAACCAACCCCTCTAGAGACGCCTAGATAAATAGACTGTTGGAATAATTAATTAAATGTTTCCCCCTCTGTCTCTCTCTATCTCGTTTCTGTTTCTGTATGGTTTCTTTTTGCTTGTTTTTTTTTATCTTTCCCGGCATAGGTTGGTGGACTCGCCAAGAACCCACTTGCAGGACTGGCTGCCCTCGGACTTGCCGGTGCCATTCCGACCAATACCGGTGGACTGAACCCAACAGGTAAGTGCGTTGGCGAGATGACTTCTAATAACTTTGTACTTTAGGTGGATTGGTGATGTTTGATGGAAATGTTTTATTTCATTACGAAATGAAGAGACTTGCTTTTATTGAGGGCATCATTATATTATGATGATTAATTTGGTTGTACAAAATTGGGATGTGCTATTTCACTAACTTATTTTTTAAACTAAACTGACTAATAAACATTTTATGTTGCTTTTATCAAATGTACATTTACTGTTTCGTTTACTTAGGGCAACTTTTCAAAACATCTTTAAATGAATTTAGCGTGGAAAACGACGTATTTTAATACTTCGTATTTTCAAAGTTAAAAAATATAAATGGTTTCTAAGTTAATGCCAGAATAATGTGGCCCTTCTGATAAACTAACAAAAAAAAATTGTTTCGTTCCACACTTACTTTGTAAATAAATAGTTGTCATGCTCTTTTCCAAATATAGAACATATCGTTTGATATGTGAATAATGTCAACGCATAGGTTTTAAACGAATTTGAACGTGATGGTTTAGATTTCTAGTCAAAATCAAATGAACTAAAGGTCGACAGTTTACTGAGTTTAAGTTTGCTATTTTGTTACAACAATTTTGATTATTGTTTTTTTATTGCATCTGTTGGTTTGTAATGACACACCATTTTTCTTTCTTTCGCATTTATTTTTTCAATATTTTACCGAATATAGTCTTCCTTCTGCATTTTTTTCCACCATTTTACCGAACATAGTTTGATTCAGTTCCGCAATTTAAACCCATCACTGTTATCGCCGTAGCATTCCCTCGAAATTGCACCACCACTACCCCAAACTTCTTGCCAAATCACTGTCCATGTTTACATCATCAATAGCTTAGAGGATTCTCTGTGAATGCAAAGTAGCTGAGATGCAAATAATCCAGATCGTAGTCAAAAATCAAATTCCCATTTTCATTTCTAATTCTAGCTGCTGTTGATGTTAAGTCTCCGACCTGTACCGGTATGTTCCTTTCGTGTTATCCCAGCGGTCGACACGCTGTTCATGTTTTCTTTCCTCTTTTTTTGTTGAGAGTGTTGTGTGATGGATTGTTTTGCTCTTTTGGTTTCGAGAAGGACACGGATGTAAGCCGGTCTTCGTGTATTTTTGTAGTTTAGCCTCCATTTCTTTGAGTAAACAATTTTGGTTTGTTTGTCGTTTGTAAAAATTTTCCAAACAGAAGATTTATGTCTTCCATATAGAAATATTGTTAAATAGGGTATCGCGCTACTTGGGCGGTGGCTTCTATATTCGTCTGTTTCCCACTATAACTCAGTCAATTTTGAACCAATTGACTTGAAATGTTGTACACGAGTAAATACTATACCTATCTCACCACATTCCAAAAGTTGTGTCAATTGGTTCAAATTTGACTGAGTTATAGTGGAAAACAGGCGAATATAGAAGCCACCGCCCAAGTGGCGCGATTCCCTATCGAAAAAGACTTGCTTTGCTACCTTTGTCTAAAGCTTGATGAGATAAATATATTTTTTATAATTTATACTTTCGATATTCAATGTATTTTACCTTTTTTTCTACGATGCCTCAAATGTATTTTTGCATATTTGTTCAATGATTTAATTCAAATTTCTGCCGTGATTTTCTTCTGAAAAAAGATCAAGTATAGTAAAGTTGCCTTGTTATTTGAGAAACGACGAACTTACTGGGCACGAACCCCTTAACAGGTCGGACTCGATTATCCAGAATCGTCTTCTAAAGCTTCACAAACAAATAACTAGCGATTGAATTGCTGTATAAAGCTGAATTTTTGACTTCTTTGTAATCAAAATTGGTTTGACAAAACGACAAAATTTCACGACTCTGGATAACCTGTAGTTTATATGAGCGCTATGGACAGCCTGGTTCTCGTCTGTTTACAGCAACCTCGGATACGAGCTTTTCAGGGTTTCTACTACCTGGTAGAACCTAGAAACCCGGGAATCCTCAAGGAATTATATTTAACAGAGAGAAACATGGAATACTCAGGGAATATCTTGAATACTCAAGGAAAGTGTGCATCGATAAAAAATAGAATATTGGGTCGTATGAATAAAAAGTGGTGAACTTTACTACTTGTTTTTCAGCTCAGAAGTAGAGTCAACACAGTTGGTATGGTTAAAAAAGTTTTGGAAATATAGTATTAGTAAGTCTATTAAAAAGTTTTATCAGCATGATTTTTCCAGAAAATCCGTCGGGTTTGTTCTGAATTTTTTTTTTTTTGGAAATATCTCTTCGAATACCTCCCAGAATGTCTTACACGCAGAAAAATAACACATATTAGAATCAAATTCAAAGAGACTTCATTTCTAAGTCGCGGGGTTTATTGAATCAAAAAAATATTTTCTTTGATTTCAATATCGGAGAATGCACATAGCCAATAATGAACAAGATGATTCAGTTTTACCCTCAGATTTTCAACAGCAGATCTGGCCGCGAACGATAGCTTGCTATCAGTGATGCATATTATAACAGTACCCGTGTTCGATTCTCGCATGCTTTTTTTCATTTCGTTATCACTTTTAAACAAAAATATTTTGTTTTCGAATCTAAGTCGATGGATACTTGTTTCTAAAAATATATAGACTTTGAAATCACAAAATTGCTTAGTTTCAAAGCAATAATGTTATAGATTCAAAGTGAAGAAGTATTTGAAACTAAAATCAAGGCCGCGAGGCTTGATTTTAGAAACAATGAAATGAATGCTTTGAAACTAATGCCAAATATTTTAGATTCAAAGCAAAAAAGGTATTAGGCCGTGGTTCAATGATTTATTTTCTTTGATTCAAAGCACTTTATTTTTGAGTTCAATATATTTTTTTCTGCGTGTACAAGACTCCTTCCGATTGTTTTCATGCCGTTTTTCTTCCCGAACTCTTCATTGAGATTCTTCCGGATTCCTACCAGCATCTTACTAAGAAGTCTTACCGGGACTCTACCTTGAGAATCTTCATGGTTTTTTGAAATCAAACTGATTTCTCCTGCTGATTTTTTCATGGGGATCCTACAGAATTTCTTTCCAAAACTGTTTCCAGAGAGTTTCCTATTGCTGCTCCCATACTGCTGTGTGCAACAGTTGTCCCATAGTTATTCTGTAGGCCCCTCATTCTCAGACCCACTCCCTCCCCCCTTATAGACTTTTACCCATACAAAATTCACGAAACTTGTATGGACCGTAGGCTCTGGCTAGATCCACCTTCTTATGATCAGAATCGATTATTGTTCTATTTTCGAAAGAGATTTGCAACAAAAGAGTTCTTGGAAGATTCAGCGATTTGGTAGAATATATTAATTGCTAATTTTCTTTCCAGGATGTCCTTAAGAAATTACTCCTGGGATTCTTCTTTAAGAATTTTTCTGGCATTTGTTCGGATATTCCTTACACAGCAAACAATATGAGAATAAAACAGAACGTAAATTAAAGATCGACTGGGATTTATAACAGAAATTCTGTAAACCACGTGCGTTTGGTATCAGCCAAGCAGCCCGCTCAGATATTAACCAACTAGGGCGTTTGTTTACAGATTTTAAGGCATATTCGCTTGAAATGTACATGCATCTCCTATGAATCAGTCCAGTAACTCTGTGCGGTCGCTCTGTTTGCTCGCAGCTGTAACGGTTTTCTCTATTAGTACTCGCTACAGCAGCTAACACACTGCCGAAGACGGTCGTTCGTTTATGATAAAAGCTGTTAAACTTTGACTGTCAGAGTTTCAACAAGCTGAAATGGCATTGAGTACTCGGGCGTACTACTCACATCCCAAGGATCTGAGTTCGAATCTCGTTCAAATCCAAAGGTATTTTTTTTCTTTTTTTTAACAATCATCTGCAATGTAATCTTTGGAGAAATACCTACATATTTTTAAAATTCTGTTGCGATTTTATCAGAAATATCATCTGGGATTTCTTTAGAGATCCCTGTCGAAACTGAAATTCTAAGAAATTTTACAAACATACTCAAAAATACTCAAAGAAATCCATGAAGGAATTTCTAAAAAATCTCGGAAGGATTGTCCCAAAAAATCCCTCAAAAACTTCTGAAAACTCCCAGAAGAAGTTTTTGAAAATCTCGGATTTTGACGGCTACGCAGTCTTGTTAAATCAAAACGAGTTGTTATCTAACCCGACGTTTCGACACTTTGGATGGTGTCGGGTTAGATAACAACTCGTTTTGATTTAACAAGACTGCGTAGCCGTCAAAATCCGAGTTGCACAGAATACAGTCGATTCTCCCCCATCTACACTATCATGGTTTTTGATAATATTTTTTTAGGAATTCCTGACCAAAATTTGCTGAAATAATTTCTGAAGTTATATTGTGAGCAATTCCTGGATGAATGCCTAGCAGAATACCTGAAGAGTGCCCCTTTATTCTCGTACACCTTAAGAAAGCCCTTTTATTCTCACAAAAAAAAAAACACGAGTAAGAAGTTATGGAGGAAATCTGCAATTAATTCCGAAGAAAAAAAGGCTTTAGAAACCTTTAGAGGGGCTCGTAGAAAAATCCGTAAAAGAAATTCTGAACAATTTTTTTGAAAAATTTCAACAGAAATCACACACAAAAATACTGGTGTAATTTTTGAACAAATCGCTCAACAAATTACCTGAAATATTATTAATCCTTGGGTATTGCATAACGCTTGCATACAACTATGAAAGAATCCTCAGAAAAAAAGTTTATACAATTTCTGAAGGGGTGTGTACACTAACATCCCCAAATTACTACCTGGAAAAATTTCTGATAGTAACCCAGCAGAACCATACAAAAAGCCTGGAGAAATTCTTTGGAGCACCACTGAAAAAATCAAAAAAATGATTTTTTGAAGGATTCTTTGAAATAATACCTAGAAAAGCATGAGATGAGAACCCTCTGCAGCAACCCTCTGCATTCCTTGAAAAAAGCTAAGGAATTGATTCTGGAGTAATTTTTGCAGGAATTGTTGAAAAGATATTTGGAAAAAAATCTGAAATGTCTGGAGAAATACCTGAAAAACTAGAGAAACCCATGAAGGAACTTCCAGAAAATTTTTTGAGATTTGTCTAAATCCTGAACAAAAGAAAGGAGAAACACCTCTGGAGAAATTCAAGCAATAATTTATGAAAATGTTTCTGAAAAAAATATAAATTTCTAAACCCTACAGAAATTTCGGAAAGAATCTTCGAATCTTTGTGGAAAAATATCTCCTGGAATTGCACATTTCGAAGATACGTTTGGAGCAATTCTTGGATTATTCTCTAGGAAATTTTCTTGAGAAAATTCTAGAAAAAAATTCGGAAAAATTTCAAAGAAAACCTGCTCGAAAAAATTCTGATGCTATTTCCGGAGGAAAAATGTTTGAAAAAATATATGGATGAATACAACCAATACAAACATGAGGTTCTATAGCAATCCTAGAAGGAACTTCCAAGGGAATCTCTTAAGGAATCCCAGGAGTAATTTCGGAAGATTTTTTTTAGGAAAACCTTGTTTTAAGTGGATTTTCTAGAAAATTTCCTTAGAATTTTCTGAATAAGTGTCAATGGAAATTACTGGAGGAACTTCAGAAAGAATCTCTGTGGGAATCCCTGAAAAAGATTTTATAAAAAAAAATATGGACAGGGGTGCATTTTGAAGGGATATTCTTCAGAGGAATTCTTACTTAACCCTAGTGGGATGTTAGGGTCACTGTGACGCAGACAGGGACGTTGAACGTACACTACGCCATCGTGGTGCAAAAATCCTAACATCTTAGGAGGGTTAAATAATTTTGCGAGAATATTGCTTATGTAGATAGTCCAAAATGTTTTCGATAAATCCTCAAAGAAATTTCTTTCCGTGTCACTGAAGTAGTCCTGGAGAGATTTCTAGAAATTTTAAGAAATTCTTGCAAAACTCATCAAATGAATTGCAACACGAGTGTCCCTTCCGCGATGATCACAGAAAAATAGTGCATGGAAGAGTTTTTCCTGTGCTCAATCATTTAGGCGCAGTAGTGAAGTCATTTCCTAGAGGTACGTCCTCTAGGGGTCGCTGAAATTTGGAAACCTTGAGTTTACCATGCCAGCACTGATCTTCGATTTTTTTTTTCTTTATTCATCTAAGCCATTCACTCCCAGAGTAGTGATTGGATTTCCACAATTCTTACACATAATAATCGTGGGTATGTATGAAGGATGTACATATGCCAAATTTGAACTAAATCCATCAATAAACTAAAAAGTTGTCCATACACTTATCCGACACATCTCATATAGAACAAAACTGCATTTAAAATTCCTTTATTTAGGTGAAACTGTCATTTATAATGTGAACGATACAAATATTCGATTGTATATGTTACGTTGATACATCTTGATTAAATTGATCAACCCTCTGCAATTTATGAACTGTATAAACAAAGCTTACAGAGCAAATGTTTGGATTCGTCATAATTTTCTGGTTTATTCGATGGTTTTCTCGCGTCCTCACAAACAATAAAGGGTCTGTTTGAAAAACAATTTCAACCAAATGAAGGGAAAATATTGCTTCATAATACATAGTTTTAAAGGCATAAAACAGATTTGAACCATATTTTGAATTAAAAAAATCCATATTCAAAAGTTTCCAAAGTACCCCCGCATTTCAAAATTAGCCCCGCACGACGGTATGCAAATCTTTCAAAACTATTCCTTAGAAAACCAAACTCCATAAAACTTTGATTGAAAAAGGATGCATCACATTTTAAAGAAAAAGTATTCTGGGAAATGTATTTCGAGGAGATGTCGTAGAACTTCTTTTACCAGCTTATCTTTTAGCATTCTCACATAGTATGGCAGACAAGATGATATGTTATGCCGAGCGAAATTAATAAAGCTTCCGAAATATTTTTTTCAGATTTTTTTTATTATCGTACAAATTGGGCCGAAGGGCGTCAGATTTTCATGAAATTTTTTCCACAGGCAGGACTCATGGATATGTGAATAAAAAAAAATGAAAAAAAGCAGGGTCGCCTATTTTACCGGAAAGCTACTTACTTTGAAAAATCATAACTCAAGCACGAAGCACCGTAGAAACAAGGTTTATTTAGGAAAGTAAAAGCAAATTTTCTCAGGAATCCAAAAAAAATCCACAGTTGAGAAAATTTATAAAGAAATGCCGGAAAAACTATACCAGAACTCATGGAATTTGTTTTTGAGAAGTTGATTTCATAAGCTTGAATTGCTCAAGTTTTTGGAATGTTCTTTTTTTTTCGTTTTCGAGTTATTACCAATTTTGTGAAAAATGTCCAAATGTGCCATATATGCATTTTCTTTGAAAAATTATAATTCAAGGACGAAGCACATTTTTTATGAAAATGAAAGCCAATTTTCTCAGGAATCCAAAAAAAAAAATGAAGTGGAAAATGTTTCTACAAAACTTTCCACCGCTGAGAAAAATATAAAGAAAAGCCAGAAAAGTTTTGCCCGAACTTGCGGAAAATTTTCAAAAAAAATATTTTTGTGAAAGTAATAATTTCATAGGCTTTAATCGCTGAAATTTAAGGAACGCACTTTTTTATTTTTGAGTTATTGCCAATTTGATGAATAATGACCATATAAGCCTATTCATATATTTTTTTGAAAATTTCCGTGAGTTCGGGCATAGTTTTTTCCAGCTTTTCTTTATGATTTTTTTCAACGGTGCAAAATTGTGTGAAAAACTTTTCCCACTTCATATTTTCGATTCATGAGACAATTTGTTCTCATTTTCATAAAAAAAAACTTTGCTTCTACGATGCTTCGTTCTTGAGTTGTTATTTTTGGAAGAAAAGGCTTATATGGTACATTTGGACATTTTTCACAAAATTGGCCATAATTCAAAAACGAAAAAGTGCATTCCAAAAATTTCAGCTATTAAAGCTTATAAAATTACCAGGTCAATTTTTTTTTTTTGAAAATTCTCCACGATTTCGGGCATAGTTTTTCCGGCTTTTCTTTACGAATTTTCTCAACTGTGAAAATTTTGTGGAAACATTTTTCCAGTTCATATTTTTTGGATTTCCGAGAAAGTTTGCTTTTATTTTCTTAAAAAAAACTTTGATTCTACGATGCTTCGTTCTTGAGTTATGATTTTCCAAAGTAAGTAGTATCAGGGGAACACAAAAAAAAATCCACCTGGGTTTTCCGGGAAAATAGGCGGCCATGATTTTTTTCTTCATATATCCATGAACCCTCCTTTTGGAAAAAGTTTCATTTAAATTTGAGACCCTTCGGCCCAAACCCATACGGTAATAAAAAAAAACCAGCAGATAGAACAATACAAAGTAGGAGGAAAGGGACGAGCCAGGGATTGAACCCAGCATCTTCTGCTTATGAATCAGAAGCGGTTGTCACCAGACCACCAAGCTCGACCAAAGAATAACGAAGGAAGGCTTTTCTCTCGGAAAAAGTTTTGTTATTTTTGTTTTACAAGATATACTTTTCTGTTTGCCAAACTTTATCATTTTGCTTTCGTCGAATCATCACCAATCCTACCTCACCAATCAACAAAATTCATCCAAGCTAATAACGAAAAATTACTTCTGCCCACCATTAAAACAGCCTCCCCTCCGTCTTCCGTTTCGCCCGTAGCTCTTGCAGCGCTGGCCGGATCCCAGCTGCGGACCAACAACAACCGCAGCGTAACCACCCAGGTCCAGTCCCAATCCCACGAGATGACAGTGCCAAACGATCTGATCGGGTGCATCATCGGCAAGGGCGGCACCAAGATTGCCGAAATCCGCCAGATCTCCGGTGCCATGATCCGCATTTCGAACTGCGAGGAACGGGACAGCGGTAACACTGACCGAACCATCACCATCACCGGCAATCCCGACTCGGTGGCCCTGGCACAGTATCTGATCAACATGAGGTAAGTGGCTTTTGAATTTACTGTTTTCTTATATTCTGCTCTTGGCTTTTCGTCGGAACTAATCTTGAAGAATGGATCCGAACAATCTATGCACGTATTTATGTGTGTGTTGTGGACTAAGGCGCGTGGGGCCTTGCTCTCGTTCTGGGTATCTGGGATGTCTTCGATTAGATTACGTGTAAATTGCTCGATATACTGGTGTTAGTGTTACTACCATCGTTGCAACTACTTCTCCTATGGTTGGTGTAGATGCTGCGTACAGATATCTCTCGAACATTTTTCGCTGATTGTACATTATTTTTGTTGAAACGATACTCTATTCGGTTTTAGTTGGTAATTCCCGTTCTTGTTTTTTGAGGTTTTCTTCACTAAGCAAACCAATGTTTCTAGTCGGCAAAGTCGAAATTTAGTACGCACTTCGATCATTTGCTCCAATTCTTGTAGATTTTATCTTACTGATTCCAAATTATACCATATAATTCTACAACTCGTTTCGGTTTCCAAATTGAATATGTTTGTCAATAAAGAAGTTCTGATGTCATCAACGTAAAGCATTAGGAAACGAAGCAAAAGGCCGAAGTGCGTGAATCAATGTCGACTTTTATCTATTTTTTTTTTTTATTTTGTGACTTACTCGCGTCAAATTCGAAACAATTGCACTCACACTTCCTGTTGAATTTCCCGATTGCCTTCCGCTAAATTCCGATTCCCAAACTTACCAATCAAATAACCGAACCTTCTTCCCACCTCTTGCGCGTCATTGATCATCGATATATTATCACCATTTACTCTTTCCCTTTGCATATTTCATTGTACCTATTTGCCTTCATGTCTCTCTCTTTCCACCTGTCCACCTTTCATATCACGTCACGTTTACCTGCCTGCTTTGCATCATTGGACTGCAGTGAAAATATGTCAGAAAAACCCGTTCCCCTTTCGTTTCCAGTCATTAAAATCCAACCATACGCTGTCGAAAACACTCGCACCCACCCTCTCGCATCCCACACACAATATACAAACCAACTCTCGCTCATTTTCATGGCATTCATCCCCCGCCCCCATCGTCGAACGAGACCGTTATGAAAATATTTATGAATCCCCGAACCCGGAAAAAATCTCTTCTCCCGGTATTTCATGGTAAATTTATTTTCCGAAGCCTTTCCACCCGAATAAATCCCTCTTCGCTGCTGGGAGGGCTCTTCCCCAGTCTTCCCACACGCGCCCGTGTCGTGTGTTTTTCTCCAGTACCTACTAGGTCGTCGCACATGGCACGCTGCTGTTCGGTGAAGAGCTGACGACGACAACCGTCAGCTCAACGAAACCTTCCAACCGCCCACAATAGTGATATTTGACGACGACGACGACGACGACGATGACGACCGCTAAGACTATACGTAATATGACGCGAATCGCGTGGCTGGGAGCTTTGACAACGGCGAAAACTTACACCACCACCGATTGTGGAGGTTCTCAAAATATGTGTTAGCTTACAACATCTCTCGGAGTCTTCGAAGTGATGCGCCCGCCCTGAAGCATCGAGAAGAAAAACCAAAGAAACGTAATCGCACCACTAGTTTTCGATTCAAGTGTTGGGCTGTTCTGGCGTATTATGTAAAATGCGATCCGGCTTCGACACCGCAGATTTTGTTTGACATGTTGGGCTTGGTTTCCCGAAACCAGGGTTGGTTAAGATTCACGGGTTGTGTTACTGTTCGATGACTTCGATCATTTTTTAACTCTTTATTTTTTTAAATAACTTAATCTCTTTAATTTGAATTTCTATGGATTTCCTCTATATTCTTTTAACGATTGCTTGGTCACTTGTTACTATTTTCTGATTTATTTATTTAACTTCTTGATCATTTTTTGATAGCTTTATTTCAAATGTACTTCTTATCTTCTTCATTCTCTCTTGGTGTTTTTCAATTTCTTGTTGAAGAAAGTTTTTTGAAATGAAACCAATTTTTGCATCGAAAAGTATCTGCTTTCCAGTCGCAGTTATGAAAGAGTAGAGCATTTCTCGATTGTTGATAACAATGCATAATTCTGTCAAACTTTCTTCTCCTTATGCCTGATAATTCTAAGAACGTGTCCGACTCTATTGTTAATTCTAAGACGAAGATATCGTCCAAGTACTTAAATCAATCAACAAGTGACTAAGGACTGTTAAATTTATAAAACGGACAACTTGCTTGTGCGATATCTTTTTTATTTTTCAATAAAATCATTATCAGTTTTTTGCATAACTTTCTATAGCTATTCTTAAATGTAGGAAAAATATAACATTAAGCAAAATGTTCTTTATTGTCTAACTGAAGCGATTTCCGTAAAACATCAATAAAAACTCATTTCTCAAAACTCGACATAACTTTCCACATACTTAACATGCACATTTTCATGAAGTTTTTAATGTATTGGAATCTTATACTATTTTACTAGAGGTAAAGCTGAACAGTTGATCAGTAATAATGCACCAAGCATTCTCCAGCTTGATACAGCGAATTGCCTTGTTTTCATAGAAATTATTAAAAAAAAATGTTCATTTAAGTCCTGTGTTGCAAAAGCACCACAGATTCGACTAAAAATTTGTCCAGATTAGAAGAATATTGCTCTCTTAATGATACAGAAGAGAAATTTACTTTTAATTGCATTTTTCATCAAAAATTTTATCCATAAAAATGGTCATATTAAAAAATTTCATACTTTTTGCTCCACTGATGCAGATTTTTGACTCTAGCGAATCTTGATATTATTTATTTTCAACAAAGTTGGTCCTATGCTATTGTACACCTTATTTAATAATAATCGGGTGCAAAGTTTTTATTTCCAACATTATTGTTATGCAAAATTTGCATTTGGTTGCATGGCTATTTGGAAGAACCTTCAGAAAACGAAACTGTTTTGATAACTGTGTCTGTAATGGCGCACAGTAATCAAACCAGCAATGCTATTAGGACGCAGTTTTCTGCATTTAAAACCACATTATTCCCACTTTCGACTGGATGCATAAAAAAATTGATTATTTAATATTTTCATGCCCTTTTTGCTTTACAATTGAATTTTATTCAAAAAATCGAATCTCACTTGAGACTTTAATATCTCAACACTTAATTTTCCAATTGAGTTAAAATTTTGCCAGAATGTTTATAACTCATGCTGCTGCAGCATGGCACATACTTTTCTGGTATTACAAACGATATAGCATATGTGAACAGTAATTTTATATATATTTTCAATTTTCAGCAATCGAAAAATGCACCTCATTTAACACCTGGCCGATTTTCTCAAAAATAAAACTATTTTTATTCGATTAAAAAATGATTACTATAATGGAAGATGACGTACTGAACAACGAAACAAGGGTGGTTAAATTTAAACTACGCGTCTTCTTTTTATAGCCTTGTAAAGTTGTCCGTTTTATAAACTGAACAGTCCTTATCTACGTTCACCAAAGTAAATGTCAATACATATGTACATTGTTTGATATAACACAATTTTCTGTTAAATTCATGAAGCTGCAGAGGATTCGTCGAGCTTTTCAAGCACTGAGTATTTATCTATAATTTTTCTTCTGCTATATGGACGTCGCCGGCACGGTGCAACATTCAAATCCTATCCAGTCTCAAAAAAGTTTCCCGATCATTTATTCGTGCATTTTCATTGATTCTATGTAAAATCACAGTTTACAATCTCGATGTATAGTCAGATCTGTAGAGAACGGTCAACTAGACAGCCTTCCGCAAAGGGTGCCAGATTGAGAGGGGCCCAAAAGGGTTTTGACACGCAGAGTTATTGTTCACACAATTAGATTCTTGAACTAATTTGAAACATTTTGAACTAGAATCTAACTGGTAGTGTAGTAATGTTGTGATCACCATATTTATGGCTGTAATAACAAGATTTTTAGCCCTAGGCTAGTTCATCTCGGGACCCACGCTTTACTTCCCTTCCGAAGGAAGAGCTCACATTTTGCGAGTTTGTCGGGAGTGAGATTCGATCCCAGGTCCTCGGCGTGACAGTCACGTACTTTAACCATCACACCAGATCCGCTCCACGATTACCATAAAATCCTAAGGAAGTTTGGAAATTACGGTGAAATAACTAACAATTTAATAAGGAGGGGGAGGGGGGTTACCGATATAACCCTATCTATGGATAATAGTGAACATGGTGATCTCAAGAACTCTTTTATAAATTAACCCGGGAGCGGTCGCGTCGTGTACTGAGTACACGCACCCGGGATTTCTTCCATAGGGTTTCCCGGGAAATTCCTCAAATAGATTCTAACAAAATTCTCCCAACGTTCGATTTATTTAAAAGAAAATTCTGGAATAGCATCCCAACAGTTTCTTTCGTAATGTTTATTTATTTATCTATATATATAAAAATGCAGTGGCATACGTGGGACCGCGCATAACTTGCGAACGGAAGGTCCGATTTTGGTCGTCTTAGTTTTGTTCTGTTAGTTTTCACACAAGGAAGGTTTATGAGGCATAAAGCATGAAAAAATTGAGAGTTTTTAAAAATTGAACTTTCATACATTTTGACCGGGGACTTGGTCTTGGCTAGAAACTTGAAACGTCAAAAAACGCAGTAGGCAAGACAAAGTTTGCCGGGTACAGCTAGTTTATACATATAAAGACAACAGGTAAAATGTTTACCCCAATGACACATAAATTACAAATGTTTGCGAGACTTCTGCAAAACATCTTCTAGGGATTGCTTCATACAATTTTTGCAGGATTTCTCCCGTAGCTCCTCCGGAAATTTCACTCAAAAGTTTACAGAGATGCTTCTGGAATTCTCCTAATATATCCATTCAAGGTTACTCCCAGAAAATTTAGTAAATCCAAGAATTTTCTGAGATTTTTCTGAAGTTTTTCTCGATATTTTAACAGTTATTCTCAGCATTTCTCGCAAGATTCTACTGGGATTCTCTTATAATTTCTTACAATGAATTCTATAGGATTATTGTCAACATTTTAAAAACTCGAATAACACTCTGAGTGAAACCCTGGAAGAAATATTTTGAGAAAGTTCAGAATAAGTTCTTAAAAACTCTGAGAGACATCACGATAGCAACACCGGAAAGAAATCTTCCAAGAGAAGTTCCGGGAGAAATTCTAAGAGAAATTTCAAGTGAAACATCAAGAGCAATTTCACGAGAACCTTGGAGAATAACGCTGGGAGAAACTGCTGTAGAAATTTTGGGAAAAACTACGAAGAATCACTATGATTTCTTGAAGTCTCACGAATACTTGAAAAAATCCAGAAGAAATGCTGGGAGAAGTGGTAATACCAAGGATAACTACTGTTGAAATTCTGGGAGAAAACCCGAGCATAACTCCTGCGGAGAGAACTCCTGGAAAAATCTTGGGATAAATCCTGGTAAAAATCTTACGAAAATTTCTTGGAGGCAACGCAGGAAGACTTCTGAAAGAAATATCGCGAGCGACTCTGGGGACAATTCCATTGTGAAAAAAAACCTGGAAATAAATCTAGCCATATTCCTTTGAAAAATTCCGCGCGAAATCGATCGGAATAAAGAAACTCTGGAAGATTCTCAAGAATTTCAGAGTGAATTGCTGGAATCTTGGAAAAAATGCCGATAGGCATCCACAGAAACCATCGATCAGCAGGGATATTGAGAAAAAATGCCGTGAAAAAATACGGAAGAAATCTTGCGAGAAATTCTGGAAAATGTGGAGCGGACCTGGTGAGATGGTTAGAACACTAGACTATCACGCCGAGGACCTGGGATCGAATCTCACTCCCGACAAACTCACACAATGTGAGTTCTTCTTTCGGAAGGGAAGTAAAACGTGGGTCCCGAGATGAACTAGCCTAGGGCTAAAAATCTCGTTAATACAGATAAAAAAAAATCTGGAAAGCATCCCAAGAGATATCACTGAAAAAGTTCTAGAAGAGAAAGAATTTCTGACTAAATTTCTGAAGAAAGCCTTGTGAAAGAATTGCTGGATGAATTTCAGCTACCACATTTTTCCGCATCCAACTGCAATTATTAGCATCTTGTCGAAATATCTGGCTTGCCGGAAACATCCTCTTATTCCTCTAGCCCGATAATCCAGATTCCTTCTGGGGTTGTTTTGATCATCCGGAGTAATCTGCAACTTCTATGCAAAACTACGAGCTTCCAGTAAGAATCCTCAGCATTCTGCGGAAAAGATTTGTTCTAACAGCTCGGCATTACACGTATATAGTAAAAGCTCTTGTTCGAAAGAAGTAAACGCTACACATACACACCAGGAAGAACTTTCAGAAATCTTGGAGGAAACATCGGAAAATCCCAGAAGGAATTCTGGAACCAAATCCGGGAAAACTCCGGGTGGAATCGTAGGAGAAATTCATAAAAAACCTCCAGGATACACATCTAGATACGTTTTAGGAAGAACTCCGGGACAAAGCTCGAAAAGTTTTTTTGTAGGCAAGTGCCATAAAATTAAAAAAAAAATAGATTGTGGTAGAAATTCAAGAAAAAAAAATCCAGAAGGAATACAAGAAAGAAACTTTCTTATGCATACTAACCATGTAGTAAACTCTGAGGAGCTTTTAACCAATGTGTTAGTAACAATCTATTTGGCAAACCATAGCAGAAACATGTAAAGGTCGTAATTAACTAATTATCGATTTTTGCTGCTTAACAAGCCGAGTGAAAGGTTTATTTAGTTCCAAATGCTAGACTTTACAAATACTGGCCGTGAGTGAGAAATGAACAAATTGGAGTGGAATTTGCGAAAAAGTTACTCGTCCTCTCAGTGAAACTCGAACTAACGACTCCTACTCACTCGACAGGCGCGTTGTCAGAATATTTGAAGGATTTTATGAAGGCATTTCAGAAGAGAATGTATGATGAGTTGCGAGATTCAAAGCTGGCACTTCCAAATACGTGTTCTCAGTAAAGCTCGTGACAAGCGCATTTCAAAGAGATTCAATAAATGTCGTCTGATAGTGAACAAAATCGATTTCAGACAGTAGCTTTATTATTTAATTTTTCATCATATTTTTTGTTTGTTTTAGAATTAATTAGTTTATAAAACAAAAAAAATAGGTTTGGCTCACAATTGCTTCGGATGTTCAGGCGAAGAATGTATTCCCAACGTAAACTATTGTAAGTTATCAACACATACATTTAGCCAAACTACAGGTCGGACTCGATTATCCGGAGACTCGATTATCCGGAGACTCGATTATCCGGGGTTCGATTATCCGGAATTTTAGACTCGATTATCCGGAGTATTTTTTATTGAGATTTTTTTTGATCCTTAATGCAGAAATTCAAAATCGTTTTTAATATTATAATACTGTGCTAACCCAATTTTGGGAGGCCTCGATTGCGTTTTCTCCAGATATTATCGATTTTCTGATCCGATTGTGTTAGCATACCGTTTAACAATCAATATTTATATCAGTTGATATATTTAGGAAACATATACAAATTACGTAACAAACAAATCTTCCGTTATATTTGAAAAGGGCCAAACCATTTAAAATTTCGATTCAGCAAAAAAAAATGCTAACTATGCGACTGTTTTCAAAATATAGTTTACGGTAACAAACATCAATCCAGGGATTCCTCTAGAATTTCCATGAAAAAATCCTCCAAAGATTTTTTATTGATGAATTCCCGATACAAACATCCAGCAGTTGGAAGCATTCAAATAAGATGATGTCTTCTTGGTATCAATTGATATTCCTCCAAGAATTCCGTATGGAATCCTTTTGTCCGCCTGGGATTTCTATAGGAATTAATACTGCAGATTCTTCCTTACCTTTCTTTACCTACAATACCAGCAAGGTTTTCTCTAAAAATTTCCTAGGAATTATTCTTGCTAGTCTTGGAAAGATTTCTCCAAGGATTTTTCTAGTTTCCTCCAGAATTTTCTGTTCGTGGAGCATAAGAAGTCCTTTAGGGAGGAAGTTCCAAAAGTACTACTGGAGTTTCTCCACGGATTTATTCCAGGAGCTTCTTTTCCTTGGATTTCTGAAGAGTTTCTTCTATATATTCCTCAGGATATTTTTAAAGTTAATGTATAGCAAGCATAAACGGTTTTTGTGGGAACCCCTAAAATGTGGGGGCCCGGGGCCCAGGCCCCCCCGGCCCCCCTTAGATCCGACCCTGCATATACCCGAGCAGGAGAGAATAGGTGTAGAATATTAAACTGAGATATGCAAAACCTAAATCAATAAATGGTTTATGTTCTATAATTCAATAGACCCTCAAGCAGTCCTCAATACCAAACCAATAGCTTTTGAGGTGTTTTTGTCGATGACTCAATACCTTGTCTTGGTATGATATCTAATTCGTTCCTGCTCAGGTATAGACCTTCAGGATGTTGTCCATGGATTCCTCTGGGGATTTTTCAAGAAATTTTTACAGAATCTTCTATGAATTACAGTAATTTTCGTAGTGATTCAGAAACTGCTTTCAAACTTCTCTAAAGATTCCTCCAGTGATTTTTCCAGGGGCAAATCAAGGAATTCTTCTAAAGATTTCTATAAGGATTCCTTTAGCGAGATTGTGATCGTTAAGCGTGTTTTTGCGGAATTGACATCACCGCTCTTGTGATGTTTATTTTAATTTGCCTCGCTTCAACTTAGTGTTCTTTGAGCACTTCCGCAGTTATTAATTGAAGGGCATTCTTTGCCTGCCATTGCATGAATTTGTATATTGTGAGGCAAGTACAATTATGCACTATGCCCAAGGAGTCCAGAAAAATTTCCCGACTGGTACGGGATTCGAACCCGCCGTCTCCGGATTGGTGATCCATAGCCTTAACCACAAGGCAAACTGGAGTTTTCTTCTTGTAATTCTTCTGAAATTTTCCAAGGTTGTAGAGATATATTTATGGAATTCCATCAAAATTGTATAATTACTTTCTGTTATTTATTTCCACAAATTCATTTTTTTTAATTTTGAGAGAATTCTTGCAAAAATATTCTTGAAATCATATTAGAGAACTTACTCAAATTTATTCACACATTTTTAAGCATTTGTCTATCTATTATTCCAACATGGTGAAATTCATGACAGAAAACATACATCAAGTTCTCCAAGAGTATCATTAGAAATTGCGCATTCGATGCACTGCCACAAAGTATGAAGATGGAATATTGTTATTTTTTTTCTTGACAGAATTTTCTGTTGAAATTTTAGCAAATATCACTCAAAAATGTTCACCTTTAATCGGTCTACAAATGCGAAGGAAATATCCACAATTATGTTCACAGAAAACTATTCAGAATCTTGTTCAATAAACTTCAGTGTGTGTCTTTTTTAATTCCTCAGATAAAATCGCCATAATTTCTTTATCAACCTGGACATCCGTCATTTTTTTTTTAACTTCATCAAGATTTTTTCCAGTAATTCCATCAATGTTGCCTAAAGGGTTTCTATCGGAACCGACTAAACATCAATGTTTGCACATCCATTTACATTCATGCCATGCTCATCTAGTTCTGCACAATATATGCTTGAAAATTGTAGATACATGCAGCTTTGTACAATTTTAGGAATGAAGCATGAAAGTTTGTCTTGAATTTTTTCATAATGCGGTACCCCAGGATTTTCTGAATCAAATTCGTCCTACAATGTTTCCTCACTAAGCAAATTTTTGTGCCAAAAGTCACTATTAAGCCACTTTTTTTTGTATCTGCAAATCACTATTTGGTCACTATTTTCGAGAATTTGGTCACTAAAATAACTATTTTGACCATCAGTTCTTGCTACCAGCCCTGTATATACAATATTCTAAAGGAACTCCTATAGTTTACGTCACGCTTTACGAGGAGAAGAGGAGTTCAATATTGTATGATGACCAATACGAAAACTTCGGGGGTTTCATTAAAGCAAAATGACTAGGAGGAAAGAAAAAATAAAAAAAAAATGTGTTACGTAATTTATGGACGTCCCCTAATTTAAATTTCTGGCTACGTCACAGCTTCATGCACATAATATAACAAAAACATATACTTTTTAAATTAAAAATTTAATATTTTTTTCGTGATTCGATTATCCGGAGAATTCGATTATCCGGAGTGAAATAAAAATCAATACTCCGGATAATCGAGTCCGACCTGTACTGCATTTTCTTGAGAATAAAATAAACGCATGAAAAACACAGTAAAAAATTAAACCTTGAAAATATTAAAATGTACAATAGTACATATAGTACATACCATACTGGCAACTAGGCTGCGGCTTCATTTTTCAAAAGTTGTTGAAACCTGGAGCTCATATACTCTTGTAGATTCATCACATAAAAAGTGAAACCATTGAGTTGAACCAAAACTATTAAGATTAAGAAAAGACGCCTCGAAGTTTAATTTTCGAGTTAAAAATATGCTTTCACTTTAAGTGTCATAGCTTTTTCAATTGGGTTCTTTAGGGGTATCTAGATTATTTCATAATCGGATTCTCCGCTCAAAAATTAGTCAAAATCCAAAATTTTATATTTTTTGGAGTCCGGGAACTATATTCAAAGTGCATTTAAAGTTTGTTTGGGGATTTTTTTTTGTTTGGGTCGAACTGTCATTCTATCCACAAAAACTACAACGGTTTTGTTAATTTAACCATCAAAACAAAGGTATTGGAATTCAATAAAATCACGTTATACTCAGAAAAATGAGGTCTTTCGATTAGGCTATAGAAAATAGCAATATTTTATTCTCTAAACAACCTTATTTTCAACCGATTTTCAATCTCTTTCAAAAACTGAAATTTTCGAAACCTGTAGAATATTTTTTCCAAAATCACGCAAAATATAAGTTTTTTTTATTTCTTTTCTTTTTTATCATTTTTTTATTTGAATATTTATCCATGTTGAAACTGTTGCCTAAAGATAGAGTTTATTCACAACATTTCTAGGCAACCCAATATCTGCAGAAGCACCCTAAAATATTTAAAATTAGTAAAAAAAAGTCTCCAGTAGAGCATACGAATTCTAGGTTTCAACAAGTTTTGGAAAATAAGCCGAACCCTGCTGTCCACTTCTAGCTTCACGCAGAAAATTAACGCTTGTTTAAAACTATAGAACACATGGTTGATTTTCAAATAGAGAATTATCTATTAAAACAACGAATTATCATCATTCCATATAACGTTAGAAACTCCATTTGTTTCTACAAAATGGGGACTATAAACATGGTCCGAAACCACTCACACGTCTTTAAAATTCTTACCCCAACTTCGCCGCAACGAGGAAAGTGTAGCAAATCCAACACCCCAACTTCCAAGTGCAGTTTTGGCTGTGAAGGATAACGCGCAGGAGCTCTAGACAGTATCCACAAAAAGTTGATGGGTTACACCTTTTTGCTTTTTTTATTCGGTCTACTTTCCATCCGCTTGCCGAGTGTCTAAAAATTGAATTCCGAGCTGCCGCTGCAGCTGCCGTAATCAACACAATCACATTCCGGTATTGTTAGTGGCATAAGTACAGTCGTTTAAAACAATACATTACTTTATGTTGAAACTACCAAATCTCTGTTTGTTCTAACACACTGTCAATAATTTCGACAAATGAAAATACATATTTGTTTTATCAAGCAATGGAACAGTTCACTTCAAACTATAAATCAGTTTGTCGCTATAATAAACTGAAAAATCGGTTGATTTGAACTAGAATCTAACTGGTAGTGTAGTAATGTTGTGATCACCATATGTATGGCTATATTAACGAGATTTTTAGCCCCAGGCCAGTTCATCTCGGGACCCACGCTTTACTTCCCTTCCTAAGGAAGAACTCACATTTCAATCAATCAATTTGAACGACCAGTTGCAATCTCTAGGGCTAACCAATCAAAAATTTTAGCCAATACTACTTTTATTCTTACCGACCGCTGTGATAGTAGCGGGTTCGAAAATTATGTTGTAGTATAGCAATTTTTTTTTATGAAAAAAAAAGTTTAACGGGCAGTTATTACTAGTAAAACTTTGGTAAGTTAATTAGAAGCCTAATTGAAATAAAAAAAAATAAGCTTATAAGAGTAGAAAACAGCCAATTATTTGTTGTTACATACTGGCTTTTTTCGTATGTTCGACTTCTTCTTTGTGGCTAGACGTTCCATAACTGAGGGGCCCAGAATCAAGGAGGTGTAAGTGACCATTTTGTCGATTTTGAGCTGAGCATATCATAAAATTCTTCAAATTTCAAGCTTCCAGGAACTTGTTTCTACGATGATTGGAAAAATTACATTAGCTCAGAGAAAATTGGGTTGATTTTGAAACTCCATACATTTTGTATGGGATGAAAAATTGGTCAAAAATTTTAAACCTCATTTACTCGAATCGAATCCGCTGTCCCCGGATTGGCGATTAAAACCCTTACCACAAGGCTAATTGGAGACCCCATGAAACATTCGCATGTATCCAATTCTGAAACCGTTACTAGCCCTGTTCACTTAGGGGTTCAATACATAGAATGGAACCGAATCGTCAAACCCCCGCCGGTTTCGACAGTTTGAGTGACAAACCAAACCTGATCCCCTCTGGAAAGCCTACTGCCAGCAGCGACGCGACACATCCAAATTTTATTGCGAATAAGCTTTTGTTTTTCCACCGAAGCAGCAGCAACAGAAGCCCCAAAGTGATGTGTTGTTTTTCACCATTTGACGATTCTAGCCCGTCCGTGGTGGTGGAAAGCCGTGAAAATATCGTTTTGTTTTCTCCTCGCAGGCTTTTCTGAGCGCTGCTCTGGTGAAAACGTGCGTGGTTTTGGTGTTTTGCATACCTGACTAGAAAAAAAAGGAAAACGGAAAGAGTTGGGGTGAAATATTGTGAATTTGTGAACAACGTTGTGGAATAGCTCACGTTGCCAGCAACGGAAATACGAAGCTTTCATAGGAAGCTGTTATAGGATTTGGCAGTTTTGTTCTTGGAAGCAGACACGGATTGATTTATTCCGGTGAAAATGGAGCAAACGAGGCTATATTTAAAGCCAAGCAAAATTAGGCGGGAGTATCTTGAATTTCATCATTTAACTTGATTTTGCGTAACATAGTGAATCTAACTGCAGCAAAGACCATGCTTTGATTTATTCATCGTGTTCCATTTTTTTCCACGTTTGTTCTACATTCTCATGAGCACCGCTTTTTTTTATTCGGCTAGTTTCGCCCACACGCGAGTACCGCCATCAAGTGGAATCATTATTATTAATATACTATAAATGGCATATTAATCGCTTGTTTAACCCGCGAGTGGCAAATTGGACCGGAAAATGTTCAATACGCTTTCCAATAAAAACAAACATTGCTGAAACAAAAAGTAAAAAATAAAACTCGAAACATGCTTTTTACTATTCATTAACACTGCGAACGATTCATGAATTTTCAATTGGTACCTTGCCGTCACGGTTCCAACGCAAAGCCGTCGTTCGCAGTCAATACACAGAGCTGCTCTTTGATTGGCGCGTAAATTTTATGCTTGACCGAGCTTCAAAGCTGTTTCTAATTGGTGATCGGGCAGTAAAAAAAAAAACACAAAAACGATTAAATAAAGTCGACGGAAGTAATGATCCAACAATTCTATTACTCTTTACCGAAGAAACTTTGGCTCCCGCCGCCACCTCGCGCGAGCGTCGTGGAGCACCAAAGCGGAAACGGACTTTCCGTAAACTTTTTAAATTAATATTTATCATCCCGGGATAGGATTGCGACCTGGCCAGCCGCGCGTCGCCACCCGTCCCACGTTTTTGTTATATTAATCCTTTTCAACGGGACGACGACTGGACCACGCTGCCGCGCCTCTCCACGTCAGAGGAGGATCCGGTAAAGGAACTTAACTCAACTGTTATCACCAGCACCGCTACTGAACCGATGCGACGCTGGCTGGTGACTCGTGAGAATGGCTTGTTTATCCTGCTGGCTGGTGGCTTTTTGCCTTTCTGTAAGGAGTTTTAATTGTTGTTGTTCTCCCCTCGCTCGTGGTGGGTGTCGTAACTTTATCTTGATGACGATGGACTTCCGTGGTTGGTCAATTGTTCTTGGCCGTGATGAACCACGTTGCATAATGAGGGTAATGAGGTAGGCGTCGAGTGGATTACCCGGCTTCCGGGTTTTGTTGACTGGACTTGAGGAATTTTATTAGATGGGTCTTATTTGGAAGATATGATTGGAGTGTGATGGACCATTTTTAACACATCACTCTTCAATATTCAACTATTTCCAATCTGTTAAGGTTTCCAACAGATTGGAAATAGCAGATTGAAATAACACATGCATCTCTGGTGGTTAGCTCAGAGATGAGTGTAGCAACGATTCCGTTGTTGACAAGCAAACATGCTCGAGGTATAACACGTAAGTTTGCCATTTCATTTTTTGCTGGAAAAGCAAACGCCGGGTTCATAAGGTTTCCCTAGCGAAAGTAAGGTTCTTGGATTAAAGCCATTTGGGTTGTATCATTTTCAATAAGTCGGCAAAGATTGATCGTTGCTGTTCTTTTATGCTGAAGATTGATCTGCGCTACCCTAACCGTAGCCACTACCCAAACTCTGCAAGATTAAACTATTTACAATCACAGCACAACAAAGAGCAGCAGCATTGAAACCAGATCGGCATCTATTGGAAAACGCCAAAAGCGATGACACACGGAATACACTGTGTAAATCGCAGAATGCGAAACCAGATAAGAGAAAATTTAAGCTAATCAATGACATCTTCGCTATCCCGCCTTTATTAAGCCTCAAGTAGTTTCCTCTGGGGTTTCATCCAGTAAATTTCTCTGGGGATCGCTTCAGGAGTCGCCTCTGAGGATTCCTTCTGGCATTATTTTTGGTGATTCATCCAGGAGTTCCTTCTGGGGATTCCTGTCGAAGATTCCTTTGGGGATTCTTTTAAGGGTTTGCTCTGAGGATTCCTTCAGGAGTTTCTTCCAGAATTTTTTTTTTGGGATTTCTCCAAAAGTTACCTCTGGGGATTACTCCAGGAGTTCCATCTGAGGCTTTCTTAAGGAGTTCCCAGTAGGGATTCCTTCAGAAGTTCTATCTGTAGATTTCTCGAAGACTTCTTTCGGAGGATTTCTCCTGAACTGTGGTGATTTCTCCATGAGTTCCCTCTGGGGATTCTTTCATGAACTCTCTCTGAAAATTTCGCCAGGAGTCCTCTCACTAGGGATTCCCAGAAGTTCGCTCTGAGGATTTCTCCAGGAGTTCCCTCTCGAAATTCTATCAGGAGTTCCCTCTGACATTCGTTCTGGAGTTCCCTCTAGGGATTCCTCCAAGGTTTCTCCTGAGGATTCTCCAGCAGTACGTTCCATCTAAGGATTCTGTCAGGAGTTTCCTCTGGAGATTTCTCCAAGAGTTCCCTCTGGACATTTCTTCAAGAGTTCCTTCTGTGTGGCATTCCTCCAGCAGTTACATCTAGGGATTCTTCAAAGGTTCCTTCTGGGGATTCCTCCAGAAGTTCCTTCTGTGTGGCATTCCTCCAACAGTTGGCTCTAGGTATTCCTCTGGGAGTTCCCGCCGGGAATTCTTCTAAAGGTTCCCTCAAGAGAATTCTCCAAGAGTTTGTTCTGGGGATTCCTCTAGGAGTTCAATCTTGGGATTCCTCCAGGAGTATCTTCTGAATATTTCTTCAAAAGTTCCCTCTGGGAATTCCTCCAGGAGTTCTCCTTGGGGGTTTATTCCAGGAGTTCGAAGAATTCCTTCAGCAGTACTCTCCTCGAGCAGTCGCGTCTGTGTATCACAAGCGTGCATTTTTCATGGTGCGTGTACTCAGTATACGACGCGACCGCTCCTGAGTTAAGAATTTTCCTCTGGGGAGTCCTCTTGGCTTTTGCTTTGGAGTTCCTTCTGCAGATTTCTCTAAAAGTTCCTTCTGTGAATGCTACCAGGAGTTCCCTCTGGGGATTATCCCAGGTATTCTCTTTGGGCATTCCTCCAGGAGTTCCATCTACGGATTCCTCAAAGGCTCCTTCTGGAGATTCCTCCAGAAGTTCCTTCTGGGGAATCCTCAAGGAGTTGCCTCTAGGTATTCCTCTGGGAGTTCCCGACGGGGATTCTTCTAGAGGTTCCCTCAAGAGAATTCCCAAGAGTTTGTTCTGGGGATTCCTCTAGGAGTTAAATCTAGGGATTTCTCCAGGAGTACTTTCTGGGGATTCCTTCAAAAGTTCACTCTGGGAATTCCTCCAGTAGTTCTCCTTGGGTTTTTTTTCAGGAGTTCGGAGGATTCCTTTAGGAGTACTCTTGCCTTCGGGGAATTCCTTGAAAAAATTCCTCTGTGGATTCTTCTTGGTTTTTGCTCTGGAGTTTCCTCTGGAGATTCCCTCTGGAGCTGTCTCTGGAATTTTTTCCAGCAGTTCACTCTGGGGATTTCTACAGTAATGTTCTCTGGGGATTTCCTAAGAGTTCCTTCGGAGGATTCCTCCAGGAGTTCCCTTGGGGGATTCCGCTGGAGCTTCCTCATTGGATTCGTCCAGAAATTCCTCTTAGGGATTCCGCTACGAGTTTTTATTCTGGAAATTCTGCTCACAGCTCCTTCTAGGAATTTCTCCAGGCGATTCCTTCGTGGATTTCCCAGAAGTAGTTGTTTAGACGTATCTTCCAGAAGATCTCCAGAAATTCCTCCAGATTTTTTCAGAAGTTCCTTATGAGGATTCACCAGGATTGTCACTTATGGGAATATGGGAAATCCTCCAGAAGTTTTTCCTTGAAATTTTTTCAACAGTTTCCAGTAAGGATTTCACCAAGAGTTCTCTCTCAGGATTCTTCCAGGAATTCCCGCGTTGGATTTCAACAGTTGTTCCTTCAGGAGCTTCTTTTAAAAGTTTCCTCTAGGGTTTTCAACAAGAGTTCGCTCTGGGGATTCTCCATGAGTTTACTCTGCCGATTTCTCCTACAGTTCCCTCTGAGGATTTTTTCAGGATTTTCAACTGGGGGTTTCTCCAGGATTTCACTCTTGGGATTTCTCCAAGAGTTCTGTCTAGGGATTGCAACAGGAATTTCCTCTGGAAATTTCTCCAAGAGTTCCCTCTTGGGATTCCTCCTAGAGTTCCCTCGGGGAAGTATCCATCGTTTGATTCCTCCAGGAGTTCCCACTGGGGATTCTTCTAAGAGCTTTTCTCGGGGAATCCCTATGAGGTAAAATCGATTCTGCCAGCAGTTTTTTTCTGAGAATTCTTTAAGAAAATCCCTACCGGGATTTCTCAGAAGTTTGTCCAGTTGTTTTATCTAATGAATCTTTCATGACATCTTCAGAAATTTTTCAAAATTTCTTCAAAATTATCTTTTAAGGATTCCCCATTCTTGTAGAACTCTTCTAGTCGCGCAAGTTTTACATATACCGTATTTTCAGGTTAAGCTTCTGAAATGAGCTGTAGGTGACTGAATCTAGATATCGGATTTAAAACGCGTTTCATGAAAATTTCGGAGCATTGAGATCATAGTACGCGCATACAAAATCCAATGTACGAGTCTCAAGAGACGTCTCATGATAATTGTCCTTGATTCCGTCAAGCCTACCACTAGGGAGTTAATGGCACTTTATCGCACTGAAGTCTATGTAGGTGACCCCTGGTGTTATACGGTTTTATGCTATTCCGCCCAGGTGTTGAAGTTACCACCGATGACCACGGAACTCAATCCTACCAGTGCGCTTTATTTCGAATCTAGCATGGGCGAGAACTTGTCTAACGACCAGCCATGTTGAACTTCACTATTGCGAAGCCCTTGTCCATTCGTTGAACTGGAAACCGATCAGCTGTATAGATCGCCGCTAGTTCAGCCTTATATGCCATTCCTATTTTCAGCGGGACTGCAGTACTGGTCCACCTGCAAGGCGATATCTGTACTTAACTGCTGCGAGGCTGACCTTCACAGCAACTGTTGTGTAGCCCCCTGGTGATTGTAGGCTGTTGTGTCTACCCATCACCATCATATGGCCACCGTTTGCGTGCAAATAAAGCATGTTGTTGCCGAGATATACTCCCTGGTGATGTAACCCTGTACTCCGCACTTCCTACAGAGTTTGTCACAATCGGGGGTTTCTATAGCCCACGACTTGTGACCTGGTCAAAGCATTTGAAGGAGGCCTCTTTGGCTCGTACGTGCTGAGTGGGAACACTGACCAGCCAGTTCTGATTTTCCTGATTTCGGCCGCCTTGTAAAACTCCTCTACTTGGAGCTTAACCGTGGCGATCTGGGTACCTGCCGGGCTGGGGTTGATCTTGGTACATCTATCTCGCCCTGTTGTTCAAGGGTGGCTGCGAGCCCCTTAGCATCGGTTATTTCGTCCTGATGTTTGTACTGAAGAGTCGCCTCCGTCGTTAGAGATCTAACCTGCACTTATTTACCTAGGACCTTCAGGGCTAGCGCCTTATAGGACGTGTCTCCTTCTTCAGGACTATAAGTCATCTCTTCCGTCCTGCAGCTTTTTACATCGACCGGCACCGGTTCCAAGTCTATGTGAAACAATGTTCCTGGGCTTGGCCAAATCTTCCACCAATGTGGTTCCTTTAGTGGTCTTCACAGGCCATCGACAAACTGCTTCAAAAGCATCCATAATGATGAAAGTCATTGTAGTGTCAACCACATCGTTACTTTGAGTGTGAATTGGTGGTAAGTATCCATGAAATTTGGCCCTAACCCTAACCATATGAAGAAATATCCAGGTTCTTTAGCTGTAATTCGTAAAACGCGAAACTTACGAAGTATTAGCGATAAATAAAAAAGGTGACATGAAGATTAGGCGGTTGCACAGATTACGTTTCTGTAATCTATGATCTGTACTATATGAGTATTTCATCAAATTGGAGTCTCTAAAACCAACATAAGAGGTGTCCCGGATGATGCAATCAATATTACCTTCACTTCCCACAATTAGCGAAACGTCTTGCATTAATTGTGACAGCACATGCATCTCTAGCAGTTTGTGTAGCAACGACTGCGTTGTTGACAAGCACACATGCTCGAGGCATGATACACGTGTTTGTCAACTCTTTTTACTGAAAGTATCAAGCATCGGGTTTACTAGATTTCCTCGTTAGAAATTCCACTTACGAAAGCAAACTTCTTGGACCAAAGAAACTTATGCTGGACCATTTGGATCAGTAACAGCGCCGGCCACGTCCTTACAATCATCGGGGAGTAAAACGAATGTTGATTAGAACCATTGCTGCTAGGAACCTTTATATCTTTGCATATTCACGGTTGTCTAAAGAAAAAGTTTTTGTCAATAGGCATGGGTTGGGGTTAAATCCAATTGTTAACCGAAGACGCAACAAAACGACTAACCAGACAACTTCCTGACATTTACAATCGATGATTCTCGTAAACGAATCTAGTATAACCTCGTTCTCAGCGTTCCATGTGCGACAGCCTCTCAGCTCCTCCGATCACCACACACACTTCATTCACCACTGTACCAACTCAGTCACACCCAACAACACCCCCTGTTACGTCCACAACACATCCTCCTCTCTCAAAACCCCCCCAACGCCTGACCAAATGTCCGAAATCTCCGTCCGACCCCCATCCCCTCTCCAAAACCCCCGAATCATATTCATCGTACTCTGCCTGGCCTGTATTCCCCCCTACGAACCGCCAAATCCTTCTTCTCTCTACCTAACCGGACAACTTCCTCCTTCTCTCTCTCTCTCCTCTCCCAACAGCGTCGAACTGCAGAAGGCGAACCTAGGCGATGAAGCCGGCGCCTCGGGACCCCCCAGCACCGCTTCCGGGGTAAATCCCCTGCTCCCGAATACCAGCACCAGTTCCGGTTCCGGCAGTTCGGGGGCCGGTTCCAATAGTGCCGCTGCCAGTGCCATCGCGAGCAACCCGCTCGCCTCGGCCATTCCGTTGGCCCAGCTCCTGTCGAAACCCGGTGCGCTGAATGCCCTGACCAGCCTGTCGGCCCTCGGTGGACTTTCCGACCTGCTCGGGGGACTGTCCAGCGGTGCGGCCGGCGTCGGCCTGGGCTCCATTCAGACCACCGGCGTCAGTCGGCCGAAAACGACCCGGATGCGGTCCCCGAACAGCAACACCAGCATGAACGGCGATAGCAATAAGAAGAGCGAGCGCAATAAGTTCAATCCCTACTAGGATGGGGAGGCTCCCGATGCACTTTGCTGGGGCGGGACGGTCGTGGAGCTTAACAGTAATAACTTCCGAGAATAGATGAGGGGTGGGACGGCGCGGGAATCCTGCGCGGGTTATATTAATATGTGTGTGTAGTAGCGTTTAGCGGTAGACTGTGTTAGGGACAAAGTTTAATTGAGAGACGACACTTTGGAGCAGGTCTTTTCCTCCGTCGGTGGGAAGAACAAGGCGAGGAAAGTCAAACATGAATTTATTATAGAAGAGAAGCTCGCTGACGATTGGTATTGTAGGAAAATTTCGTAGGATTTCCTTTCTTTTTTCGCGTCGGATTGGGCGAACGCGCCTGCGGCATGGTTTTTCCAGTTTACAAAAGTACCGGATTCAAAGAAGGACGGAAAAACCGGCTGCAGCAGACGAGATAAAAATTTTATTTATAGAATTTAATTCAATTAAGATTTAAAATAGGATCACGATCAGCGCGCAGTCGAAAAGGACGCGGCGGCAGTGGTGAAGAACCGAGCCGGCTAGCGACGGTAGAGTAGAGAAAAGGGCAGAGTCGTTTAAGCTTTTAGTTTATTTTTTCTTTCGTTGGTTTTGTGCCCTCGGTGTATTCCGGTATTCGATTTGAAACAGAGAAGAAGCCAACAGACATCCAGCGTTCCGTACAGTTTGATGGCCGCGCGTGCTATAACTATAATTAGTGCCGTCGTCGTAGACGTCGCGCGAAATTTCTGCACGGATTCTTTCGTTGGTCTTTTTCCAATGCCATAAGCGCTGCAAGTTTGGCGCTCCGTATGCTAGAATTAGCTTCAATCGTTTTTCTTTTTTTTTTATCGAAAATTCTCATTTGATTCGGACACGACACGTGAAATTTACAATCAACTTTGGTTCTAAACTAATTGTAATTATTGTATATTTCCAAACCCGAATTGAGGGCATTATCGCGCTGAATCGACACGCCAGGGTTAGCTCCTTAGGAGGTAGACTTCTAAAAAAGTAGACGAGTGGCATTTTTGAATAAGGTAGTAAGACAACCATTTTAAATAAATATTTTGGCTTTGAAGAGAAAATGTTGACTTTGAGATTAGAGGAAGGGTAATGTTAAGGGGGTCGGGTGGCTTGAAGTATATAGATCTCACTTACGTTGGTTTTCGAATCGTATCTAGGAGTTGATCATTTTACCCGGGAAACGTAATGGATAAAGCAAAGCACAGAGTACCGCTTGACAAAAATAGACCTGCGCAGGTCCATGATTAATATAGTTTTGTCCCACATGCCTAAAGATGTACAAGATCTTTGATATATTACTATTGGTGTTGCTGATTTAACCACAGGGATTACATTTGATTAAAAAAAACTGATTTTAAAACCTGCACAGGTATCAATCTTGGGATTTTCATATTGTGATAGCTTATGATTAGAGTGAGAAATTTAACCCATACGAAATACCGGAGAATATTGGACGTAAAGGGAGAAAAAAACACGAGATTGATTGAAATCTTCTAATTAAGTCTATTATTCAGACAACTAACTTCTATTTCCTTTGGTAATAGATATTTTGCATCTTTATTGGTTAGAATATAGCAAAGGTACCGCATTTGTGTCTCGCCATTTTCGAGGCTTTGGTTTTAAACCCAAAGGGCATAAAATAAATACCGACAAAACTTCTCGTCAATCTCGGCTTTCGTTCCCGCATTTCAATTCTTCCATCAGACAGAATTGTTGTCTGCGAGCTGTTTGGCTTAAACTTTCTTTGCCTCATCGTTTTCAACACACAGACGTATCTAATACACGTCTGACTGATGATAAATGCCACCGCCATGCAAACCGAAATGAAAAGAGCATAGCCATATCCCAACATCGCATCGCATCATCATCATCATCTTCATCGATACGAATTAAATGCGCTAGGGCTCTAGGAGCACAGCCAGCGCACCGAACAACGCCCGGGGTTGCTTTGGAAACTCATCTCATTTGCTGTCGATTTTTTATTCTCGCTATTCGGTTCGGTTCCCCATTATTCGTTTGCAGAAAAGCGAAAAACTGGAATCAATTTCCAGGCGCGGCGCGAGTTCATGCAAACAAACCTATCCCCGTTCCCGACGACGGATCGATCCCCCGTCGCACCCAACCCATGAAGTTGCCGAAAACATCAAACATCCTCGACGGACCGACCGTCCTCCGACGATGATGAATGAAAGGAAATCTGTGTATCTACCGCCGGTTTTCCTCGGGCCTCCTAGACTCGCGCTCATCGATGGGACGCATCAGGTGCCCGCCCCGGAGTCAAACTTTAATGATGATAGCGCGAGAACGCTGGGGAAAATCGATCTTCCTCTGAGTTGTGAGCTGACAGACGACGTCGGCGACGACTAGTACGAATCATCAAATCTCACCCGGGTGGCATCCCGGGAATGTGAGAGGAGGCAGCGCATGCCGATCAATAATTCGATCCTAATCACATTAATCCAAATTAGTCACCCGTGTAATGGGATGCTTCGAGGAGACTAAAGAGGAGGAGCGCGTGGACGTGTCTGTCTGTGTCTATCAACAGCCAAGATGATGTGGCAAAAATGCGCTCTCGCCAAAGTCGGTACCTGCCGCTGTCTTTAATTTTCGCCGATTCTGGAAGTTCGCTGATTCGACTTCCGAAACATCAGCGGTGGTGATGGTGGGTGAGCCAGGACGACAGGTTGGAATGTTTTCTAATCTTTTGCGCATCGTTCACTCATTAAGTTGATTAACTGTTTTAATTTGCCGATCCCTGGTACGGCAGCCACCCACCTGGGTAAAGGATTCCTGTTTGGCGTTCAGAACCAATGTAGTGAGGGTGAGTGGTGCCATCGATCTTAAGATTCTGTCAGCACCGCGAAGATGAGTTTCACGAATTAGTTTCATTATTCAGCTAATGGAATTTATGCGACGAACGTGGAAATTTGCTTGTTTAAACTAGCAAAAAATCATGAATTTCTGGCCGTCGAAAAGTAAAATAGCCCTTCTGGAGCCCCCCGGTTTTGAAATATGTGGATATGACCAGGCATCCGGCTTGCTCATGGTATCACGATGGTTTACTTTTAGATGAAAAATCTTGAAATTTGAGTCGTTGACCAGTGCAGGTATAGAGAACTTTATAAATGTCACATCAGAGTGCTACAGCAACTGACGCCGATTTCGGATTCTACTTTACGGTTCTACAAGTTGTGGCTTGTGAAACCATCTATACCTGGTGGTAGACAAAAAGTCAGGAGTTTGGAACTACCGAGTAGTGCAAGTACTGCCTTCATCCGATGGTGGCTCCAAAGGAGGAGGGGCTAATTCAAAGAAGGAGCCTTATTTGAACCGATTCTGGAATTCGGATGCGGTGGCATCATGTGTTTTCACTGCTAAATTAAAGATTTTGGGCTGTCAAACAGTATAAGTAAAGAAAGGAACGAACATATTCCTCTTAAATCATTCTGGAGGCAATTCCGAAATATTCGGATATAAGAGCCTCTTTTGAGCTGTATTGGAGCTGCTACGGTGTATCTGAATATGACCAGGATCCCTGATTGGCCCATGATATCATGATCGTTTACTTCCAGTTGAAACATTACGAATGTTGTGCCGTCGAATAATGTGACCTTCCCCTTCATGCCTCATGGTATCATGTTAGATCACATGTAGATGAAAAATCACGGATTGTGTGCTTTCACACACTATATGTACAGACGACTCCGACAATGATCCTTTTGAGCCCTATAGAAGTCGTTTCCGGATTATCCGGATATGATCAGGTTCTCCATATTAACTGCGATCAAGGTTGTTTAACTTTTGATCAAAAAGTACGAGTTTTTAGCCATCGATCAGCACAAGTACTGAAGAATAAGAAAGTGAGCCCTTATTGGAGCTGATTCCGGAATACTCGGGTATGACCGGGTCCCTTATACTGGCACATGGCATGGTAGCCGATTTTAAAAATTTCACACTTGATTGCTATTGAATCCAATCCCGGATTCTACTATCCCGGCTCTACCAATTTGCTTCTGGAACCATCTTACATGGTTGTAGACAAAAAGTCAGGAGTTTGGAACCACCAAGCAGTGCAAGTACTGTCTTCCTCTGATAGTGGCTCCAAAAGAGGAAGGAATAATCCAAAGTACGAGCACTGGAGACCCACGAAGCCGATTCCGGAATGTCGCCAATGGTCAAGAAAGTCCTCATTTTACTAGGTGACATCAATTTCATTCGAATTTTGAATGAAAATAATGGACATCGAGTTGACGAATGTTATCATGAACACATGAAACTTCTTCAGAGTACTCCCGTTGGCATTCGGAACCGATGCCGGATGTTACATCCGGAAATTGTTGTTAAATCACCAACGGTGTTCTGTCGAACAAGAAATAAACAGGCATTTTGAGCCCTACTGGAGCTGATTTTGGGATACTTGGAAGCGAGCAGGTTCTTGTATTGGCTCATGATTTTACATTGAATCACTTTCTGAAGAAGAATCATGAATTTTGATACACGTCAAACAGTACAAGTATAGACTACTTTAAAAAATTCACAGCGCCCAAGGTATACATGATAGCCGTCCATATACTGGAAGGCTTTCTTCCGATGGTGGCTCCAAAAGAGGAAGGAGTAGTTCAAAAGAAGAACTTAGGAAATGTCCTACTAAGATTCTCCCGCAATGGCCAACTTCAGCCCTATTGGAGCCAGAAATTACCAGGTATCTATATTGGCTACCGTTGGTTCACTTTCAGATGAAACGTCGTGAATTTTGAGACGTCAAGCTATACATGTATAGACGACTCTGAAAATGACGAGCTTGAGTGCTACTGGGTCGATCCCGGAGTATCCCGGATGGTCGGTCAAGTACTGTCATCCTCTTTTGGGGCTCCGGAAGGAGGAGTGCGTAATTTAAAGATCTGGAAATGTTCGGCTGGAGTCCTTCTGGAGCAGATTCCGGAATGTCCCAAATGATCCTATTACTTCATGACGACATCAATTTCTTTTGAATTTGTAGTGAAAATTGGCATCATGAAAATATTGGACATAAAAATGACATGACTATTGTGGTCGATCCGTGGATATCCCAGATGGTTTATCTTGTCGATCAATGCAAGTGCTGCTTTCTTTCGATGGTGGCTCCGAAGGAGGAGGGAGTAATTAAAAAGAGGAGCTCTGCAGATTTCCAGCTACAGTCCAACTGAAACTAATTTCGGAATGTTCCAAATGGTCGGGGAAAATCTTCTTTTACATCTATTCCATTTGAACTATAAATGAAATTTGGCTTTATAAAAATAATGGATATCAAGGTGACGAAAGAAATCAATACATGAGATCCATGGATTATCCCGGATGACCGGCCAAGCCGATCAGTACAAGTACTGCATTTTCACTTATGGTGGCTCCCAAAGAGGAGAAAGTGTTTCAAAGGTAGTGCTCTGCATATGTCCGGCTAGAGTACTTCTGGAGTAGATCCCGGAATGTCCCGAATGGTCAGGGAAGTCCTCTTATTGCTTTGTGGCATCAATTTCGTTTGAATTTAAAATGTAAATTGACGTCATAAAAATAATGGACATCAAGATGATATGGCTATTGGGGCTAATCCAAGGGCTGATCCCTGGATATTCCAGATGGTCGATCTTGTCGAGCAGAAGAAGTACTGTCTTCCTCCGGTGGTGGCTCCGAAGGAGGAGGGAGTAATTTAAAAGGGGAGCTCTGCAAATGTCCAGCTATAGCCCTACTGGACCGAATGGTCAAGAAAGTTCTTCATCTTTTACTTCGTGACATCTATTTCATTTGAATTTAAAGTAAGCAAAAAAAAACAAGAGTTGTGAAAATCTTAAATTCCTTTTTCGCACATCAACGCTTCCTTCCCGTAACTCTGTTGTCCGGAATCGATTTTTCAACCCGTTAGTGTTGACACCGGGCGCTGTCGTCGTCCCTTCTGTCTGGTATCTGTCAATCACTGGAAGTATTTTTTCCCTTCTGGCTCTTCCTTTGAATTACAACCCCTTCCTCCTCTTCGGAGCCACCCTCAGAGGAAGGCAGCAAGCGTAATTCAATTTACAAAGGTATTCCCTTTCCACACTTGAAAAAAAAAGAGTTTGGCGGTTCTTCAGCGTAGTCTACCTGAGGGACGTCGTCGTCCTAGCAGGTAGTTGTTGTCCTCCGTCGCCCACTGTCCGACTTCCATCGGCGGAGAAGGTAGCAAGTACAGAACGTTGAAGTCGATGTCGTTGTCGTTGTCGCTTCGCAATTGGGGAATGTAATTTCTAAAGCGACGAGTACGACGACGACTAGGAGTGGTGTACCTACCCAAGTCTTCAACCAGTAACGGAGACAGACAGGGAGAGGGTGGAGAAAATAAAAACAAACATCCGACCAACATATCAGTTTACCACCGCGCACCGCGCTGGAGGTTTTTGTGGGTGTCCCCGTGGGGACAAACCTTCTTCACTCTTCATTAGCCCTTGGTAAGCGAGCGGGATCGGGTACGGATGGGATAGATTGGTAAGAGTGCGGAAAGGGTTAAATGCTTCATCAAAATAATAATAATGGTAATAAATTAAAAAAAAAAATAAATGAAATTAATATTCTATTTGTTCCTTCACAGTTCAAAATTGTTACATTGAGTTCGCTGTAACAATTTAACCTGCATCGCTTTCAACACAATTCTCCATCGGATTGTAAAATTGCAGGTTGTCTGCAGTATTATACTATACAATGCGTAAATTTACATTATTATGTAGATTTCCACGGTATGGTCCATGATGGATTACGCGATCAATGGCAGAAATTAACACAGTGAGTGAATTTTACATGACATGTAATATTACACTCAGCGTCATTTTCACACTAGGGGCGGGACAGCTCTTAATATCGACGCTAATACTGTCTAATAAATATTAGTTTCCTAATCTTTCCGTTCACCGAAGCATTTATTGCGTAGTATGTCATGATTTTTCAAGCAACAACCAACTGTCACGAAAACGAGAAGTGGTAATACGGGTAATACGTTTGTCCGTGTTTAATTTGTTTATTTTAGATTCTAATTTATGTTGAACATTTTAGCTGTGAAAAAAACTGAACTGAGGAGGTAGCTTCCAAAAGACCGTGTCGCTGGCCGTGAAGAAATGTAAAAGGTGGCTTCGTGGGATACAGTTTAAAAGCGCTTATAATTCAGGTCCTAGTTTATGCCTAGGACCTAGTGCTCGTGGAAAACTTTTGTTAACAAATGTGAATATTCTAACATGTAATAAAAACTGAATTAAATAGCTGACTGCGTATTAAACTCCCATTGATAATGCAAACGGTTCATTAGTCTATGTTGCCAATCAAGCTTACGCTAAAAGTTCCCCAAAGGCGACCGTTTGAGCTGATCAATGGGAAGGAATTGGCATTGGCAATTGGCACAGATTGCAGAACATTTCTACTCATGAGAATTGGTACCATTGTACTCCAATGCCCTCTCGAGCTTGGATGCAACTGCAAGTTTCAGATTGTTGGAGTTGGCTAATTTAATATTGTTTATCGAAAATTGATCCGCAGGAGGATTCAGTTGGAATAATTTTTGAAACGTAGACAAAAAGCATACATATCTCGCATGCCGATTTCTATTTATTTTCATAACAAGCTTTATAATAATATTCAATTATACAACCGCGATGAAAGCACGCATTTCTTATTGACAGTTTAAACCAACCTAGTTCATGGCTTGCTTCGTTCAAAAATTTATTTTCGCTGGGATTAATATTGTTAATACTGCCTAATACCGCTAATAAATATTAGAGCTGTCCCGCCCCTAGTTTTCACATGATTAAAAACGTTTATGTATTTTCCAATCAAAACATGCAGATTTTACAAATTGATGCAAAACGTTTTTATAACACATCCAACTAAGCAAAACATGACTACGACCGTTTTATTCCCAACAGTCAATTCCCCCTTTTTACGTATGTGGTCTTTTACGGTGTTTACCGCTATCGTTGCGGTTCCCTAGGGGAAAGGGACCGAAATTGAGTTGAACAAAACTGTCCTCGTGCCCATGCCCCTCATCCATTTCCACCAACAGCAACGGGGGGAAGGAAGCTAGCAATGTGTGAACTTTTTCCTGTCAGTAAAAGCGAAATTGATTACCACACTACGCTGCGCTAGCTAAAAAAAAGGCCAAGGGCCGGGAATGTGGTAAATCTTTTTAAAAGTATCGATGCTACGTTGGTTGTTGTTTTGATGCAACCGCTCCCCGAACTTTAAGACCGGTTTTCCGAGCAGTTCGGGTTCGGGTCGGTTGACAAATTGAAGAATAATATTTTTTCCGGAATTTCTTCCGATGACGGTATCGAACATTTTTATAAAGAGCTTTCCAACGGAGATTCCCATAAAATGGGGAAATAATTGCTCGATCAGGCCTTCCTTAGAAAAAAATGAAGGGCAGGACAAGCGAGATATGATTTCATTTAGGTACCTGTTAACATTTTTTTTTCTCCCGGATGTCCTTGCTTCCTGCCTGGATGTAGCACAGGAAGCAACATAAAAGGTCCTTTGGCGGTGGTGCTAAATTATGCGATTTATGTGTCTGTAAGGTGGAAATCACTGCTAAGGTTAATTGCGTACACCCGAACAGTGTGATTCTGAATTACATACAATGCTCCGGGAAATTAAACTTATGTTTGGAAAAAACGGTAAAAAACGTTAGATGATGAGACTTAAAAAAGTAAATTTACGTCATTTAAATCAACACGTGAGTCCCAGTAATGTGAATTTCCGTCGCATAAAAATTCTCCGTCATAGGATACATAATGTAATACGAATCACGGTTTTTAGTTACATTTGACTTGTTGCCTGCAAAATGAAACAATCGTACTCCGAGTTTGTTGTAACATATTTAGCAGGTTGGTACCAGGTTTTGTAAATTTACAGTTTGTATTCACTTTCAATGTTCTATACATGTAATTTTACATAATGATAAAAATGTTCGTTCCATGTTCAATAAAGCAAACCTGAAGAAAATTCTGGAATGCCAATATTGAAACGTTCAAACTTCCATTTCTTCTTTGGTTTTTACATGAAAAAATATACTCTGCGGTATTTTTTTTTGTTTTTATTTATGTGTATTTTAACATCACGCCAATTCTACACTTCCTTTGCGGTATTGTAATGAAACTGACACGTCATTTTACTAAATGATAAGTGTTGAATATCTTGAATATGATGAGGATTGTTTCATCACGTCAAAGTCGCGGTAACTTTGCTTTATTCCACAAAGTAAATTTGTTGGCTCAATTTGGCGTAATACAACAGTATAAGTCTCACTGTTACAGTGAATGTGATGTAACTTTTTTTCGTCATCGAAAAAAAGACGAACACAATAAAAGAGAAACAAAACCTGATACACAAGGTACTTTTTGTATAAATTTACATTACAGATCATATAAAACTGAATCAGCATATAGATAGATCTCCCTGATCCGGTAGTAATTCCACGATTTTTTTTTTTGTGAATCTGATATTCACTTTGAAGTAAATCTGCCCAAATTCCAAATACGTTTCTTCTTTTCGTCTGGGTGTACAAGTCCATTACCCGGGATTTTCCCACCACATTCAGTCACCCTCCGAAATGACCCCATCACCCATTTGTGAAAACCACACAAACGCGAGTGGAGCGTAGAAGTGGAAGTGTGCGTTCCTAAATTGAAAGATTAACTGAAGCTTTTCGCAAGGGATTTGCTCCACTCCGCTGCCGCTGCTGGCTGGCTGACTGGCTGACTGACTGACTGCCTCGCCAGCCAGCCACCGAAGAGGTAGATCGGATTTTAATGACAAAAACGGGCAGACTTCGACGGAAGGGAAAAAAATCCGCCTGAGTTTTGAGCATTTTCTGGAGGGAACCCTTGTGAGTTGCGAGAAATAAAATTAAAATTGTGTAAGCGCTGAATTTTATGACAGTTTAATGATTCAATTTGTTGGCGCTTCCGCGCCGCGCGCCACCACCGTCATTTCCCAGTGGAATTGGCACTCGTCGTCCCAGTTCCAGCGTCGCAGGGCAGGACACAAACGTGCGTTCGAAATGGGCTGAGAACAATCGTTCTCAGTCAGACAGACAGACTGACTGCAACAGTAGCGTCGTCGTCTCATATTCTCGCTGTCGCGAGAGGGGAAGATAATCTGGTTTGATAGATGGGGACAATATTCTGGGAAATTAATTTATTTATTTGTCAGACAGCGGCAGCGCTTTCGCTATGGATTTTTGGAAGGCAAATCTTATCTTTTTGTAATTAAAAAAATGGAAAACTGCTTTGGATAGCTGCCTAATCTCCAGTTAGGAAGTGTTTAGGAGTTAGTTTGAGTTTAAAGGATTACTGAAGCTCTTTGGATTGCTTTTCTAATCCTTATGAATTAATTAATTTCCTTGCTAGTTATGTTGCAGATGTATTGAAGCGCTGTAACTTACCAATATATTTGCAACTATTTCCCGCATCATTCGTGATAACGGCGTAGAAACCATTATGTGTGGCATGCAGTTTCTGAACGAACACATGATCTAAACAATTTGTAAAAGTTGGATAAATCGAAGCTAAATGTTCCACGTCCAAGTGACCTGGCAAAGTGTCCGTTTGCCTGGGAGGAACTCCCTGAATCCTACTTCGTGTTGCAACCGCCAAGATTGGGGCAATGGAACCAAACATTGTATGGATGCTTAAGCTGTTAGTACACAGGGTAAAATATTTGTAAAAGAAACCAATGCTCAAACATCTTGTTTGAATCGATCGAATTTTCATTAGTGTCAAACTGATGTTGTTTCTTGAGTTCTTTCCTTGTCAAATATTTGACCCTTAGTACTTCAGACCTTAGTGCATGATTTGTGGTGGTACTTCTCACGCTAAGTTCAGTTCACATTGCAATCTGAATAACATGAGCTTGAGCTTGAGCTTGATTGACCGCCCGTGGATGCTATTCCAGTATCGCCAGACCAGCTACACTCACACAAGGACCAATGAGATAACTGCCGGGGACTAGCAGGCATCTTCAGTGTGTGAGCGTTGGTGATCTTCTATTTTTAGGCGACAATGGCGCCTGCCATGTCAGGTTGCAGGTCAATGTGGGGAAGGGGTAAGGAAGTGATGATTGCAATCGTTTGTATCCACATCTGGCCGAATATACCTCTGCGTCAGCACAAATTCATGCGGATGTTGGAGTGTTGGTGGGAATTGGTTGGCAGAAGGTTCACACATTGGTATGTGGATACCAGAGGAAGGTGATAGAATTGTGTGTTTTTTTATTATTTTGAAGATGTGCGGCACAGCTCGCTTGATTGCATAACTTGTAGGCGTTTTCTAATAGGATTGTGACACTGTGCTGTGAAAGTTTGGAAGGAAGGGAAACGGTTTTTTCAACCCGTTTTTGTTCTAGCGACGGCTATGAACATGTTTATATACATGAGTTGTACATGTAGAGAGCAGAGAGAAAGTATATAGAAAGATACAAAGTAGGAGGAAAGGGACGGGCCAGGGATTGAACCCAGGACCATCTGCATATAAATCAGAAGCGGTAGCACATTGCAATCTGAATAACATGTTATTCAAATTATCACCAATAAAAACATCATCCAGCCAATAACATCTCACTATCTGGAAGTTGCTATTCATGGTAACACTTTGAATAACCTGTTATTCATGGTAGTTTCCAACCTGAACATAGCATAAGCTGTAAAGTCCGGAAGATCAAATTTTGGGGAGCGACCAACAACTTTCGGGTTAAGAAGGTTAAAATTTGCGTAACCTTTCTTTAAGCATTGCCGTATTAGTTTGATTTGAACTAATTTCGTCTGAAAAGTAGTTAGTTCCATGTTTTATTGTATATTACGTCGAGTCAGGGGGTTAAGGCACGATAGGTGTAGATTGTTTGTCCTAAGCATTCACATGAGCTTCAAAAAGTATAACAAAAATAAAAGAAATTAATTATTACAAAGTATTAACACATCATGGCACACAGAATCTTACAAATATGCAAACAAGAAACATCACAAATTGACACAACTCAACACAAAACATGAATATGCCCTGCAAACAACTTCCGATCACAGGATGATGAGGTTTCATGTATTGGTTTGGGTCCATCAGTCATCCTGGAATTGTGTTTTAGTTGGCAGTATGCTTTTTAGTTCACAGCATTTGTTGCTGTGTTCATAGCTTGGTTTTGTCTAGGAAAACTAATCCTAACTGGGCATCCCGTTTCGGGGTTCGATACTTGAGCTCAACGACTTGAAGTCTGTAGCAGAGAAAGGTTTTCATCTCTAGTACTTGACCGCTGTCCGAAATGGCCTGAATGTTGGCAATCGAGATAGGATTACACTTCATGGACCTCTATTCTGCCAGAACCCTATAAATGTTAAATAATACAAGGGGTATATTTACAAGTTAAAATTCAACATGTAACACAAAGAACGCACGAATATTAAACTTTGAACATATTAAACAATTATTCTGTCTCATTAATGTATCAAAAATTTATACCCGTAACAAAAGCAACTGAGTGACTTTCAGAAATTTTTCAGATATTCAAGGCCCTCCAAAAACTCTGAAATTAAGAATTTTATGGTCTATAGACTCTACCGTGGTCAGTATTCATTCTACTTTTGTGATACCGCCTCCAGTTCTATCCGTAGACTTTCACATTCTAACTGAAAGTGACCTACGGTGTATATTGAGGTTTATAATATCCTCAGAGGATCCTGACGTCGAAGTAGACAATGCTTTTGGACGTCATGTATATATTTGTCGAACTATTTTCACAGAATATATCCATGACTATTTAAAAAAAAAAATATGATGGTGAATCTGAATTAAGTTTTCAAATTCGTACAATAAAGTTCAGTTACCCCCATAATTACTGCATTAAACGCCTAAAAGTAGGCAATTTCTTTTAAAAGTGTCTGACTTTCGTGCAAAATATAATTTTACATGCAAAAATGATTTGTTACTTTCAAGTATAACTTATTATTATATATCAACAATATAAAGAATTTTCAATAACTAACCAGTATTGTTGATTTTTGACGGCCACTGATGAAAATTCGCACAGAAATTGGTGGAGCAGTAAATGTCATGACATTTTTCCATCAAATTCCGTGACATTTCCCAACACTGCCTTCATGTAAAAAAATGTTGTTGTATTACGTGCCAGGCAGATGAATGGGAACATCCTGAAAACCATAATTTTGAAGGTAGGATTTCTAGCAATACAAAATTCTTTCCTTCATAATTGATTTATTATTTCGGCCTCTTAATGCTAGAACTAGGTAACTGGTTTGGCGAAACATCGTGAATTTTGTTTATATCTGAACATATACCACAATAAACAAAAGTTTGTCCATTGTAACAACGAAAAAAAAATAATAATTCAACTTGAAAGACCAAACAATTATTTGTTTTATAGCAGAATTGGTTTTACCAGCCATTTTGAGCCGAACTTCTCAAAACGAGTTACCTAGTTCTAGCATTAAGGGGGCGATTTATAAAATATTGTCTGCCAACGGGTTTATTACTAAACGGATTTACCTAAAACCCTGTAGATCACTAAAATTCGAATGTTTTATGAGAAAATTTCTTTGATAATTTGTAGCGGAATTGCAGCAGATTTCTGGTACAATTCACAACCGAAGCCAGCGTTCAGTTTCTCTAACAGAGTATTTGGTTTAGCAGGTCAGCAATTTCTAAAGGATTAATGGCTGCTTTTGTTGTAGTTCTTACGACATTTTAGTGAAACTTTAGAAATATTTTCTGATTGTTGGCAGACGTCCATAATAAATATCTGGCGCAGCATTGACGAAATTCCTGGCAGAAAGAATTCCAAGGGAAATGCGTTTTTAGAATTGAAGGTAAAATTTAAAATCAAATTCATGGAAGAATTTCTGGTCGTAGTTTTCGATATATTGTTTGGGTACATTTTCGACAAAATCCATAGATTCTCAGTAATAACTATCTGAATGTATTGCTGAAAAAATCTGGAAGGGATTCTGCAAGAAGTCTGACATTTTTTGTAGAATTCTGAAGGCATCTTTGAACAAACTGTTTCTAAGGGAATTGTAGGGATTACATTTCTGCAAGAATTTCTTGTAATTCCCGTAGATAGCTTACAGGTGTTTGATGGGTATCTTTGAAGAATGTTACAACTTTTTTTGGTGAAATTTTTGAAAGATAATTTGAAGAAGATATTCGAAATCTGAAAGACCAAGACAAAAAAGATTCATTCGTTTTGTTACAATCTAAGGTATTAAAAAATGATATCTTTCAGTATGGGGGTTTACGACGACGATTTTTTCAACATTCCGGACGTTTCGGCCTCGAGATTTTGCCCTTTTCAAGGGTAGACACTACGACCCTTGAAGAAGATTAAATCCCCTCGGCGAAACGTCGGGAATGTAGATAAAAATATTTCTTGATTCGACGAATGAGAAAGCAATTCCCCTTACGATAACTTTTAGGTTTTCAAGTTTGTGAGACGCCCCAAGCTGAATGTATCGTCGCACATTCTGTTTTTGAGCAATTCGTTGTAACTTTTGTACCCGTGAAAAAAAAACCTTCATTTTTTTAAATTCAAACTAGGTTTTTAATACAATTTTGATCACTCCAAAGTTGACCATTTTGTAAGGAAAAAAAATGAAAAATTGTTGGTGGTTCAAATGTTTATTTTGGTGGTTATAATCTGCATTTGGTTGTCCAAAAATGTACATTTTAAGCACCAAATATACATTTAGTTTGTTCATCAAGGTTGTCCAAATGTACATTGGATTGATCCAAATGTCCAAAAATACATTTGTGCTGTTAAAATCTACATGTTGTTCGTACAAACATACATCTGAGTTGTCCAAACAAAAATCTGGGTTGTCTTAATGTACATTTTGATGGTTCAAATATATATTTTGGTGATCCAAATATACAGTTGGTTTGTCCAAATGTACTTTTTAGGCTCCAAATATACATTTATTTTGTCCAAATGTACATTTAGTTAAGTGATCCAAATGTACATTTTGGGGCTCCAAATATACGTTTGGATGGTCAAAATGTATCTTAAGGTTGTCCAAATGTGCAGTGCGGTGGTTCATAAGTTTATTTGGGTGGTCCAAATGTGCATAATCGTCTTCAAATGTACATTGAGGTTGTCCAAATGTACCTTTGAGTTGTCCAAATGCACAGTTTGTTGATCCAAATGTACATTTTGCGGCTCCAAATATACGTTTGGATGGTCCAAAAGAACATTAAGGTTGTCCTAATGTGCATTTTAACGTTTCTTATGTTTTGGGCTCCAAATATACATTTGAATTGTCCGAATGAACGTTTGGATGGTCCAAATGTACATTAAGATTGTTCAGTGTACATTTAGGTTGTCCAAATATACATGGCAGTTGTCCGAATGTACAATTGGGAGATAAAATGTACATTTGGGACTCCAAATATATATTTGGGTTATCCAAATGTACATTTGGGTCATCCAAGGGTTGTCCAAATGAACATTTGGGTCTTCCAAAAGAACATTTGAGTGATAACATTTAGGCAGCCACAATAAGTATTGGTGGTTAAATAGCAATAAGTCTGACATTAGGATGATCCAACGAAGACAAAGGTGATTCAATGACCCGAATCGATAAAACGTTAGCTATTCCACAGATTTTTCAATGCATTGCTAATGACCATGTTTTGTGCCATTTGACATAGAATGGCAAAGACTCATTAAAATACGTAGGTGATCCAAATATGCCATCCATTGAGTCAACCTTAAACCGAATTTAAACTTCACACCCCCCAAAACCCAGTCCATCATTCTAATTATTCAAGGATACGCCGCCCAAACCGTGTTCCATACTTTGAATCCCGCCAGTAGATTGAAAAGTTTTCCATCAAAAACCTCGGGGCCGGCTGTAACTTTCAATTTGAAATTAAGGGAGATGAACAAGCACGCCTCCACACCCCTGCTTCATGATGCACAGTAACAGCACACACCGCGATGATCATTATTATTACCGGGTGGGAGGACGAGGTTTGATCCCGACCACCACGGTTCAGTCATCCACTCTCGGACCGATTCGAGCGTAGAATATCTAGGCACCCTGTCAGTCTATCAGTCGAGTTTCAGTTTGTGTGTGCGATGGCACATACTAAAACGTATGAGACTCATCAATTTTCATTTCATCGCTTTTCGTCCGTCCCGTCGTCGGCACAGATGGGTGCTGTCGGTGAAATACGACATGGCTTCGCCCGGGCTAGTGGGGGGGCTGAATGATATCGATACATATTGATATTTATTATTTCCATTGCAGCCACTAATTGGAGTTTGGCAATAATATTGCATTTTTTTTTTGTGTTGTTATTCGTTTCCGAATGATGAACTTTTACGATAGTCGAAACCAACAGTTAGTGAGAGATTGATGGGGGAGTAGAAGCATACAGTGTATCGGGATACTGTCCGAACAGCGATTCTCTTAACAAAAATGTGTTCTTTTGAAGGACACAGAATATATGAGTTGAAAACATTCAAAGTTTTTGGTGAAAAGTCACTGAACAGACAACTTTTCGATTCAACGGTATATTCAAAAACGCAGCCAACGAACACAGTTTAGGAAAATAAAGTTAAAAAAAAGAACGAGAAAATGCAGTACAAATCAATGACCGTGCTTCTAATCGGATTGCTACACGCGTAGGAAAGAATGTTTTTAAACTAAACCATGATAGGTACGAGATATCCCGTTTGCTTTAAGTTTTATTTCTAATCGTAATTTTAATCCCCATGGTGTAGTACGTTTAGGTTTTTATCAGAGAAATATTCGTGTGCTTTAGTAGGGCTTCGTTATTATAAGTACCACTCTTTAGTGCGCAGAACGTTGAGGAGCAGAATCCAATTGCAGGGAAAGATCTTGAATAGCCTCCAGAGGCGAGAGAACAAAATGAACATTATGAATAACAAACACACATTTTGACTTACTTAGAGTAAGGGAAGTAGAGAGCCGAGAAAACTTTTGCTGAAACATCTAACATGCTGTCAAATCTTGAGATACAATTTTGTAGTTTTTAGAGGAAGGACATACAAAACGTTAAACTGTAAGAATCCGTAGTCGTAAGTTTCAAATGAAATCAAGTAACGCTATTCTCTAGATGGTTCACGTTAGTAATATGGGAATCGCATGCATACGAAAACCAGTTTTAATCCAATCCAACTTGTAATGTATTTAATCACCCTATTCTATTGAATCATACGACGCAAATCCAATTTCTACACGTGGATATGTTTAATACAAACACAAAGCCAATACATAACCAACAAATTAGGTGTTACAATCCCAGTTAATTGACTGTAATGACATTACCAGACAGGAAGAGAAAAAAAATCGAAGAAATACAGTGAAACATTATTTGCTGATCCAATTGTAATCAAATTCAATGAAAATGAGTTAATAAAGATAGACATTGAGATAAGTCAAAAGCTAGCAAATTGTACGAGTTTTTTGTTCTAACCAACTCAAGCCTAGTCACTAAGTGTACTTTCAGATGCGTCGAGTCTCCTGCCGTCGACTATTCCCTACCACCGTTCTACCACCAGTCACCAAATAACCAAAGACAAACCACCTACCAATCCATCACCACGAAAAAAAGGAAAGGTTCGACCTTCTTTTCATTCGTTTTCTTTTCTCTCAAATCCACAATTCCATCCAATATGTCTAGCGTTGTACAGTAATCCGAAATTCAAAACCTTTAAATCTTTATTTCTTCTTCCAGCTTCCAGATCCAGCAAAATCCAGCAAACAATCAAAATCTCTTCTACCCCACCAATCAAAATCAAGCGTAAAATCGAAAAATCCCACCAAACGCTTAAAAAATCCACCTCACCATGTGTATATCACCAAGATACTAAAAAACATCTTTCCAGAAATCCACATCAATCGTAACACCACCTATCACGGCCCTGAAAACCACCTCGACCTTGTCTCTCGTGGGTCGTCGCGTGTGCCCCGCGTTCAACACCACAAACCACCAACCATCCACTACCAAAAAAAAAAACAACCATCAATCAACCATCTAAAAAACAAAAAAAAACAGTCATCAACCAGTTCCCGACCGACAATCCGAAATCCCGCCACCATCACCACAACCACTGGCCATCCCCGTTGTTGTTGTTGTCATCGTCGTATGCGCCCTGTCTCCTGTTTCGAACGGAGGAGGATGGACACGGACGGACAAATCCCGACCCGACCACGAACAATCAATCCCGCTCGGAATCCGCACTAACCAAAAATTTGCTCTCCACGCTGAAACCCGATTTGCTGCACAGTAATTACCAATGAATCACATCAACATTTCCTTTTCTTCTGTCGTTTTGTATCATATTATACCTAGTCATACGTTTTTGTTCATTCCAGTACTTACTTATTAGTAGGCATCCTCATACATACAGTTAGACACCCGGTTGTTGTTAACTTCCATTCGTTTTTTTTAGTGTTTCAATACTTATAATTGAATTTCTTCAACTTAACAATTGCACATATATTTTTGGGTTCCTCCAGCAATACGGGTAGTTTACAAAAAGCTTATTTTTGCGTTTCTAGTGCAAACTGTAGATGACAGATGATTGATTTTAGGGTTTCAGGTATCCCATTACTACGACAATCTAAGCATGTAATTACAGTATCAACGTTTAAGATACTTAACCCTAGTCGTGCATTGGGGTCATTATGACCTGGACAGGCACACTAAGCGTGCATTACGTCAGCGGTGTGCGCTTCAGCTAATGCACGAAGAAGGTCAATAAAATCCGTATACCCTAAAACGAAAGTACACAGCGAATGAGTAACTTAAGAAAAGACAAAGGATTTTTCATTCATATTTGTGTGCGACTGGATCAACACAAAAAATGTGCTGATCCGGTGTTACACAAATTTGCGTGAAATTTCACACAATTTTGCATGAAATCTTTTGTCTTTTCGATCGCTGCGTGAAAGTTACTCCTTGCTCTGTGTACATCGATCTTTCCGTGTAGGGGAAGGTGGGGTAATATGCACCCCCTAAGCAAACGTGGTCCTATAGCTAAGATTAAGATGATTTTATGGGTATCTTGCGTTTTGAAAGTTAGTTTACTTTGTTGACTAAGAGACGCCAACTTTTGGTCCGCGTGATACCAATTTTACCGAAACAAATTAACAATTTAAAAAAGTGTTACGTTTTGAGTGCTGAAAAACTGTTGGGGACAAAACGCACCTTGAGGTGGGGCAATACGACTTCTGGCATTTTCCGCTTTGAATTCTAATGAAATACCAGGCGGCTCCATCTTACTATTTACGGCAGCAAATGGAAGGAGTAGGAGGCGGATGGTAGTAAATAGGATTCAATATAACACAAGTTTACAAAATAAAACGAAAGTCGTGAACTTCTGTCAACGACCAAAGTTTTTGAAGCACAATTTAGTGCTGATTTCGAAATCGACCTTCAAAAAATTTTAAGTAGAACAGTTTTTGAGATTTAGCTCAATATCGAGTTTTGCAACTTTTCAAAATATGTAATTTACTAAAATTCAAATATATTGCGTTTTGTTTAACCAATTTTAAATCTTTTTCCATAAATTAAAAGCTGAATACAATACCATTCGAACATCTGAATACAAGTTTTGCATCAGATTGATGAAATTCAAGATATTGGCGAGTTTTAGGGATGATCTTCTTAAATTTTAGCAAAATTTCCAAATTTTTTTGAGGAAATGTATTTTTTTCAATAAGAAAAAACCAACTTAAAAATTTTTTCTCGACGTTTATTTTACATATCATATGTAGGTGAGTTACAGTAAAAATTTCAGCTCAATCGGAGCATTGATTACGGAGAATGAGATGTTTGAAGTGAGCGACTTTGCTTAAAAATAGAACAAAAATCGATTTCAATTCATCAACCTTGTATGGAAAGTCGAAAAAATTTCCGCTCTACTGTATTTTTTTTCCTTCGCGTTTTCGAACTCAGGGCATGATTCTACACCAAAAACGATCATCAGCTTACCGAGTTCAAAAATGCTGTAAACTAGTGTAATCAGCGCGCAATTGCTTGAACTGCGTGCGCTTCAAATTTCCCCCGGCATTCTTTAAACGATTTCCCACGGGATTCCCTTCACGGTTGATTCCATTGGCCGTTTCCCGAATATGCTTTAGGGATTTCTTCTGCGATTCGTTCCGGGATTCCTCCAGGATTTTTCTAGAATTCCGTTGGGAATGCCTCGCTGAATTCCTTTAGTAATACGACCCGAGATTTCCCATTTATTTTACTGGGTTTCTTTTAGGGAATCCTCTCGAGATGCATTCATGAATTCTTTCAAGGATTCTCCAGGGATTCCTTTAAAGTTTGCAACCGGGATTTCTTCCAACATTTCTTCATTGATTTCTCTCGGTATTCCTTCGAGAATTTCTTTCGGCATTTCTTTAGAAATTTCCTTCGATGATTCCTTCAGAGATTCCTCCTTGAATTTCTTCAGAGTTTTCTCTATGGATTTCTTCATTGATTTCTCCCGGAACTCTTTTTTTCGGCAATTTTTTTCAGAATTATTTTTCAAGATTTCTTCTGAGATTCATTCAGAGAATTCTTTCGGCATTTCATTAGGGATTCTTCCTGGTACTCTTTCATTGATTTCTCCCAGGATTCTTCCGTAGATTCTATCCAGTTTTCTTTCACGGCATATTTTCGAGACTGCAACAGGGATCATCATCAAGAACTCCTTCAGGACTCTTCCTGGGGATATTCCGGGAATTCTTTAGGTACTTATCCCGGGACTCCTTCAGGAGTTCCTCTTAGGATTCCTTCATTGATTTTCCCAGGTTTCCTCTAGATTTTTTTCCCAGGTTTCCTCTAGATTTTTTTCCTGAGATTCATTCAAATATTCTTTCAATGATTCTTCCCGGTATTCCTTTAACGATTTCTTCTGGAATTCTTTGTGAGATTGCTTCATTGATTTCTCTCTGGATATCTTCTGGCATTCTTTCAGGTATTCTTTCCATTTTTTTAGCGATTCCTGTGAGGATTCCTCTCAGATCCGCTAGAATTGGTCCATAGAATTATCCTTGAATTTTTTAGGACTTGCACTGAGATATCCAGGAAGACTGATTTTAAGTTTCTTTCAAGGATTACTTCTAATTTTTTTAAAGGATTTTTTCAGGGATACTGCTGAATTTCTCCCGGATTTCTTTCGTGGATTGCTTATGAAGTTCCTTCAGAATTCTTTCCAAGATTCCATCATTGAGTCCTACCGGGATTCTTTCATTGATTCTTCTTAGGTTTCCTATAGGGATTCCTCCAGAGATTCTTACTGGGGTTCCCGTAGTGATTTATCCTAGGATTCATTTAAAGATTCCTTTCGCCATTCTTTAAGATATTCCTCCCGATATGTATTTAGAGATTTATTCAGAAATTTATTTATTTACCGTCAAGGCACCATTCACCGTGGATCTAAGAGGATTCGGGGCAAATAAGGGCTGTCATTTGACACCAGTCTTATAAACATTGTTGGTGCCGCTTTTAATTGCCTTCATTATAGGTTAAAAATAAAGCAATATCCACAGAAGTAGAAAATTTTTCACAAAATTTGGTGATATAGTACAATTAGTAAAGAATAGTAAGGTCGCCTAATTCCTTGGTAGGTCACCATTCACCGTGGTAGTAGGGACCCATTCACCGTGTATGAGAAATTTTATTCTACTTTGTTTAAAAATGATCAAAACAACCCAGCTAAGGGAATTTTCTTCGTTTAAATTCATTTCAAGTAATAACTTGCAAGATTTTATTAGAAAAACGAATGTTCAAATTTTCGATTTTTTTTAGATATATGGGACAATATGGGGCACGGTGAATGGAGACCATTGATTTTTAGGGTACCCATTTACCGTGCCTTTTTGTTTCAATTAAAAAGTACGAGTAATCGTACTTTCTTGTTAAACTTACTTCGGTAATGCAAAATACATACCTGATATGTGAATTTAATTGCTTCTTGGTGGAATAAAAACGTTACTACATTTAGTTTATCGCTTAAATCACCTTAGCGCAGTTTTCGTTTTTTCACGATGAATGCAGTGAACGAGCAGAAACCCGCTTCATGTAAACACACTTAAGTGTCAAAATGATACTTTTAAATGTTTCTAATGAGCGTTTTGACATGGCAACAATACATTAGTGTTGTATTGGTGAAATTGAAGGGAAATTGTCATATCATTCAATCATAATATGGAAATAATGAAAAAATATTCGAAGGCACACGGTGAATGGCGTCTTGACGGTATCCCACACGAATTTGTTTCAGGGATTCATCCAAAAATTTATTCAGGAAATTCTTATGAGATTCTTTTAATTATTTCTCCCGGAATTCTTTCGTCATTCCTTCACGAATCCTTTCGGGAATCTCTTCCTAGTTTTCTCCTAGGATCCATTCATGGATTCTGTTAGGAATCCCTTCAGATTTCTTTCAGAGATTTTTCTTGGGATTCTTTCAGGGATTTCTCCCGGAATTCCGCGAACCCTGACACTCAGCATGGTCCTACTGAGTAAACAAGTTTGAATTATATTTAATAAGCGAGAGTGGAGCGTAAAAGAAAGCCTCTGGAGCTGACCTTCTGAAGGAAAATAAGAGAAATCCTAGTTGTCTATCATTGGTACACATTTGGAAAAGTTCCAGCCATACTACATGTTGTAAGAAATATTCTACTAAAACTAAAAGACATAATTATTCAATAGAGGGCCCATATAGCCGAGGCGGTAAACGCACGGGTATTCAGCATGACCATGCTGAGGGTGACGGGTTCGATTCCCGGTCGGTCCAGGATCTTTTCGTAAAGGAAATTTCCTTGACTTCCTTGGGCATAGAGTATCTTCGTGCCTGCCACACGATATACACATGCAAAATGGTCATTGGCAGAGGAAGCTCTCAGTTAAAAACTGTGGAAGTGCTCATTGAACACTAAGCTGAGAAGCAGGCTTTGTCCCAGTGAGGACGTTACGCCAAGAAGAGAGAGAGAATTATTCAATAGCCAACTTTGAGCTGTTATATCTCCAGATTCAATGAATTGAGTGAAACGAAATTTTGGGCATGCATGAATTATTCAATGATCTTTGAATTACGTTTGACTTAACTTAAAAATATTAACAAGGATTAAATATGCCTTTTACTAGAATCTTTATAACTTCATGTGGAATAGCTCGATCTTTCCCTAATTTTGCAAAATTGATAAACTAGTTAATCAACTAACAGTCAAAATTTGGAGCAAACATTTTCATCTGTTGGAGAGTTGGAGAGAGCATACTAGTTCATCACGCAGTGAGTGTCTTTTCAATCGTCTATGAGTGCAGGAAAAATATAAAAGGCTGCGTTTTACGGAAATATAGCGTTGTGATAGATCTTAAAATCAATTTTTCATCGAATGATTATGTTTTTATTTTCTTCTGGAGGATTGACTGAGGATTTTAATCTAGATTTGCGCCATACGCGCACAGTCCGTTGCAAAACTAGACAAACCAAATAAGTCATGTACCAACAACGACTCGACAGTTATCAAAAACGAAAAATTAATTACCCCTGAAGATGACACAAAACTCCAGTGTCGAAACGTCAGGAAAATAATAAACCTCGTTTTCTCATATTAAAAGACTGCGTAGGGGTAGGTGGGGCATTATGGACACCCGGGGCAGAATGGACACCCTCAATATTTTGAAATATGCGAACTTTTTTGAACTTTTAACGAATGGAGAATATAGTCCATTTGTCTAAAACGTAGTTTCAGGAAAGAAACATTCGAAATTAAAATTATACTTCATTTTACACAAAAAAGTTGCGTCCTCCGTTTTTTGTGCATGGAAACTATAATTTTCACATCATCTAAAATAAGATTTAGTGATTAATTTACAGTCAGGTTTTTTTTACGCGGTTTTTTTTACGCGGTTTTCATTTACGAGGTTTTTTTTACGCGGATTTTTGAATTAACGCGGTTTTTTTACGCGGATTTTTGAATTAACGCGGTTTATTTTTACGCGGTTTTTTGAATTAACGCGGTTTTCATTAACGTGGATCTTTAATTTTAAGCCGGAACTTTTCCAAGCATTATTATAGAGTTTTTTCTACATATGTCTGTAGTTTTGGTGCTTAACAGCATTAAAAAGGTAGAATATGATGCAGAGTAATTTTCTGGATATCCAAGGACATCCAAACTGTTCTGAGTTTAGATCCTAAAGTCTACGTCTGTAACGGTAACTTCTTGCATTCTACAAAGCAACGATTTGTTATCTATTATGCCCAGTCAGTCTTTAAAAAGTTCAATAGACAGTTTCAGATCAGTCGGGATATCATAGGTAATCCAAACTGTTCTGGAGTTTGGATCCCATATTCTACGGGTGCAGCGGTAACTTCCTGCATTATACAAAGCAACGATTTGTAATCTGTTAAGCCCAGTAAGTCTTTTGAAAGTTCAATAGACAGTTTCATATCAGTCGGGATATCCTAGGTCATCCAAAATATTCTGGAGTTTAGCTCCTAAAGTTTACGGGTGTACCGGTAACTTCATTCATAATACAAAGCTACGACTTGTAATCTTTCATGACTTACTGAACATCTCAAAGTTTAATAGACAGCATCAGATCTGTTGAGATGTCTAAGGACATCCAAACCGTTCTTGAGATTACATGAACTTTTTTCATTGTACAAATCTATGATTTGTAATCTATTATGTCCAGAGATTATTATTATATCTAATATTGTATCTATCTATCAGATAATTATGTCTATTATGTCTATTTCTGGCTGTTCAATTGGCTGATTTGAAATATTTTAAAACTATTTTGGAATAATTATTGATTTAATCCCTGTCTGATTATGTATAGTTACTATTTTTAGCTTGAGAAACTACTGTCATAGCCATAGACTTTAAAAATGAGTTCCAGAACACTTAGGATTACCTGGAATATTTCATTTTTTCTAAGAATGCTTTGTGACCTTTAACTATCAACCCTCGAGCAATCGCGCTGTTGTATTTTGTGCAACATGTTGAAATAATCTTGCTTTTCGTGTTCAGTAATTAGCGTGGTGTTGACGGTGGTGGGCAACCGTGCGAGTTACGGAAGGTTAAGTGAACATGATTTACTGCCTGTACTTCGACACTTATGCGACAACTGTGAGATGGAGTCTTAACAACCAGTTTTGCAAAACTTCATCTCATTCATTTGAACATTAACCAACAAATCTTTTCAAACATTGTTCCTTCTATTCATGTTCAAAACGATACCATTCAATCAGGACACCTATCAAATGAGAAGCGAATCCTTGTCAATTGAATACAATGTCACTCGAATGAGTAGCTGGGCACGAAACACGAGAAAACCCTGCAAAATTCCGCCAGACTGAAAAAATATCGAATGTCGAGTCAAAGTTGGGTAAATTTTTATCGAATGTTGAGCCACTGTTGGACCAACATCGACCAAGTATTGGGTCCATGTTGGGTTTGGTGGCCAAAATAAAAATAGGTGAATGATAGGTTGATGTCGGGTTTGACCTCATCAATGATGGTAAAAGCTTTAAACCTTTAAACAATAGCTTGGCAGTTTGTGTAACTTGTAGAAATTTTGAGTGACAGGCAAAAATCTTAAAATGTTGTCTTAAAATAATTCGTGAGTTTATTTTTTAATATAAAATTAAGAAGGAAATTATTGAGATAAATTTATAAAACATGGTTTTCATTCACGCGGATTTTTGAATTAACGCGGTTTATTTTTACGCGGATTTTTGAATTAACGCGGTTTATTTTTACGCGGTTTTTTTTACGCGGTATGTATCCCCCGCGTAAAAAAAAACCTGACTGTATTGCAGGTCGATTAAAACCTGATATTTCTAGAACACATGCAAGTAGTTTTGCTGTATCTACATGCTTAACATGTTTATATTTTCTTCTTTATTATATCAAAAATCAAGTTTGGAAATATCTTCTGCCGCCGGGGCAAAATGGACACTTACCTTTTTGAAAGAAGCGGCAAGGGAAAAATATAAGCTAAATCACAAACCAACCAAATTCTTTGATTTCAGTACATTTCCGGTTAAATGTTCACTATAGTAGACATAGGGTGAAACAAATTGGCCAAAAAACGACAGCAGTGGAAAATAGTTGTTCTAGGCACAGCTGTACATGCCGACAAAAACGAAGCTTTATCCAAAACAGCCTGAATTTAAATTAACTGAACAAAAATGAACTACTTCGGCATATTATTCATCCATAATAGTTGTTTTGTAATGAAATGACTTTATAGGTGTAAATAATGTACGAAATTCGTAAAAGTCTCATGGTGTCCATATTGCCCCATGGGGGTGTCCATTCTGCCCCGTATGATTGAAGACGGTCATGAAAAACTAACATTTTTCGTAACATTTTTTGAAGTGGATAAATCATTTTTCTTCGTGAGCATTCTTATGCAATAGATGCTAAATAGACTTTAAAAGGATACATGTATCAAAAAACTAAACTTTTTTGACATCTTGCCAGGTAAAGTTGGCAAAAACCTTAGGGTGTCCATAATGCCCCGCCTACCTCTAGCCGTTTAAATCGTAGGTTTTGGTTTTCAAAATTTTGATTCCATCGTATTCCATATCAGACGCTTTCCCATCAGTGAACCCAGAGGTGTTCCAGCCCGCTTCTCAGATATAGGGTATTTAAGCTTAAAATCACGAATTTTCATATGAAATCCGGTGCAATTAAAAAAAAAACAAACGATAACATTCTTCGATGCTGTTTATAAATTGTGACAGTGTTGCTAGTTCATCAATAATGAGTACCTATATTGTAATGGATAATAATAAATGTCTGATACATAAATTGTATCTATTGGGATCCTGTTTCACAATACGGTGAAATCTTATTTCTTTTTCACTGAATGTTTCCAGTTGGCGCCAGCAGCGAAAAGTGTGGACAAGAACCTGTATAGAGTAATTGTTCCCTTCGTTGCGGTAGTAGCATTTAAGCACTTTTTCAACTGAAATGTTACCAAAAGGCATTTTTAATAGATGTATCATGCTTCAATTATGGGATTGCACCATTTGTGTGCTTAACTCTAAAAAGGATACCTTCATGGCCTCAGTTTCGTCACCTCGCTGAGTGTGTTCCATCAAAGACGAGCTCTGAAAGGCGCCTGGGGTCCAATGGACCCCAGGTATCTCTTTTAGGGTTAAGATTTGCTCAAAAACCTACTTTAAAAAAAAATATTTTCCTTAATATTTTTGCTGCTGTGTTCCTATTGTTGCGGTAGTGTTCCTATCCTCCAAAATCCCATATAAATTCAATGGGATACCGCAACAATAGGAACCAAAATTAAATTTTACCTCCATAATTGGAACAGCGTGCCTTATGTTGGTGCAAGCGATTTATTATCGAAAACAGTGAAAAAACGATATTTCATATTTTTTCCAACCAAATTTAGATAGAAAACTACCGACTAACGTTTTGAAACCCTTCATTAGATGGTAGAGGAACCTGGGGTAATATGCACCCCCGGGGAAAAACGCCTTCACGCTATTTCATTATATAAGTTAAGTTTCCTACAAATGCAAGCAAACTAGATGTAATATTAAACCGAACAAGCCCAAGAATGACTATAAAACGATGGTTTTTCACATTTGGAAAAATTGTTTAAAGGGGTGTAAGTGACAAAAATCTACTTTCAAGAAAATGAGGGTTAAAGTTTTCCATCAATTTTCTATCCCATACCAATGAATCAAAATTCAACCATCGCGCAACAATAACGACAATGTCGCAACCTGAATTTGTTGCGACATTCTACCCAATGCGACATAGGTTTGTCCCAACTTGAACAGAATAGGATAATTTTTTTTAATGTCTTTACTTATGAGATTTTCAGCCCAAGGCTGGTTCATCTCAGAGGATAAATATCATGCAGCACGAGTTTAGAGATTTTTAAGCCTTGCATTGTGATTTTCGAGCGGTAACTTCGAGTCGGTTGACACTACAACGCTGCTGAAGATGTGTCATCGAAAAGTTTCGATTTTGGGTTGGTAATAATTGATTATTCACGAGTTGAAAAGTACGCAACAAATTCAGCTTCCGTTTTGTCTGCAACAAAAAAATTCGAGATCATGTCATTATCTGTTACCAGTTGGGATAAAGAGTAATCGCTGCGCCTTCTTTGTTGCTTGTTTTGTGCCTCTTTTGTCTGACAATTCTCTTCACTGTCCCATGTCCCATGACGAAGCCACACATCGGATTTTGAAGAGCACAGATCTGAAAAACCAACTGTTGGATTGCGATAAAAAGTTGATCGATTGGTTATTGGGTTTCTCATTAATCTTTGGACTACTGTGATAATTTGAAAATCGACTAGATCATCATTTCCCAGCGACATTTCACACCAATCAAACTTATTTTGTTTACCTGTTGCGCATCCGACGCCCCTGTCATGAACTCAACCGAATTTGTGTACGCTAGCCGCTGCGAAGTCGTGTGCGAAATTCGACTGTGATAATAATGAATTTGGGCCGAGTCTAAATGGGTGCAATCAGTGCCGGATTTAGGCTTCGGGGGGCCCGGGGCAAACCCTATAGAGTGGGCCCCAAAAGCAAGATTTTAAAGATATAAACCATACATTTACTTTTTTTTGTCAATGTTGTGCAATTTGTATTTTTTTTTTCATTTTACTTGTTTTTTTTGTGATTTCGAAAGAAACTATGCTGCTATTACGCATTTGTTTTGTTCCTTCAAATATTATTTTTTTCATTTCTTTTCAAATGCTTTTATGATGTGGTAATGTTCTTTGAAATATTCAGGCCAAATTTTGCGTACTTTCGATGTTCTATAAAAAGTTTATCTTTGGGTTAATGCTTTAGGAGGAAAATGTAGCAAAAAAATTTCAGAAACATCGATGAATCCCAAAATATAGATATGCATAACCGCTGCTCCGAGATGTTGATCCGTAAAATTGAATCCGAATTTATCATACCTTTCCCATGATAACATCTGTCCTCGACGAACATGATGCAGATGGGTTCAATTGTTTTCAGAATCATTGTCAAATAAGTGATTGAATTATTAAATTATCAATGAAATGACATTTCTGTTGATCCACACATGGTCGGCGTTAAGTCAGAGGGGACCAAGTAACAAAATTGACGAAAATTAGATTTTTAAGGCATTTGATTAAGAATTACTTAAGCTACTTGGAACATTCACCCGTTTTCTTAATGTTACAATTAACGAGAGTTATAGCACAATTTTCTTTTGATTGAACTGCGAAAATCGATAATAGTATGCAGTCAGAGTGGACCAAGTGCTTGATGTCAAAAGAATTGAAAAAATATAAATCGGTTCAAATCCAATAATCAAAATAGTTTATCATCAAAATATAAAACATTTCCAAATCGTATGACTCCCTAACGTATTTTCTGATGATTATTGATCAAGAAAGCACGTGGAAAATCATTTTATTAAGGTCAATATCGTATTTTACAGATCATCGTGTTGAAGCAAATTGTGGCAATTCACGTGCAGACAGAGTGGACCATGTGTCTCTAAGAAAAATAGTTGAAATTACCTTATTCTTCGTAATCCTTTCCAAATCAAAATATGTTTGTTTGGTAGCTGTTTGGCATCATATTGAAATGTACCAACACCCGTTTCATGAAGAAATTGGTTTTACCGGTTATTTAAGAATTGTGTACTTGGTTCACTCTGTCTGAACGAAATTTCGAAAAACGCCAGTCCTCTGAATAAATTATTATGAACTGTGTAACTACAATATTTCAAAAAACATACCAAACTATGAAAATACGTTCAAAAGTTGTTAGCTATTAAATGTTCAAGTTAAGAATTCTTAAATAGCTCATCAATTTACTACCCTTCATGTGGTATTGAACTGTTGTACTTGGTCCACTCTGACTGAACATAAAAATTGATAATGGTAATCAACAGTGTAATAACAGAAATATCAAACTTCAAACTTGCTGCTCACATTATACATCAATCCTATTAACTGTTGTCCTACTTGTGCATTATTTTTTTCATAAAATATGTACAAACTTGAGTGTGAACTGTAGTTGGTTGTAGATTTTCCAAAAATCGTTCAATCAGAGTGGACTAAGTACAATCAATCACTTAGCAATTTCTCGGTTTCAAGCTTTATTTTACGTTTTTTTCGCGATCAATACAGAGCGATGCTGTGGTGAATAGTTATTAAGATTTATGGCAAAAATTCATGATAATTTGTTGAAAAACTCAAAACTTATAGAGTTGCAAACCTTAAAGTCGTTTTTCTAGAAATTAGGTAAAAGACACATGGTCCTCTCTGACTTAACGCCGACCACATATCGTTTAATTTACTCTGAAAAACTTTCGTGTTGTTTTGAAACGCTTTTAATTTTTCTATTGAACCAAATACAAACTTTCACGAGTTTTAAGAGATACTGGTGCACACCAAAACCAGCAAGAAACCTCTATTTTTTCTAATTGTTGAGGACTCCATACCTCTTTAGAGATGAATTTGCTGCAATCAAGTATTAAAAATAATTCCTCAAAATAGTCATTCTGGGAAATACACTTCAATACTTGACAATAGGGTCCTAAAATTAAAGACGAAATCTCGCTTATATTGAATAATACGATCAAGCATGGTGTTCTAATCAGAATTGTACTTTACTCGAACTTGAAAAACAAAGGAATAATGAGAAAATTCGAAATAAGTAAAATGATAAATAGTAGTAATCCTACATTATAGAGATCTGCGGAGGCGGCCATTGTGAGCCAATCGTGCAGAGAGAACTGTCAAAGTGTGAGCCAAATGAACATGCTTGTCGTTCGTAGGAAGGCGTCGTTTGAGCGGTATTGCAATCGGAACTAAATAAATTAAAATTATTTATTTTTAATATCGAGATATTGGCGGCATATGTATGTTTAGTAAAAAGATAAAAATTTATTAATTCTGCTTTCAAAAGCTCATGCCTATGACGACACTTTTGTTGCTGAACTTATCGGAAAAACTTCCATAGCTGCTTCTTGCTTCACTTCTGCCGATATAATTAGCGTAACACTTTTGCAATGAATTTCAACAAAATTTTGAAAAAAAAAATCTACCATAATTAGAAAATGTAAACAAAACAACTTGAACCACAACGAAGTCACGCACAAAGTTTGAACATCTAGCTTTGTAGCAAGTTTTGGCAGCTGTTGTAAACAAAAAAAACAGCGTTGCCGAATCGACGTATGTAACTTCCGCTCATCTCTATGTAGAGGATTTCTAAATCTACTTTGACATTTGAAGTCAACCTTGTGTGACTGAGCTCGACATTTTTCGCACTGAGATTTCGAAAATGTTCCTATCTGACATACACGGTGAAAAAAATCACTCAAAGTATGTGTTATAAGCTAGGGACGAGACAAAAGGCTAAAAAAATAAAAATTATATATTTTCAACTATGGTTAATATAAACGTCAAGAATTGAGTAAATATGTACTCTTGAACCATATATTGTGGTTTAAAACAAGAATCCCGATAGGAATATTGGTTATTTGTTTTTTTTTTTTAATTTCCGATGAAAGGGCCAAATTATTTTGCATTGATGAATTAATTGGCAAAACAATTTAATGGTTATATAATGGTAGCTCGTACTAAAGAAAAAAAAATCACACAACATCTGTAAATCCATTCTTAAAAATAGTTCCAGTGCACCAAAAATTATGAAGTTTAGGATTTTGATTTGTTCTCAAGTTCAAATTTAGATTATAAAATAATCTGGATACCTTAAGGAACCAAAATACAACTAGTCTAGGATAAGTGTATTTTATATGGTTTCGTAGAACCAAATATGTATAGTGCTTCGGGATTATTGGGGGGCCCCCTCTATCGGCGGGCCCGGGGCACCTGCCCCCTTTGCCCCCCCTTAAATCCGGGCCTGGGTGCAATTGTCGCAATACCCCCTAGTGATAAATGATCGATCAACTTTTCAGCGCAAACCGTCATTTGATTCTTCAGATTTATTCTCTTAAAATTTCGGAATGTGGCTTTATCATATTTTCACCTTAAACTGCATCAATGGAGCGCAAACAAGTGAAATCTTCATAGAATTGGCTCAAGTTTTCAAAACCATACTTTTTCCCCCATTGGGAAGAACAACTCTTTATCTTTCGATTTCTAGCTTTGCCAAATTAAATAAATCGGAAGTAAAAAATACATTTGTTGCATATCGTCTCCTCGTGGTGTAGGGGAAGGTGGGGTAATATGCACCCCCTAAGGAAATGTGGCGCTATAGCTAAGATTAAGATGATTTTATGGGTGTCTTGCGTTTTGAAAGTTAGTTTACCTATTTGACTAAGAGATGCTAACAATCAATTTCACCGAATCAAATTAACAATTTAAAAAAGTGTTACATTTTGGGTGCTGAAAAACTGTTGGGGGCAAAACACACCTTGAGGTGGGGCAATACGACCTCTGGCATTTTCCGCTTTGAATTCTTAAGAAATACCAGGCGGCTCCATCTTACTGTTTACGGCAGCAAATGGAAGGAGTTGGAGGCGGATGGTAGTTAATAGGTTGATTCCATATAATCAGCGCGCAATTGCTTAAATTGAGTGCGCTTCAAATTAGACAATCTTTCCAAATGTGGAAAATCATCGTTTTCCACGCTTTTCATTCGAATATTCTTTGCATTCTTGGGCTTGTCCGGGCCAGTTTTACGTCTAGTTTGATTACATCGAATGGAACTTCTCATATATAATTGAATAGCGTGAGGGCGTTTTGCCCCGGGGGTGCATATTACCCCAGGTTACCCTATAGTTGTCAACGCGCCTGTCTAGGGAGTAGGAGTCGTGAGTTCGAGTCTCACCGAGAGGACGAGTAACTTTTTCGAAAATTCCACTCCAATTTGTCCATTTCTCACTCACGCCAGTATTTGTAAAGTCTAGCTAGTCAGATAAAAACAAATATTCCAGACTTTTGTTGCTCAACATCAAAATTGTGCTGGTTCGTCACTACACACTTAATTTGGAATACCGTGTTCGGTAATTTTTTGACGAAAATAGAACAGCTGTATACAGCTATACTGCATTTTTTACCTTTTGCATCAGGTTTTGACAGGTGGATTACTGAGCCTCAGTAAAATCGATTTCCGAAGCTACCGAAATAGTTCTGCTGTTCTATTTTCGTCAAAAAAGTGCTGAAAGTGGATTGAGTGTGTATAGGGATATTTTGTGGGTGTTGATTTGATACTAAAGTTCTAATATAATTTTAACGTGAACAAATAAAAATATTTGCCAACACTTCCGTCAACAATAACGTTGAAATATACAGTGTATCAAACAATTGTCCGTACAGCAATTTTTTGATCAAAATAATTTTTCATTCAAATGTTCATAACTTTTTTATACGTCAATCAAAAGCGCTCAAATTTTGACCAATCATGAATCATATATTAAAGCTCCATTGGTAAAATTTTGAGCGAGATCGTATAAGTTTTCTGAAAGTTATAGAACTTTTAGAAAAACTTATAAGATTTCTGAACACATTTTTAAAACATTATATCTCAGTATGTACTCGATGAAACTTTTTCAACTTTTTGTGTGTTACAGCTGATACCTAAGGCTTCCATATGCAGCTACTTTTGAGGTTTTATATTCACTACAAAAAATATGAAAAATGTGCTTATTTAGTTGACGATTTTTAAAAAATTACCATATTTTAATCTGCCAAAAAAACCACCAATAAAAGTGCATTGACTGAAAAAAAAAATACATAGGACCTACTCTTCATATGTGGTTTAGTAGAACCTGTATCAAAATATTACATTAGGAGAGTTTCAAAACGTTGAAAACATTTGGCATTTTTGTTGATCAAAATATGATAAATTTCCAAATGACACTCTGAACATATACAGATTTTTCATATTTTTTGTAGTGACAATAAAAACTCAAACGAAGCTACATATAAAAGCCTAAGGTATCCTGCTGTATCACAAAAAAAATGTTTTACTAAAAGTTCTATAACTTTCAGAAAACTTATTTGATCTCGCTCAAAATTTTACCAATAAAGCTTTAATATATGGGGAATCGCGCCACTTGGGCGGTGGCTTCTATATTCGTCTGTTTTCCACTATAACTCAGTCAAATTTGAACCAATTGACACAACTTTTGGAATGTGGTGAGATAGGTATAGTATCTACCCGTGTACAACATTTCAAGTCAATTGGTTCAAAATTGACTGAGTTATAGTGGAAAACAGACGAATATAGAAGCCACCGCTCAAGTGGCGCGATACCCTGGTTCATGATTGGTTAAAATTTCAGCGTATTTGATTGACGTATAAAAAAGTTATTATCTTTTGAATGAAATGTTTTTTTGACCGAAAAATTGCTGTACGGACAATTGTTTGATACACTGTAGGAAACGTTATTTGGACTGAAGCTCGCTTGTTGTATGCATTATCAACGTGGTGCCAAACCGCGTGACTTTCTGAACTTGGCAACAATTGACGATTTATCCTAACTGCCGAGCAATCAAATGGAGATGCATGGTAGTTAATTGTTAAAACTTGTCTATGCCTTGAAAGAGAAAACTGCTTTCGTAATACCAATGATGACGATGAAATCAATGACAAATCATTCAAACCTAAATCTAATGGAAGTGTTTGTCTTTACAATCAAAAATCAAAAAATGATTTGTTCAAATTGATTTGGTGTATGATTTGTACTTTCTAAAATAATTCTATGCCGACAAAAATAGGCAGTCATCAGCTTTTGTATGCATTTCCCTAGTTATCGACTAAAAACAATTCCCAGTCAAAAATCATTTTTGACTATTCACCTGAAACCAGCTAATTGCTAACTTTATTTTTGGCCGTGCTTCATTACTGTACTGCGTAATTCACACCATTTCAAATATTCATAAAATGTGTGTAATTATTGAGCATTTCATTAAACAGCAAAAATCCTTTAAAGAGCAACCGCTCATACGTGCCGGCCCCGGTACCTTTCCGATTCACATCCCCTCTCGTCATGAACCCGCGCGCCGCATCGTTTTTCCATTGAAACAAATTCCCACACAAATACCCGCACAAAGACTGAACGAACGGGGTTGGGAGGATACCACTTTGATTCCCCAGGTCTATGGAAATGACGATAATAATGAGAGGATTATCATAACAATTTTGCACATATGTGGCCAAACACAGCTGCTTGCTCCTGCTGCTGCTGCTCCCGCTGCTGCAGTGCAAGTTCTCTGTGAATGAAACGATAGAATCATGATGATATGCATATGATGGCAGCGAGCGCGAACGGCATGCAACCAGGATACCTAATTAATTAAAATTCTGTGATTGCTGCTGCTCCAGTGTTGTTCAGCGAAAGCACCAACTAAGTCCACCGGATTATTGAAATCTGACAAATGAGTTCGAGCCCGGTTCCGGAATCCGCATGTAAGCTGTTTGGTGTTGAAGGGGGGGAAATGCACTTGGATCACTTCCTAATTGGGCGAAAGACGGAAGTTAGCACTTTTGTGATCGAGCAACGACGAAAAAGTGGTTCATCGGAATTCAAGTGTGTGGACGGAGGCTGGTTATCATTGTTTTACTGAAGCAGTTTCGACCGTAAATCCGGATCCCCATGGCAAACTGTGGAGATAATCAGATTTCCCGAAATCGTAACATTTTAATTGGATCACTCACTTTCCCGTTCGCGAAAAGTGTGGAAATTAGTAGGTAGCGACCTACACGTTTGGATTGGAGGTCCTATGTGCCGTTCGACATAGTATCTAACCACCATATTGGGTGGTTGTTGGAGTGTAGAAGTCCAACTCAGTTCAGAATCCATTCACAATCAGGAATGCCAGATTTATTTATTAACCCTCGAGTGATCGCGCTGTTGTATTTTGTACAACACGTTGGAATACTCCCGCTTTTTGTACTCAGTTCTAGCGTGGTGCTAGAGGTGGTGGCCAACCGCGCGACTAACGGAAGGTTAACCAGCTGTTTTTTTTTGCTAATTTTCCAAAGGAATTAGACCCAGAATCCAACTAAGAAATTTCTACTACAAAAACAAAAGGAACTGTAGGGAATTTGAGTAGAAAAATATGCTGAGGAGATTCAAGTTTCAGAAACTGTAGTTTCAAACTATTTTTTACCATTTTTTAAATGTTTCCGAAATGAAAACACTATCTGCACATCTACTACCCCTGCCCTTGACTTTCGCACAGCAGGCACTCACCATTGGTTTTAACTGTTTGGGTGCTACCAGGAGTGAACACGGTGCACCCAAACATTATGCCGGCTGTCATTGGTTACTGCGTGGATGCATGAAGCTATTCTGTCCCGCATTTTGGCGGAAACAAGCAGCCAGCAATAGGAAATCCTATCGGACACTGAATGCATCCCTCTGCCAACAACGATGGAGTTAAATTTGGACGAGTTGTTCTGAACTGGGATGTGGATAGCTAGAATGCTGAATTTTATCACTTGTTCGGGGATGATGCGCAGTTTTGAACACATGTTATTGATATTTAGCTTGCAAACTAATAACTGCAAACTGTGCATTACACTTTACATGGATACTTGAATTCAGTTTCCCAGTAGTTTTCATTTCCTCAACCTAATTGAAACCTGACCTCGTTCGACTGACAACTAACGCCTTCCTTCTGCCATTCATGGACCGGAAATCCATTTATGGCATTGCACGTCAGGCAGTTATTGCCACACTAATCCATCATCATTATTCCGATAAGGAACGGACACATTTCATTCAGCCGTTGAATTTCTTTATCGACGCTGTTTTTTTTCATTTCTTTTAGTTAAATCCCTACTGCTTTCTCATGCCAATGCCGCAGCTGTTTAACTATGGTTTTGCTGTATGATGATAACCATAGGTAAATACGCCTTGCGAGGAATTGTTCTACATTACTATTTTAGGTCACTGTTTGGTTTGGCTTGAACTTGAATGGACTTCGTCAAATTCCTACATTTAGCCTTTTCACTTCAAATTTTTATTGAGCAATAAAATCAAGCTTGGTCTGATCCGTTATGCAGCTCTCTTTTGTTCTGGAATTAGCCTGATTCGTTCGAGATTATAATTAGCCTTTACCTATTTAGACGACCTACTCTATTTACATATCCGACTGCCACACGAAATATACATGCAAAATGGGCATTGGTGAAGGTAGCTTTCAGTTATTAACCTTCACGTACCCGACCCCCGACAACTCATTTTCAAAATGCTGGCATTTCGTCAATACTCAATACAATTTTTTTGAAGTTGCTCTCAATCGATCATATGTTGGTGCAAGTTTATTGCACTCAAGTGGCCATGTATTATCCGGGACAATTCCGGTGTTCCGAAGCGGCCATATCAGTTGATATATGTGAATTCGAATTACCCCCAATTGTAGAGGCGCTAGGTGAGATAAGGTAAAAATCGTTTGTTTACATCAAAAATTCAATTTTTCGTCTTCAAAATTAACTCATATTTTGCCTTTGTGGTTGGTATTTTCCATTGGTAATGGCTTTTATTATCATCAATCTCGATGCCCACGCCCGATACCGGATCGGCCAGCTAACAAAAAATCCGGAAGATTGACCGCCGGAGGCATAGCAAGAGCACTTCAAAATAATCACATAAATTGTTGGTAAGTACCTATCGGATCTAAGCGCATCTGATAGAGAATCAAATTTTCTTTACAAAAAGTGCTCGTTCGTGTCTCTACGTTGCGGAATTCGATATGAAAAAGTGAAAAAGTGCAGTTTGCCTATGCTGGGCCATGGCACTTTTTGGCGGAGTCACTCTTTTCATAAGGTTCTCATTCCTGCCACCAGATGCGGAGGGATCGTTTGCTTCCGTCAAATTCACCTATAGAGCTTACCTCTCTTTCAAACATGCAGGCGGAATGGGATTTGTTGTCATCAGGAAAGGTTTCTCGATGAAAACAAATCCTATCCCGCCTCCAAGCTTGAAAGAGAGAGGGGAATAAACGTCAGCAAGCTCTATATATGTACTTCAGTCTATCTTTTCTGCCCTATTCTCTCGAAATCTTCGTCTTAATCTTCATGATATGTCGCACGGAATGTTTTGGCTGCAAACCAGAAATGTCCCCGATGACGCACCCGTGGAACCTGTGCTAGATGTTCCGGGTTGACCATATTAGTTAATACAGACTTAACTCTATTGTTTCTATCTCATTCATTCGCAATCATGAAGAAAAGAAAAAAGAAAAGAAAAAAAAAACAGTATCGTTTAGTGATCCAACAAATGAAAGCTAATAGTTTTCTCGAAAACGTTCTTATTTGTTACACGGGTATGGAATCTGGCGCAGCAGTACCGGGCGGTGTGATCCAGATGCTTGCAATTGATGCAATTTATTACCTTTGGTGCATACATCATCACAGGTAGCCGAGGCTTGCCAATCGCCAGCAGGTCTGGTAGTGATGATCCGGAGAAGGCCACACAAAACTGATCAGATGGTGTGTAAGCCTTTTTCTCGCCCTCCTGGCAGACCGAATGCAGTTGCCGGCAGTACAGTATCTGAACAGGAGGTTGAGAAGGGTTGTGGAAACGACCACAGCCTTTCCTGATCGCTTCACAGGTCAAAGATTCATCGGTCGCCGTCCCCGAGATCTCGACCTTCTAATTTGGAGAGTAAACGTGGTACTCAGCGTAAAAAGTTTATAGGCCACAATCTCATTAGCCTGTTTTCGCTCGCCTACTGTAACCTTAGCTGTACCGACCGTGTCAATGGAGACAACTAAAGAATACCATTAAGTCAGATGCTTTCTGATTTGAACAGTGTTCAAACGTTTGCCCTTCAAACAAGCACCCTTGATAAATTTGTACCTACTAGTTTTTATAACTTAATGCAACACGATGAAATAGAATATAATTACATTACATTCTAAAAGCAGTATTTAATCCAGATTTAGGATTTTAGGATTACTCGAGCATTGTTTCTTCTGGAGCTAATTTTTTTTGGTAATATCTATAAAACATTCGTAAGAAAATAAAGCTGAACTCTTTTGGGAATTACCAAATCTTTTGAGGACTAACCCAAAATTTGCTTTATGATTCTCTTTATTATTTTTTTCCAGTAGAACATAATGGAAACCCGCCAGAAGTTTGTTTTTCCAAAATGTCTACATAATATCTTCCATGACTAACTGGAGTTCTTTCAGTAATCAATCATTCAGTTTGTCTATGCTTGTTGACAATCTTGGAATTTAATACTCCCGTCATACAGATAAAAATAACCTTCACTTGAATTGTTCCGAGTACATCCTTGACGAAATCTCCCTAAAAATTGTTTTATATACTCATATACTGCATATACTCATCTCAGTGCATAATCCTATAGAAATGTCAATTGACGTTTTCCCGGGAGGATCCTTGACAGATTTTTTGAAAGAATTCTTATAAAAGCCTTGAAACTATCACTGGAGGAAACCTTCGAGATATTCCTATGAGAATTCCTAAAAGAAATGTCTAGAGAAATTCCTGAAAATTTTTGCTGCAAGTATTTTCGGAGAACTCTCAAACAATGGATTTTTTGAAAAGATCTTGAAATTTATTCAATAAGAAATGTCTGAAGGAATTCAGGAAGGAATTCCAAGAACAAATCTTGGTGCAGAGATTTTCCGGGAGAAATCCCCGAAAGAGTCTTTCCTGGGTGAATTCCCGAAGGATTCCTGGGGAAATGTCCGAATGCACTTTTAGCAAGTTCTTTTCTTATATGTTTTTTTTTGCATCCTTTTTAAATTATCTTCCAATACTAGTTGCTGGAGAAATTTTTCCAGAAATTGAAAAAAATCATCAGGTAATCCTAGAAACTTGTTGAGTACATTCCTGGAAAAGATCATTGAAGATTTTTTTTTTAAATTTCCGAAGGAACTCTTTAATGAATTTTTGAAGAGAAACTGAGACGAATTTCTGACGAAATCGCTTCAGGTATTCCCGGAGCAATCCCTGGAGGAATTTCTGAAAGTATACCTGGAGAAATTCTTGGATAAACTCTTGGAGCAATCTCTGGAAAAATTCCTGGAGAAATCTCCAGACGAATTCTGGGAGAAATTCCTGTAAAAATTTCTGAAAAAAATCAGGAAGAAAGCCCTACGAAAATTTCAGAAGAAATCTCTTAAGGAATTTCTAGAGGAAATCTTCTAATCAGATCTTCGAAGAAATCATTGGAGGAATTGTTAGAGTGATTTCTGAAGGAATTCCCGGAGGAATCCCTGAAGCAATTCCTGGAAAAATCCTTAGAGAGAATCCTGAAGGAATATCAGGAGGAACTTCTGAACAAATTTCTGGTGTAATCTCTTGAGGAATTCTGGAGCAATTCTTTGATGAGACCAAGCAGGAATTCCTAAAGAATTTCCTTAAGAAATTCTTGTATAGATTCTAGGAGCAATCCCTGGAAGAATTCCTGGAGAAATCTCTAGAGGAATTGTGGGATGAATTTCTGGAGAAATTTCTGACAAAATCCCTTGAGTAGTTCCAGGAGGATTTCCTGAAAAAATCCTTGGAGGAATTTGTGGAAGAGTTCCTGGAGGAATCTTCGAAGGATTTCCTGGAGGAATCTCTGGGAAAATCCCTAGAGAAATTCGTGGAGGAATGCTTGGAGAAATCACTGAAGAAATCTCTGAGGGAATTCCTAGAGCATTCCTGGAGAAATTCTTGGAGAAATTGCTGACATAATTTCTGAAAGATGGTCAGGGGCATTTCCTGGAAAATTCCTGTAAGAATTCTTGAAGATATTGCTGGAGTAATTCCTGGAGGAGTTCCTAGGGAAATTACTGGAAAAAATCCTGAAGGAATGCCTGCAGGAATTCCTAGAGGTATTTCTGTGGGAATTGCTGGAGGCATTCCTGGATGAATCTTTAGGAAAATTCTTGAAAGAATTATTGGATAAATGTCTGGAAGAATCTGTAGAGGAATTCTGGGAGATTTCTATTTATATTTCTATTTTTTATATATTTCTAGAGAAATCCTCGAAGGAATTCCTGAAGGAATCCGTGGGAAAAAATTTGTAAAAAAAAAAATCCCTGAAGCAATTCCTGGAGGAATCTTTGGTAGAATTCCTGGAGGAATCCCTGGAAAACATCGTGGAGAACTCTCTGGATGAATCCCTGAAGCAATTCCTGAAGGAAACTCTGGAAATATTCCTAGTGAAATCCCTGAAAATTCCTGAAAGTATTCCCGAAAAATTTCCTGGAAGAATTTCTGCAAAAGTTCCTAGTGGATTTCCTACAAATAATCCTGGAGAAGTTAAAGACAAAATTTCTGAGGGTTGTTCAGGAGCAATGGATGAAATCCTGGAGGTATTCCTGTGGGAATTGCTGGAAGAATCCCTGAAGGAATTTCTGGAGGAGTCTCTAGAGGAATTCTTGAAACAATTAAATACTGGAAGAATTTCTGGAGGATTCTCTATAGTACCTCTAGGAAAAAATTCTGAAGCAATCCCTTGAGAATTCATGGAGGAATTTCTGGAAAAATCTTCTAAGGATTTACTGAAAGAATCCCTAGAAAAACTCGCGGAGAAATCCCTGGAAATGTCGGGGCCCGTAGCGTAGTGGCTACACGTTCACTTCATAAGTGGTCATGGGTTCGATCCCAGCCTCTGCACTTTCAATTTTTCGTCAGTTGCTCTTCCCCCCCGAGAGCGGCTGGCACCTGTCCCTCTTCAGAGCATATGCTCCAACGTACCCGGAAGCCTGAATATCAGCTAACGGCAACTCATAATGGACCCCCAATCGGACTGGAAACAGGAACAAGAGCCACACATCAATATCCTCGTGCTCATCATTCTACCATGGACAGGGTAGAAAAGTGACAGCAGCGCAAAAGCAACCAGTTCGATATAGTAGAATAAGAATAGAATACATTTAGGTGCTATACAAAGTGTAAGTGCCAATTGGAATCGCTCACGCCTTGCCCTAGTGGACAAAAAGAGCTGTAAATTAGTTTAAGTGATTGAAGAATAGAATCCCTGGAAAATCCCTGAAGAAGTTCCTGAAGGAATTATTAGCGAAATTCCTGGAAGAATCCCTGCAGCAATTCGTGGAGGAAATTCTGGAAAAATTCCTGGAGGAATTGCTGGAACAAATCCAGAAGGTAGACAAAATCCTGGACGAATTTATGAAGGAATCCGTGCAGGATTTTCTGAGAAAATTCCCGGATGAGTTGCTGACAGAATATATGAAGGAATTCCCAGATTAATTCCTGGTTTAGTTCTTGTAGGTATCCTTGAAAAAGTTCCTGGGGTTGTTTCCGGAGGAATTCCTCGATGAGACCCTGGAGGAGTCCCTGAAGCAATCCCTGAAGAAATAGCTGGAAAAATCTGTGAAAGAATTCCTGGAGAAATCTCTGCAAGAATCCAAGGACGAATCCCTGGAAGAATTCCTGGATTAATTCCTGGAAGAATGCCTCAGAGAATTCCTGGTAGAATTCTTGGAGGAATCCTTGAAGTAATTCTTGGAGAAATCTTAGAAATTCCTGTTGGAGTCTCTGAAAAAAATCCTTGGAAAAATCCCTTGAAGAACGCAACCCCCTCCCCCCTCTAGCTACGCCCATGGCTTTCAAACGAGTCATTCACATTTTCAATGATTGCTTACCTTTTTGAAGTGATAAAACCTGGCAATTCTGCAGCAACGCTAAAAAAAGTATCACAACAATCAATGCGAGTGAATATATAGGATGATAATTTTTCATACGATTATTCGCTTTGCTGGCTGAAAATTATCACTTTGAAATTTCTAGCGATATATCCATCTTGGCTGTCAATGCTGATGATGCCGTACTCAGCCTTAAGGTACAGGGCCGAACAATATACAGCGTTGTTAGTAATCCAAAGAACGCGTAGACCGAAAAAAAAGTTTGATATAAATTGTTAGAGGCAAGGGAAAACCACATCAAACGAGTTCACCAATTCAATTCATGTCAAGATCAATGATCAAATTGCATATGATCTTCAAATAGTATGTTCACAACTACGAGAATGCTGAACAGAAAACTGAAGTGGAACTGAGGGCAAACCATCTTTACTTTATTTAAGCTGGTCAAGCTTGAAAATGATTAGCACAGTTGGGAAAGACTTTCTGATTTACAGCGCTTAGAATGTCAGCTATTGCACGCTGACTGTATGGCATTAGCCTGTGAACTATGTTCCACGCGTCTCCTTTGGGGGGCTCCCCCGAACTACAGGGGATGGCCAAAATGTTTGGGATAGGCAACTTTTTTTCTTCCACAAAAAAATTGAACATGCTGTAACTTTCCATAGAGTGCATCAAAAAATCTCAAATTTTGACTGTTTGTCAACCTATTATATGTACATCATTGGTACAAATTTGGGCTCGATTGATTAATTTTTCGCGAAGTTAGAACCGTTCGGGTAAAACACTATTTTTTAGACAACTAATTTTTAAACTGTCATATCTCGGAAACTAGTGAACCGATTTGAATGAATTTTTTAACGTTTATCAACAATATATTGATACTTAATACGACGTTATAAAATGTAATATTTTCTCACGACGAATTAAGTAATACCGAGTTGAAATTTTTACCCATATAGAGGAAAATAAGTCAAATTTACAATACCACCCAAAAATTATTAAATGTGTTCTTCCTTCAATTTAAATAGGCTATAATATATCTGATTAGAGATAATTTGAGAACAGAAGTGGAAAATCTTTGGATATCAACACGAAAATTTATTGACATTGATGTAAAAAAAATACAGTTTTTCGAGAAAAATCCAAAAAGTGTCAATCCATGATAACTTTTTTCAACGGTTAAAAAGTACCTATGTTTTAATAGTTTGTGAAGCATTTACATAGTGTTAGTGTACGTTCAAAATTTCATTCAATTCGGTTCACTGGTTTCCGAGATATGACAGCTCAAAAATGAGTTGCCTAAAAAATAGTGTTTTACCCGAACGGTTCTAACTTTGCGAAATATTAATCAATCGAGCCCAAATTTGTACCAATGATGCACATATAGAAGGTCGACAAACAGTCAAAATTTTAGATTTTTTGATGCACTCTATGAAAAGTTATAGGATGTTGATATTTTTTGTGAGAGAAAAAAAAGTTGCCTATCCCAAACATTTTGACCATCCCCTGTATGTGAATAGTTCGATGGAGCCACCTGGTATTTCATTACAAGACAATAAGCGGTAAAGACGTTTTGCCTCCTACAGTTTTCCAACACCTCATTAGTAATAGTTTCTTGAATTGCTTGTTTTATTCTGTATAAAAGTTGGTGACTGTAATTACTCCATTAATTACTCGAAAGACCCCTCAATTTCGATTTATCTCAGCATAGGTATTAATATGGTTGATAAATGACGACAAAGCAGACTCTCCTTCCAAAACGTTGTACGGCTGATGTATTTCTGATGTGCAAAATTCTTATTTATTGCGATGTAGGTATTACTCTACGTATGATGGTCCTCGATCTCGATATTTCATGATATTTTTTTCGGATTTTTATGCTCAACTGTCGCATACTACACAGTTAAAAATTGTTACATCGAGTTCGCTGTAACAAATTGACCTCTATCGCTTTCAACACAATTCTCCATCGGATTTGAAAATTACAGGTGGTCTGTAGTATGGAGCTTACTTACAACTTTGCGTGCAAGAAATTATTTTGTGTAAAATCGAATGAAATGAAATGGAAATTTAAACGTTCTAATATTTACGTCACGTGTAGTTTTCAGAATTTCTTTCTGTGTAGATACTAAGATAAATGGATAGAATCATCGTTATAATCACAGTTTGTACTTTAAACGCATTTATCATCTGTTTAGATGTGAAGCAATCGGGATGAATGAGAAAATATATTGATTCTAATTGAGTAATTCTAAAAAATGTAGATGTAAAACTCGTAACACAGAATATTAAAACACTTTTTCTCTCTTCCTCACCAAACCCGTTCTTCCGTTTTAGAATTTCCATGGAAACCGCCGGACTGCCCATCCCCGGCTACCACTACATCGCTCCGAATCACATCGTGAAAGCGCCCATCCATTAAGGCCGGATCCCCCACCACACAGCAGCAGCGCCCCGTACCCCCGAATGCCCTAGAGTTTGTGTTGCTAAATAGCTATTATTGTAGGAAATCTTCACCCAACAACGCGGGAAGTTCACGGGACGGTCAAAGAATCACACACCTTTTGCGCGCATGGGTCATCCGGTTTTCCGATCCGGTGTGACCACCACACGAGATCTCACGAGTAGGAGGACAACAATTAATATCGTAATAGCGACGATAGGAAGATAAGGAGTAACAACAGCATCAGTAGAAACAGCAGCAGCAAATGACAAAGATGGCACCGTATTACGGCGGGATGGATGGAGCAGGTTTTCCATCCAAACATTATGTTTTCCACAAATCGCAGCGGATGAGAAGCAATTAAATGGTGACTCACCATTGGAAAAAAAAACTGGTGTCATGTGGAGAGATGGGATAAAATACCGCGGCGGAAAATCAAACAAACACTAGTGCCAGTGTTCGACAGGGTTTTATTTGTTGCATTCAAGTTCATACTACACGGTACTCTCTATCTCTCTGTTACAATGCGACAGATCCAACAAACAAATAAGCATATGTGTTTAACAGTTTTTTTTTATTGAACTAGTTTTAAACTGCGGACTAAGTAGGCTTTATCGCTAGATTTTAATATGTTTGTTAAACCGTTTTTAACGTATTATTTATATGGTAATAAATTGCGGGGAAAATGAGCTCTGCATACACATGACTGGAGATTAAATGGTCATCATAGAAAAAAAACAGGGAAAGTAGAATGAACAAACACGGAAAAAATGACGCAGTTTATGTTGTGACAAAAACAGGAACCTCCATGTGGATCCACACAATTCCACAGTTTCAATGTCAGTCAGTGGAGTGGTTGGTTTTACTGAGGGCATTTCACTTGCAATAGAGACCAAATTAGTTCGATAATTACTGTACTGCTGCGCTCATGGTTGAATAATCGATGTAAGCTTCACCATAATCGAGATGCGGTTTTTCGTTGCTTTGCATCCATTGCAATCATATGGTTGTGTTTATCAATCAGTACTATTCTGCCACGCTAACGTAGCAGGGTTGCCAACTGTATCACTTTAGCAATTCCTTTTAACGTCAATTATGCAGCCATGAGTAATGTGAGGTTAAAACTTTGCAAGGCCCGTCAATACATGCCATAGATGTGAGCAAGGCATGTGGAAACAACGCAAATGGTGTTTTTCAATGCTCGGAGTATGAAGACTATCAGTGTTGCCATATTTTCTTCTAAATGCTCCCTTCAACGAAATCAACGACTAAAGTACACTCTCCAACTGAAAATGAGTGCACATTACGACATATGGTCGATAAGCGATTAGTTGATCAGTAGCCAGTGAAGTCGTCATCAGTGAGCTGAACACTTCAATTGAAACTCATGCAGAGATGCAATCATGCATGAATCATGCCACACAAAAATAACAATAAAAACGATAAGCAGTGCATATTCGATGAAAAAAAAAGCGAAAGCAAAAAGAGGATACCTGAATCCGCATGAATCGAATCGCTGATCATTTTTGCTTTTGGCAATTATTGCCATTTTTTATTATTGATAAATCGTAGCCGTGGAAATAGTAGATTTCCGGTTTTCATTATTGCTAGGTACTGTAAAGTGCATTTCGGTTAGGAAGCTTTAAGCGCCCGCAGAAAGAAAGGGGTTCTTGCCACACAGTCACACACCCGTACAGACAGGGAGGATGGTGTCCACAGAGAGGTATATGTAGGATGTAGGTGTGATAATTTCAGTGTTGCTTTCAGAAAGCAGCCCAGGTGATTTAATTTCGAATTTATACAGAATTAGTTTACATTGGATACAGGAAGTGGTCATCGTTTTGGTTTCAAAATCCAAGAAATTAGTTTATTGTTAGGTTTTAGTTGGGAGGGTTTGGTTGTTCGAAACTGTCATCACAAGTGCGCAGGGGGATCATCGTCACGCTACGATGGGAGTTAGTGCAAGGTTTTTGGTTTGTTTAAAATAAAAGTATACGAGAAAACCATCGGAAAGTAATATTATTGAAGTCATATCCATACATAATGATAACGGACATATCGGTTTATAGGATTAAAAGAAAATTTTCAAAAATATTATAAATTGTTTTTTAAGTAGGTCATTCAGCAAAATTTTGCAGAGAAACATTCGTCTTAGATCAGTATGAAACACTTTCGAGAAAGAATCATCATCTTCACAACAACTATTGTTTTCTTTCTACTGAATGTGTGGTTATTGCAATACTCTAAATTAGATAGTTGCATGAGTATTATTTTACACTAAATTGAGCTACACAAATAGACGTCAATCTTTTTGGCGTCAATCATTTGCTGATTAGAAATATATAATACTTCGCGGAACTTCGAAAGCATAATTAAGCATGTCATAAAGAAAGTATGAGAAGCAGGCATAGGAAACATTCACTCGATTATTGACTTCTTACTCACTCACTTACTTCCATACACATTCTGAGTGTGTGAGTTTAGTTCTTTAATCACTCATATTCTTCCGACGATCATAGACGAAAGTACGTAGTGTTGTTCAAAGTTTTCAGTTCAAAAATCTATCAATATTGTCAACATAGAAATTCTGTCATTACCGTCGCTGTGGTTTTTCTGAAATAGTATCAATAAGGAGCGACGTACAGAAGTTCGAAGTTTGAGAGACGAACCAGCCAAGGGCTGAAAGTCTCTTTAATAAAGACAAATCAATCAATCAAGTTCGAAGTAAGAAATTCTATAATATTTCCTTCAAGTAACTCTGATATTTTTAAGTAACTTCTCTGAAAATTTTCCATAAAATTTTCACCAGATCTCCCCAGAAAGTCAAAAACAAAATCCCTTTTTTATGGCATTTTTTTTTCACAAACATTTTGCAGAATTTCCATAGGTAGAGCTTTGTTAGACATTCCTCCAAGAGATTTAGTCGCCTCTAAGGCATTTTTCAAAGATGTCTGCAGATTGTTCATGACTTATTTTTCTCAAACATTTTTTTGCAATCTTCCATTATTTCCGGAATTTGTCAGAAAACTCCACGAATCTATTCAATTTCCTTCATCCGATTTTTCGTGAAATGTTTTCTTAATTTTCCAAGGAATATTTTTAGGATTTCCAATAAGGATTTCTTCAAGGACTTTCAGAATCCTTCATGGATGCTTTTATTTGAAATGAGTCTTAGATGATATCAGTTTAAACATGAACATGTAAACTATTATAGAGAATTACTACAGAAGGATAGGAATACTGAAAAAATGTCAAGAATCTAAGGATATTTGGATGAATTCTTGAAAGAAGCTTCGAATGAATTCGTCACGGCATCTTTTGAAGTATTATCGGAGTTGTCCTCGGATAAATCCTTAGAGAGCTTACATAAGGATTTCTTTGAATAATATTCTGAGAAATTCGTAGAGGCGTCTTTAACTTAATTCCCCGGAAAAATGTTGGATAATTTTTTTAGAGGATTTGTGGAATTTATAGAAATAAAAAATGAGGAAATCTTAAAAAAATCTTTGAACAAAACATAATGAATTTTCGGAAAAGTCCTCTTTAAAATTCCAGAAGGAATATTGTATAAATATTCAACAATAATTTTTGGAGTCTGCAAGAATCAGCTTCAGAATTTCTAGTTATGTCTAGTTATCGCAGTTATCGGTGATGCTTTAGGTGGAATTTAGGGAAACTCTTCCGGACAATATTCGTAAAAATCCTCGGAGGAACTTCTGTAGAATTTCCCTGAAAAAAATCTCGAGGATAACTAGGAAAACTTTAAGGCAGCATTTCTAGAATATATATTTTCTAGAAATCTTCGTAGAAGTTTCTAGAGGAAACCTCGGATTAACTTCTAAAAAAGCACTTTTTGTAGGAATTCTCAAGCACATTTCTGAAGAACTTTTCCGAAAGATAATTTTTGAAGATTCTTTGAAGTTTTTTTTGACGCATTTCTGAAACAAATCTCATAAACTTTTGAGGAAATTCTCACAGGAATTTTTAGACGAATTCATGAAAACACTTCCGCAGGAACTTTTGCAAAAAAAATGAGATGCCCTGGGAGAAGCTTCTGGAGGATTCATTGAAAAATACGTTAAAATTTGAAACATTTGAGGCAAAGTGCGTTTAATTGACAAATTGTGAAAAATATCACTTGTTTTGGTGGGATTTGAACCCATGACTCCGTTTCGTTAGTCTGGTGCTTTAACCAGGACTAGCGAGACGGAGTCCTGGGTTTCAATTTCACCAAAACAAGTAGTATTTTTCCTGTAATTTATCCTTTAATTTGTCATTTAGTTCATTATTCACAAAATGCGACGTGAGACCAGATACGCCACTTATCGTTCTTACAAGCGTCAAAATAATTAAATAATTACCTCAATGTCGACCGGTTTTGATGTGGCCTCGATGCAGCCGACCACAGATAAGTGTTATGTCTTGTCTCGCGTCGCGTCTCGTGAATGCCGTGTTTATTGTTACGTTAGCAATAAATACACAAACCGATAGTAACCGCACTTTCCTTTCAAATGTTTCAAGCTTTTTACATCTATTTCAGACAAACCGACTGGTAGAGCCAGAAAAAAAACGACACATCAATTGTTGTCATTAAAAACCTGGGGGAATCTTTAGAGGAAATTATGAGTTGAATTCGTAGAAAAATCCTCGCTGAAAATTTTGAACGAAACTTTAGAAGTTTAGAAAGAGAAATTGTTTGAAAAATCCTTAAACAACATCTGAAGGCTGAAGGAATTTCTAAAGGGTTCTTCGGAGAATTGGGTTGAAGGATTTTTTTGAGAAATTTCTGGAGGAAATTTCTGAAGGAACCCTTGGAAGAACCCTCAGAAAGTTTTTTAGGAAATAACTGGGGGAATCTTTCGAGAGAAAATTTTGTAGAAATTCTCGGGTAAATCATTGGAGAAATCTCCTTAGCTATCATCTGAGAACTTCTGATGCAGTATTCAAAGTTTTTTCGGGATGAAATTTCTTTGGAAATTCCTGGAGAAATCCTGGGAAGAACTTTCAAAACAAATCGTGAGCAAATCGAGATGAATTGCCGGAGAAAACTTCTGGGCATTTCGTTGAGAGAACCATAGAGAAATTTCAGAAAATTTCCTCTGAATTTCCTGGGACAAATTTTGGAGAAATCCCTTAGGGATATTCAAAAAAGTATATGGAGAAGTTCTTAGAAGAATTCTTGAATTTCCATAGTACTTTTCAGAGAAATTCCTGCAAATGTTCGAGAAATTTCTGAAAAAAAGGTCGTAGAAGTTCCAAGACAAATCGTAGCAGGTATTTTGTGTGAATCTTAGGACGAGTCTACGGGAAAATCTGAATGAATTTTCGGCTGAGATTCTGAAGGAGAGGAACTTTTTTTGCTAGCAATTCCCGTGAACATTTCTGCAGAACTTCTTCAAGGAAATCTTTGTAGATTTTCTGAAGCAATTCATGAATAAGTTTTTGGATGCTCTCTCATAAAAGAATTCTCACATGAAATTTTGAGGAAATTCTCACAGGATTTTTTAGAGATACATGGACTCTCTTGAAGGAACTTTTAGACGAACTTTAAGAGGAATCAAAGCACAAATACTAGGAGAAATTGGAGTTACTTTCTAATTGATCCTTGTGGATTAATTTCAGGAAGCATCCTTGAACGAATCCTAGCGGAAACTTTCAAAGGAATCCAAGCAAGAACTTTTGGACAAATCCTTGGATAAACTTCTGGAATGGAAATTTTAAGAGGAATCCTCGTAAAGTAACTAAAGGTCAAAGACATTTCGAAAGAAATCTTCGGAGAAATAGTTTTGAAAGTTTTTTTTAGGAATTCTAGATGGAATCCTCGAAACAAAAATCTTGATGACCCTTGCAAGAATCCTCGGAGTATTTGGGAGAGTCCTTAGCTGAATATTCGGTGAACTTCCAATAGGTTCCGTCTAACTCTCGGTGGAAGTTCAGCAAAGAATTCTTGAAAAAAAAAACTTGGATGAATTTTTGGAGGAATCTAAAGGAAATTTTGTAGAAATTCTTGGGAATATCGTCGGAAAAAAATCCACTGGTTTCATCTGGGTCTTTTTGCTGCAGCATTCAAAGTTACTTCTGGGTGATTTTTTTTTGGGAAATTCTTGCAGAAATCGTCGAAGGAACTTTCAAAACAAATCTTTATATGACTTTTCGAAGAAATTTTCTGGGAATTTCCTTGAACAAATCTTAAAGACATATCTAGGAATTTCCTTTTAAAAATATGATGAAAAATCTCAAAATGAAATTCTAGAGAAAGTCATTAAGTAAATATCATCAAAAATGTTTGAATAAGTACTTAGCAGAATTCTCGAATTTCTAGAATAATCTGCTGAATGAAATTCCAAAAGAAATCGTAACAGCGATTGGTGGACAAATCTTTGGACGAATCGACGGGGAATTGTGAGTGAAACTTTTAAAGTCATTCTTGGCGGGTATTCTGAAGAATTTCTGGAAATTTTAGAAACAAACCCAGTTGAAATTTTTGGAAGCAACTTTTGTAATTTGTTGATGAGTTCCTAAAGAAACTTCGGAAGATATTGAGATGTCCTAGAATTTCTGTAAGGCTCTTACATGAATCGCTAGTCGAGTCCTTACGAAATTTTCATGGTAATTCGAACCGCATCATAATTCTGAAAATATTTTTTTAAATCCCGAGTTGTGGTGGATGTCATATTTGAATCGTTCCCGAACTTGAGACTGCTCCAAAAATCCTCTTTTATAAGAACCGATAAATAAAAAAAATGTGAAATTTCAATTGAAGATTTTCACAATAGTTCCAAAAAATAATCTCTCTGTTTGATAAGCCACTTAGCTTTTAAATTTCTTGCAAAGTAATTTCACCAAGAAGTATTCGCATATTTTGAAAGATTTTCAACATGTCTTCACTAAACCAAATATATTTAAAAGTTCAATGTCTTTAATTCGGAAGACATTTAATGTCGTTTCCGAATGATTTCTCCAAAAATTTCTCGATGAATTAATTTAGAAAACCATTCAAAGATTTCATTAAAAATTTCTCGGGTTATACTTTTAGAAAGTCTTCTAATTAATCTGCCAGGGATTTCTCTGAGAATTATTCCAGAGATTTATTTTAAAGATTCATGAATTCGTCTGAAGTTCTCTTAAGATTCATCCAAAGTTCTTCTATGAATTCCTTTAGAAACTTGTGCATGGTAGTTTTAAGGAATCTCTCCTGCGATCAAAAAAGTTCTCAATTTCTTCAAAAGTTTTGCCAAAGAGTTTCTTTTGAAGTTTCCTACAAACATTTTTTCAGGGGTTTCTTAAGATAATCCTTAGGATATTCTTCCAGAGATTAAAAAAAAACATCGCTCATATTTTCTTTACAAATTCTTCCTGGGATTCCTTAACAAATTTCTTCAGATATTCCTTTAGAATTCTTTCTATAACTTCACTTAAAATTTTTCTGGAGTTACTCCAGGAATTCATTCATAAAATCTTTTAATTCCTTGGAATCTTTAAGAAATTTCTCCCGAACTTACCTAAGTTATGCCCCTATAAAATTTGTTCAGAAATCCGTTCAGGAAGTTTTTTATTAATTGCTTGTGAAACTTATCCTGGGATTGCTTTAGAAATTCTTCCAGGGTGTTCTTTAGAAAATCACAAGCGTCCTAAGAAAATCAATAAGCGTTATTTTTCAGAAAATATTCCGGTGGTTTCTTCAGGAACTCGTACTGGTATTGCAGAGGTTCCATTGAAAATATCCTCATGAATTCATCCAAAAAATCTAGCAAGAATTTATTTAGGGATTATCAGTTTCAGTGATTCTAGCAGGATTTTTTTCAGATATTCCTCCAGACATTTATAGATACAGTGTGTGTTTATTTGACAAATTGAAAGGTAAATTTGTGAAAAAATATCACTTGCTGGAGATGAACCACCTTCGGGCTGAAAATCTCTCTAATAAAGCAAATAATAATAACAATCACTTGTTTTGATGGGATTCGAACCCACGACCCCATATCGCTAGTCCGGCGCTTTAACCAACTAAGCCACAGAACAAGTTTGCGGTTCGAAGTAGAACCGCGAACGTATGAGAGATAGCTAAGCCGAAAGGGAAATAAACATGTAAAAGAAGTTAGGGTGGTGCTTCGAATCTAGTTTGACTTTCCATTTCACAGCATCGTAGAGCCAATCAGCGTTGCACTTTGTCACTGTCAATGATAAGCAAATCGCTGATTTTGATAGGCCGACTGCGATCCAAGGTAGCGTGCGCTCTATTGAGTCCCCAACTTTTTCCTTGTTCCATCAGAACTGGATTGACTGTGATGGTGTGTGGATATCACTGATAGGCCATCTTTAAAATTCGTTTAAAAATCCAAATGAAGATTTAATAAGATGGTATATCAATATGTGGTACAAAATAACAAGTTTTGCATGTTGGTCATATGAAAGTTTGAGTTTTGCTATATTGACGACGACTGTTTTGAAGACTTTAGAAAAGTTCAGTCTTTTCGGGGTCAAAAATAACTAAATGTTTTCTTCTTCCAACGTTTCGATCCTTATTGGATCTTCTTCAGGGAATCTGTAATTTATTATAGTCATTTTCATTGGTTTTAACACACTGGACGACACTTAGCACATACCGAATAAAATTGTTGCTTTTTCGTCCAGTGGTAGTTTTTTTAAACTTTTAACCGTCATTTGTTGTTTTTTGCTACAAAAGGTTATTGTCAATTAAGGAATACCTTAATGTCACTGTCTACTTACAATTTGTCCGTTTTTTGTTCCGAAAAACCTTCAAATTCAAACAGATAATTTCTGTTAGTCGGAAACCGCTAGCTAGCTGGAAAACGTTGATAAGACGACGTCGAACATGTCAGCAAATCGGTTGTGCTTGTCGCAAAGTAAAACTCAAGCAACTATAATAATTCATTTAAAACTTTAAAAAATCAATTCCAAAAGAGATAAATTGTGCCAAATTATGTTAAGAGGAATTAATAGGAGGATGCACACAAAAAAAAAAAACAGAAATTGTTGTCAAAGAATTGAAACTTACGACCATCAAATCAACAATCGGAACAGATAAAAGAAATCCGCAACAAAAGGCAAATCCAACAAAAAAAACAACATTGCTCAGACGCAGAGAATATTCTCAAACCCGTTTGCTCTCAGCTGCACTCGCAAACACGCTTCACCGACGCATCTAGTAGTGAGAGAGAGACCATTATGCAAAACTCAAGTAGAAGTAGAACACCGATATGCTTCAAATTAGTCGCAAGATAGTAGCAAACGATTCCCAGCCCTCGAAGAGGCGAAAAGTAAAAATGCAAACAGCTTAGTAGCAATCCACCGTCGCAGCTGAGAAAGTGTCCGTTTCGCAAAAGAACGAAAATCCAATGAGCAAACAACGTCCTAGGTGAAATTCGCAAAATGAGAACCATGAGAAAGCGTTGCACTCACAGACACAACACACTCACATAAACACATACATATATTTTGTATAAAACTTATTTAGGGATTCTAAACGCGTTCGAATGTGCATTCGAGCGAGAATTAAATATGATAGAGAATGTCTTTTGCGGAAGCTTATTAGCGCACCATAGAGAGAGACAACTAAACAATGAGAAAATAAACAGGGTGACACAGTGAAGAATTTAGCTCTATCGAACACACACAGTATAAAGAGAGAAGGCGAGCTGCCCGAGAAGCATTGTCTAGTAAACTAGTGAAAAGCTCAAGTAGATCGAATTTATTTAACCCTTAAGACTATCACGTTTTTACTCTTAACCATATCCTATAGAGACACTTACCCACACAAAATCACACACACACATACACATTTGAGACGTTATAAACGGAAGGCAACGCCGCCGCGTAGTTGTCGAATGTATTAGTTATATCGAACAATCTTTAATGAAAGCAAACACAACAATACATATTGCAAAACAGGTTGGCAAATAGTGAAGAATTTTCTACACCAGAGTAAACAATGTAAAACACTATATCATAATCCCCCCTACATATCAGACACACTTATTGATCGATGTGAATCCCTTTTTCCCGAGGCGAAGAAAAAAAAATGTCCCAAAATCTTGAACGAAGTCGTTCAAACCCCTGGTCACCACCATCGGAGACTAATTTTGCTTTTCCACACTGAAAACTGATGAGAGGAATGTCCCGCGAGACAGGCGGAGAGAGAGATGATCGTTCGTCTCTTCATCTGCTAGTAGTGGTGATTGGTAGAATCATGAAGCGAGACGAACACAAAGTGACAAACAACAAACGTCTTCTCACCCGGTGCGGGAAACTGCAAGCGCGGTGGGAAGCGCGAAACAGTTCAATTTGGTTTCTAAAGAACAAATAATAGATCGTAAATGAATATAAAATAGCAAAACAGAGAAAAAAAAACAAAATGTTGTACAAAGTAATCAAGTAGTAAAAGTGAAGTAAGTTAAAAAAAAACAAATCAGCTAGCAAAATTTCCGGTGTAGTAAAATGACAGTAGAGAGTAACGCAGAGCGAGCAGAATAATACAATTGGATTGGAATCGCGAGATGAAAACCAACTTTGATTGAAACACAGAATGTTCATTTCATGAAACATGCGACAAAGTTGCTGAAAGGCGCTGCTCTCCATCACTCGCGCGTCGTCACCGAAACCGATCGGATCGAGAGACAGGAAGTTAAATTTAATTAAAGCACCTCTACTACTCACTGACTCACTTACTTACCTACTGTACTACAACACTCGAGTGTTTGTGTGTGTGCTCCGTTCACTCACTGTTAGTGTGCCATTATGGTTGGAGTTTGTTTTTTCTGTTTCCCTGCAAGCAAAAATTCAATTCAATGTGGAAAAATGCAGCGGAAATTGTTGTAGGTAGGTTATAACTACCCGCAGCGTCCAGCGTCCTCCCTGCCTGGTGACATCCGGTAACCAGTAGCACTAGCAGCGATGTGGTGCATGTTTTATCAATTAGCGTGAAATATGTGCAGTTAATGAAATTATGCACCGACTGATAATGCAAAGTGCGTGTGCTTCTATCTCATGATTGGGGGGAGGAGGTACGATAGTGTTGGAACAGTAGGCAGAAGCTGTAATCGTTTATCGCCATCCGTCCACTGCAGGGAAATGAGGGGTGATACGTCCATGTTTGGGGATAAGAACAGTTCTCTAGTGGACGGAATTTCATTGTAATTGTATCTTTTCTACTGAAACTTAAAAGAGTGTTGAATTTGGCTGAGAATGTTATTTTACGGACATGGCGATCCAGGTAGTGAAACAAAATGACGGCCATATAGTGAATATCTTCAAAGTATTTTGTTTATACTTGGTGACAGGGGTTTTCAGACCCTTCACTTCGCGGAGCACTTTGCGATATTAATTTATTATATCAGGCAAGCATGATTTCAACATTTTTTTTTGTTGAAACAAGCTGTCCGCTGTCAACGAATGTAATTGTTGGCGTGTCCATAGACTGCATTGGATAATTTAGAGTTGAGAAGTTCATTAATTCCAGATACCTGGCGGAAAGTACACGCCATAATGTCCCTCAGGTTGAATTCCTGTTAGTAATGTTTTCAAGAAGTTTCTGATAATATTATTATTAATTCATATTGTGAATTTAAAAAAAAAATCAATGGCGAAGCCGTGTTAACCATCTTGACTGAGTTCAAGTAAAATTCTTGACAAATTAGTTTCATGATATTTTTACCAGATTCTTTGTTGGTGCGATTTTTATCATAATGATAGTTGAATTACTGGACGACTACCTTTGGGTGTAATGGGAAAACACAGAGAAACAGATTTCACACTCCGCTCATTGAACACCTTTTTAACGGTTGATTCAAATATTCGGTAGTTGACCACTCGCGGCGCTGGAATCATTTTTGTTCCTGTTTGTCGTTTGCTCAAAACCGCCACCTTGTGGCCCTAGTAACACACATATCTTGTAAGAGTTACGGCAGCGCAAATTTTGGTTGTAGAGAAGCTAATTTGACGTTATTCTAGCGTTTTGTAAGAATAACGTCAAATATATGTCTATACAACAAAAATTTGCGCTGCCGTAACTCTTATATGAAACGTGTGTTGCTTGGGGGTGATCCGGCCAAGTATAGTACAATTAGCATTGGGCGATGGCGTTATCGTAACGGTGTTACGTCTGTTTCTCTGTGGGAAAAATATTGATGGTTTCAATGCTGGAGATGAGAGAATGCTGAGATTTTCAATATAATTTAAATACTGTTGATACATTTGAAAAGCGTGACAAAAGACTTTCGTTTTTAAGAAATAGAGACGTTCTGACCCGATGAAATTTTAAGTCAATTATAAGTAATTTTTTTTTCAAAAAAAGTTCTGTGGAATTTCGTCAAGATTCTCCCCTGTAATCTCGTGGAGATTCCCTCTGGAATATCGTGGAGATTCCCCCTGGAGTCTTGTGGAAATTCCCTTCTTGCATCTAGTTAAGATTCTCGCTACAGTCTTGTAGAGATAACCCCTTCAACCACATGGAGATTCCCTTAGAGTCTCGTCGAAATTCCCCTTCCGGAATTTTGTTGAGATTCCCCTTGAAATCTCCTGGTGATCTTCCTGGAATCTTTTGGAGATTCCCTCTGGAATCTTGTGGAGATTCTTCCTGGAGTATTGTGGAATTTTCCCAGGCTTCTCGTAGAGATTATCCCTAGAATCTCGTGAAGAAATTTTGTCAAGATTCTCCTTGGAATCTCAAGGAGATTCCTCCTAGAATCTCGTGGAGATTCTCCCTGGAATCTGAGAAAATTCTCCATGGAAACTCGTGGAGATTCCCCCTGAAATCCTGTTGAGATGTCACTAGGAATCTTGTGGAAATTTCGATTCCCTTAGAATCTTGGCGAGATTCCCCTTTAAATCTCGTGGAGATTCCCATGGAATCACGTAGAGATTCCCCCTGGAATCTCGTGAAGAATTCTCTTGGAATCGTATTGTTCAAGGCGCTAGGAGGCACTCAAGGGCATACAAGATTTCAATTGTATTTATCTCAGGATCCTGATTATTTAGAAAGATGGTTGCTTCGGCAAAGTTGTTTGATAGGTCAATGGATTTCCGTTGTGAATAGCCATTTGCTTCGAGTTTCTACCACTAGCCGAAGCTAGTTTCAAATTTACAAAAGAACTTTACCGAAAACTGCAACCCTACAAGATACATATCCAGAGCTCTAGAGAATTGTATAGTAAGACGAAACCGGTGTAGATCAGTTTAAGCAGAAGATTTAAGCCGAAGACGTAAGGATGTAATACCAACTTATCCAAAGCATTTTACCGAAGACTGTTACCCTACAAGAAGTGTATCTTGTGCTCTGAAGAGTTATATCGACAGAATAAAACTGTTTTAGATCAGTTGCAGCAGATCTAATCCAAAACCGAAGATGTAACAATGTAGCAACGATTAACTTAAAATATTTTTTCGAAGACTGCAGCTCTCTGGAATGCATATCCAAAGCGTTGTGCCAATCAGTCTATGCTATGCTTGGCAAAAGCACTGGAGTGCTTGTTCGTCGAGATTTGCAATTAGTCGTAGCTGGTGATGTTCAAGATAGTCACAAATATTTTGTATTATTAAGCTACGTCTTGTTAGCATACATTCCTTTTCACAGTCTTTTTATGTTGTCACGACTTGAATTTGACATGCAAATAAAAAAAGAGATTTTTTTATATCGTTCCTCACTTATGCTATCGTGGAGGAAAATTGAGCATCCCTTAAAACATGAATATTCGAGTAAAATTTAGGTAGACATGTGTTGCGTCGAAAATTTCTAAAAGAAAATCGGTTCTCAGGCGGCTCAGAACGAACTGTTTTAAAGTAAAAATTCCCACTTTTTTTTTACTATCACAGTACCTATTTGGAGTGGTAATCGAAGGGTTTCCTTTGCCTGTCATAGCATGAAAATACAGGGAAGTCGGAACCGGAACGGAAATCGAGCCCGGCGGGTTTCCAGATTGACAATCCAAAGTCTTATCTGCAAGGCTAACTAGAAACTCATTTCTGGTAATTTCAGTGGTACACTTGACCGAATTTCTTGATGAATTCCCAAAAGGATTACATGAAAAATTATTGGACTGCTTAAGACATTATTCTGAACCAATCTGTTTACGAATTCCTAAACATATTAGTGTGAGAACATATGGCGGAAATTTTGGATGAATAATATGTGAAATGAGGTGAAATTTTGAATTTATATATTGAGTAACATTCCCAGCACAATTTCTAATAGAAATTTCAATGATTTTTTTTTCGGAAGAATTTCAGTAGAATTTTCTAAAATAGAAACAATTGTTAGAAAAATAACGGCGGAGATCCAAAACAATTGTTTTTTTTTTAATATTCTAGTATTCTTAGCAAAAAACAATCTGGAAAATTTTAGGGGAAGCTTCTCAGTTTCGAGAAGTCATATCATAAGTAATAAATTTCAAATGTTTCTAAAAAACCTTAGGCATTGAGTTTTTGGCAAAAACTTCTGAACTTTGAATCTGTCAAGCATGCTTTGTATTGTTCTTTGAGGTTTGCTTGCTAGTTGGTTCTGCGTGGTGAAACAGTTTGCCAGGCGAAATTCCAAAACTATTTCCTCGTGAATTTTTTAAAATTCTTAAAAAAAGTCCTAAAGAAGTGTAGATGAAACAATACTTCAATTGTTTCATCTAAACTGCCTCAGAATTTTTCTGTTGAAATATTACTCTTTGGAAGAAACTCAGCGGTAATTAGTGTTGAGTTGATTTGATATTGGCCCGGTCCAATTTTCGGTAATGCTCCTAGACAAGGTCCTTGCCAACAATCTGAAAACTTTTCGTCAAACGGGTAATTCTCCACTGGGCTACTGGGTGTTTCATGTGTTGTCCGTTGTCTCATGTTAGTGATCGTTCGGTCTGTGCAACCTCTGGTTGAAGACGGCGTAGTGTCTTTAAAAAATGCTTAATTGACTCATGACTTAAATATGTGAAAAAAAGATCAGTTGAACACAGTACAGAGAAATTTTACCTGATTAAAAAAAATATAACTAACAACTCCTCCTCTCCTCTTCTTGGCGTAACGTCCTCAATGGGACAAAGCCTGCTTCTCAGCTTAGTGTTCAATGAGCACTTCCACAGTTATTAACTGAGAGCTTCCTCTGCCAATGACCATTTTGCATGTGTATATCGTGTGGCAGGCACGAAGATACTCTATGCCCAAGGAAGTCAAGGAAATTTTCTTTACGAAAAGATCCTGGACCGACCGGGAATCGAGCCCGTCACCCTCAGCATGGTCATGCTGAATACCCGTGCGTTTACCGCCTCGGCTATATGGGCCCCCACAACTAACAACATTTTCTACAAATTTGCAGTGAATATCTTGGACAATCTTTCAAAGAAAGTATGGAATGACTTTTGGACATTTTTAAGACTTTTTTTTATGGAATTTCGCTCCTAAATTGAAAAAATGGCTTTCCTATAGAAGTTACTTCGTCCATCTTCGCTTTGGCAGAGCTTACACAAAACAATGGATAGAAAAACTTACCTGCTTATCGGGCTGAATTGTAATACAAGTTTTGTGTAGAATTGCTGGTCTATGTCTTGGAAACATCTGATGAAATTGATGTCTGAAGCATAATCTCTAAAGAAACTACGAATGAATTAGAGTGTTGAACTTTTGAACAGGGGCTTATCTGTTAGTCATGTTCTACCGTGTCAATTGCTATGAATTTTTCTGTGTTAAAGCGATAAGTGTTCAAAGGATCCCCTCATCCTACTTGATAATCTGACAAATTTATTATAGAAATTGTTCTATACCGATCTCACCGCGTTCCAAAAATTGTGTCAATTTGTTCAAAACTAACTGAGTTATAACGGAAAGTGCCCAAAAATAGAAGCCACTGAACAAGTGGCTCGGTTAGCTATCTGAAAAAAAAAAACACTTCTACTGGCATTCGTGTGTGAATTTCTGGTGAAACTGTGATGGTATTCCCAAAAGTAAAACTTCTTGGTAAATGAGACTCTAACCAATACTCTTCTCAACCCATCTTCTGGAGATTTTTTTTTGGTAAAAATTTAAATAAATAAATTCCGGTTGGATGTCTTTGCAAACGAGATTTTCAACACAAGGTTAGTTCATTTCGGGACCCACTCCCTTTCGCAGGAAAAAGCCACATTTTAGATGTTTCCTGGGAGTGGGACTCAATTCCAGGCCCTTGGCGTGATAAGCAAGTGCTCTAACCATCCCACCAAGTCCACTTCTTCAAAAGTGTATTGAACATTTTAAATGAAATGTTAAGAAAGTTTTGGATTCCTGTAGAAATACTGTGCTTTTGTAATGAAATTCATGCAGAATTACTATGCGAGCCTAAGCGGAAATCTTGAAATTTGAATGTAAGTTGTAAAATTTTGTAAATGTATTTCTGAAATATTTTTTTTTGTGTTTCAAGAGTTTTTTGAAAAAAAAAAAAAAAATAAACAATTTATGCAGACATTATGGTAAACTTCCAGTATATTTTGTTAACAGAACAGAATAACGTCTGTATATTTATGGAAAGTTTGGGAATTCTTGTTGGAATACTTTACAGTTTTGCGAAGTTTTTGAGTGTTTTAGGAGTTCATGAAGAAGTTTCCGAAGGAACCTTTTGTGAAATGCTTCAGAATGTTTCGAGACATTCTGCGTTCATCTGGAAACTTCTTTTAAATTTTGTCCAAGAAATGTATCGATTTTTAGTGATGGTTTAAAAAATTCTAGTAGCTCTTATAGTAGAAATGTATGTGAAATGTCACCTGATATAGGGTGACATTGGGTATCATCGGCAGGTTTGTACTCTTCGCCATGAAAGGTTTTTGTTGGCCAAATTGCCTGAAACTTGGTCGTATAATTCAGCTTGGTTGGGAAAAATTTGAGGCCAAGTTCAAGCTCAACAGTGTAGTAATATGGACATTCTTAGTGAAACTATGGGGCTCTTTTTTGATAAAGTTCTTAGATAAATGTTAGAAGAGTTGCAGGTAAAATTTCTGAAAAAAAAAATCTGTGTTATAGGAATTTCTGACATCTCGCTGATTAACTTTTTACAATACAATATAGAGAATTTGTTTTGAAATTCCCTGCAAAATATAAATGGCATTCCTGGGTATATATCTGCCAGAGTGAAGGCATACGTAAAATGCTTATTTTTTGGAAGGTTTTCAAGGGTTTTTCGGAAAATTCTCTGAGAAATTTCTGGTTGAATTTGCATAGGGCGCCAGGATGAAATCTTCAGTGGAATTTCACAATAGTCTGTAAATAATCATACATATCTTGAATGCAAACCCCCTGTATGAAAGATATTAGGCTCAAATATTTGAAAAGTTTTAGTGACACATTTTTCTGTAAAAAATGTGGAGTATCTTGCACAACTTCTCAATTGTTTTTTTTGGGTAAAAAAGAAGAAAACTCGGTTCTCATTGAAAAATGTATTGTTTTTTTTTAAATACTATTTGAGAACTTTTCAAAGTTATCATCAGCAATATATTTCGCCTTTCTGAGATTTTATACGGCCAGAGTACGCTATTTCTATATTAGCTCTGTACGAACACCAGAGATGTCATATATACAGATTTTCCTTTTTGCAAATATCTAGCATCCGTACAGAATGCGTTTTATATGAAATACATTTTTTTCTTGTATAGGATACAGATTTTTCTCCAGAATTTTATATTTGATTCACATTTTCAAGTGATAGAGAAGATTATCTGGCATCCCTTACTGGCACGTAAGGCGAATCATACAGGTCCATGGGTTGTAGGGGTTATTCCATGTTTTTTTATTTTTTTTTTATTTTAGAACTTACTCTACGGACCATCTCACCCCCGGTTCCCCCATATGGGTGCCAACCAGCCAGCTGTCGTTGATTGTTTGCAGTTCGTTGTTTAGCAAATAAATTGGATTGACTATCAGAAATCAATTCCAGCACTTTGGGGATGCCTTCGTGCAATGCGTGTGTGCACTGTGCAGGTGGACACACACAATCTCTCTTTCAAAAGGATGAGTGGTGAAAGCGCGGTTGTTGTTGTAAAATTGATAAAGCAATTTTCACGAAGGCGCGCATAATGCTATGTTGTGAAAGCTTTTTCCGGTAGCTTGTAACCACGATATCCATACGTTTGAATGCGCTCTAATTAAATTAGGATCATCATAATGCTCGGAATCCATTTAATCATGTTTCCGAACATGGACGATGCATCAAATGAGTTTGTGGGAAAAATGTAGGAATTTGAGACTTTTTCGAATTCTTGGATTCCGAAATGGTCGGATGGAATAAATATAAAATATATTTTCCTTTTAATTCCAAGATTCCAGATGGAAAGGCTGTATTTTGGGAGTAATTAAACCAATGCAGTAAAAAAACAGAAGTCGCAGCTGTAAAGGTGTGGGTATTCACCATGACCATGGTGAGAGTGACGGATTCGATTTCCGGTCGGTCCAGGAACTTTTCGTAATGAAAATTTCTTCGAATTACTTGGGCATAGAGTATCTTCGTGTCTAACACATGATAGACGTATGCAAAATGATCATTGGCGTAGGAAGTTTTCAGTTAAAAACTACGGAAGTGTTCATAGGACACTAAGCTGAGAAGCAGGCTTCTTCCAAATTGGGAAGTTACGCCAAGAAGAAGAAGTAAACAACCACCATAATGGCTAACATCGGCAACGAGCACCATCGAGCGAGTGTTGTACAGTTACATTACAAACCGAAGACAGAAGAATTTACTTGAGAAGCAATATTTTTTTCCAAAGTCCCAAATGGTATTCGATAATGAGGTGGGAAACACTGCTCCCATCAACACACAATAGAAAAAAAGCACGCCGCTTATAGCATAAAACGCAAACAGGACAGAAAGGTTAGGTATCCAACAGCTGCCAACTGAAATTATTTATTTCTCTCGGCAACAAGCACGCAGCCAAGTTGAAGAAAGAAGAATTAACGAGTGACGCAGTGGACAAGAAATTGCTAGCAAATCTCAATAATGTAAGAAAACTGAAGAAAAATATTCATAATCATACGAGAAACAAAACGTAGAACAAAACAAAAAATGACATAAACGTTAAGATGAAAAAAAAAATCGGAAAAAGGGATCAACAACCAAAGAAATAATCTTTATTATATTAAAGGAAACAAGTACATACAAACACAAACACGCGTACACAAACAAAACAACACGGTTCATACACATAACTCGGAGGACACGAAAAACAGGTGGAACAGGTGGGAAATCATTAAAAAAAACAGTAATTTAACGTAATTGAATGTATAATTTTTAGAATTATATATTGACAAATCTTATACACAGCACTTACAAAAGAAGAAGAAAAAGCAGAGAACAGAAGCAGAACAGAACAAAAGAGGGGATGAAACAATTTGTAGCGCAGTGTCGCACTGCGATGACACTCACACACATTAACAGTTAAGGAAGGGCGAGAGATTATTAAAAGAGGGAGAGAAATCGAACGTATTACGTTTTAAAAGAAACAGAACAAAACTAGATGAGTACTGAGCTGAGGAGAAAGGTGGAATCAGGTGGGGGAAGGAAAACGTAAATAAAAGTTTTCAGTTAGTTTAACAATAAGCAATGCAAAAAAGTTTAAAATCTGAAACTTTTTTAGTAGTTAGGGAAACGAGTTAAGGAATTTTGTCATATGTTTGTAATTGTACGGATTTTGTCTTAGTTTTTTATTTCTTATAAGTAGTAACTGTTTTCGATTTTTGTTTTGTTGTATCTAGATTGTATGGTTTAGTTTCTTTTAGGTTGAACAAAATATTCATATGAGAAAGGCAGAAACACTCTCCCGCGCGGAGTTTTTTAGCAGCGACAGCGGGAGAGGAAAATGGGAAGAATATAGGAAGTGTTAGAACATGCTAAAACTGCTGAAAGAGAATACAATTATAAGCGAGTAGACAGAAAGACATGTGATGAATTTTTCTTACAAAAAAGTCATTCATTTCGTTTTTCGCTAGAACGCATAAAGGGCTGTGATTTTAGTGGTAGAAAATTTGTTGTTTAAAAATGGAGTAAATTTTGTTTACTGACTCGAGATATAGAAGAAAAACGTGGAACAACTAACGCTAAAAACAAAAAGAGAAATATTAAGAAATTATTTTTAAAAAGGAATAAAAGACAAAAAACGGACCCGGCCAGACTTCGGTCGAACAGAGCGGGCCATGGCTAGCGGGTCTCGTTTAGAACTAAGGTGCTCTTATGACTAAAAAACTGAACTACTTAAAAGTGCAAATATTTCTTCACCAAGAGAAAGCAAAAAGAAACCATAAAACCAATTCTTCTGCAGCGTGTTACAGTTAAAGCTAAATAAATTCCACAATCAAATATCCAGGCCGCCATACAAACACTGTCCGAGAGAACTGTCAAAATACTATCTGAATTGGATAAAAATAGCCGCCGCCGTCGCCACCGCCGCCGCCAACGCCAATGTCAACTCGCCGTCAAAAAGCCACCAAGTAAAAGCTATGCCAAGCAATACGAGAACAAACACTCACATTGGAGCAAAATGGCAATCAAAGAGTCAAAAAACATTGTTTGTTAACACACATCTAAACCACGTCCCTTTATGTGTATTTTTCAAATGCTTTTTACTTTTTTCAGTTCATTGCTTTTAGGTTTTCGTTGTTTGCCGATAATCAAACGTCAAATGCTTCGACTTTCATTTGTTATTGTAGAGAAATTTAAGATATAAACAGTTGTGTTTTCCGTTCGTTATCGTAGTGTCAAGTTTCAATCATTTGTCTCTAACCTAGCGTTCGAATATAGTCAAATGAAGCTAAAAACATGCTCTCAAAATCTGAGGAAAACTTTTCACTCACTCTGAAGCAAATGGAAAAAAAAGTATAATGTAAACAATAATTTAGAGGTCTTCCCAGTTTCTGACCCCTTTGGAAATTTTCCGGTTTGTCAGCACCGCCGAACTTAAGCCAAATTTTCTCGAATGATAAGTAAACAACTCGTAATGTTTATCGTTTGTTACACTTACACATTCACGTATTCACATTTTCAAAATACACATACAAACACATACACACCTTGTATAATCACAGCGTAAATACAGAAAACAAAGTATGTATAACTGCAGGCATTACATTTCTCGTTTAATGCCCCTTATCCCTAACTCATACAACAATGCATAACAAAACGGAAGAAAGCACGTCACCCCGGTTATAGTTTTACACCCACACCTTGATAAGAAACAAATCGTAACACGTACTCTTCCCTTTCTTCAGATTATTAAGGGGACAATGAAGCATATAATTATATTAAATAAAAAGAAATGATATGAAACAAAAACTGTGTGCCAAATTTAAGTGAAATAATAAGAAAAGTAGAAAACTATCTCTTAGAAATGCTTATTGTTTAATACTAAAATCGAAAGCAAAGCAAGTAAACAAAAAAAAGCGCAGATTGAAGTGAAGTCTAGTTTGTTAATGTTTAGTGAAACTTGAGATTGAAGTTAGTTCATTTTATATCGAATGAAAACATTTATTATAAACATATAGCAAAAAAAAAATGGATTAAACAAGCAAGCATCCAGAGAAAACTGAGAATCGGCAGCAATGTCCCGATGCTGAATGTTGGAGCGGAAGTTATTATTGCTCATTATTTTAGGGGAAAACTAACTTATTTATAAATATCAAAGTAGATGTCACACTCACATACACACACACCCGGACAACATCCGTAGGTTTTCTTCCACGCAAAGAGAAAAAAAGCCCACTTTAGGCAATCACCCGGTTCACGCTCTTGCAAGCAAGCACTCATACACACGCAAACCAAAAAGTACTCACCCCCACATACGAAACCCGTTCCCAGTCGTAAGATTAGAGACGAAATTGCACGCTGAAAAAGAAAAACAGTATCTTAGTTGAAAACGTATTAGAGGAAAAAAATGTGGCCAAATTGAGAAAAAAAATGAAAGCATAAGTGTTTCATAGTTTTTACACACAAACACACGCAATTGAGACTGATTTGATTTCGAAATTATCGCGTAACTGTTATTTGCCCGTATAAGTTGTTTAAGTACGCCGCTGGACCTGTGTGTTACATTTATCGCGAGCAATTGGTCAATTGAAAATTGACGGTCATCATTCGTACTATACCCACTACAAAGCGGTTCTTATACCTATACATATATGTATAATTTCTTCCTGTATGTATTCCGATGATTGTTTTCGATTTTAATTTTTCGTTTTTAGTTCGTAATCTGTTCATCCAAATGATTTTTGTTTTCGTCTGATAAATTACATAATACAATATTTTTCAACTCTACGCTAATCAAATGCTATATAGTTTAAGTGTCTTATTGAGTTAGTAAACATTATATTATATACACATTTTTAAGCAATTTACGGATAGAAAATATAAACTTTTCATTTTCAAATCACACAAAGGTTCTTTTCATTTCGTTATCTCACCTTCTTTAAACTGGCCGTCTCGGCAGGGGTTCTCAATCCTGAATTAACGTTTTATTCACTTTGCTCGATTGGTTTTAAAAATAGTTTTTGATGGCGTATCTGTTAAATTAATTCAGTTCTGTATGTTTATTACATTGTTTTACTATTCATAGCTTGGCATGAGGGAACATGGAGGACACAACTTTATACTCAAAGATATCAAAGATGGGAACACTCACTTGCAAAGAGTTATACTCACTTGCTAGTTTTTCAGCTCAGAAGCATGCTATCAAAAAACAGTGTATGGAAGACTTTTACTTTGTAACTTTATCTGAAAGTTTGCAGAATAAAGTAAGGGTCGCACACGTATACCAAAGTCATTAAGGAGCCATGAAGGCAACTCTCCACAATGTGAGTGTGATTTGCATTACCCTCGTGGAGAGTTGCTTTCAAAGCTCTGTCACGACTTTATATGGGTTTGCGACCCTTGCTTTATTTAGCAAACTTTTAGATAAAACTACAAAGACAAATTATTCATACACTGTTTATGATAGCTTCTTCTGAGCTGAGAAAACAGCGAAAAGTCAATGTAACTCTTGCAAGTAAGTGTTCCCATCTCTGAAAGATATAAAATTCATATTCTTTTTTGAAACTTCTTCAAACTTCTAACTTGAAATTAGGCTGAAAATTCATGCAAGAGTAGGGGTCGCAGTACCGACCGCTTTTGGTGAGTACCGGTATTTCGGTACTGGAGCTGACAGTACCGGTAGTACCGGTAAAATACCGGTACTGGAAAATTTTTCACTAAAATGAAGAATAATCTATTTTGAACAGAATATCTACAATTTACCAGGTATTTTTGAACTCCGATTTTCAGGGATGTCATATAAGCTAACCAGAAAATACTAAATTATTCAAAAAATATAGATAGACAAAAAATATAGAAAGAAATGAGTTGTATGAAACTTCTTTTGGAGCCATTCTTTTGCTTCTGCGCAGTTTTACAGCCAGTATCTTGGTCAGTCTAAAATGGGACAGGAACAACCTTACATTAAGGCTATGGATCACCAATCCGGAGACGGCGGGTTCGATTCCCGTTCTCGACTCCCTGGGCATAGTGTATCATTGTACTTGTTACACAATGTACAAATTCATGCAATGGCAGGCAAAGAAAGCCCTTCAATTAATAACTGTGGAAGTGCTCAAAGTTCCAATGCGTCGTGCAATGTGTCGTGCCATAAAGAAGAAGAATATGAAGAAGCTGCAAAGTGAAGACGGAATTAAACTGATTTTTCTTTTATGATGCAACGGATTCTAAAAACCAAAATAATAACAAGAAACCCTAATCTAACAAGATTTATTCTAAGCTAGTAAATCCATTTCCAAAATTCAATGTTCATTAAATCAATCTTTGCTATGATATCCTGGATTTGCAGAAAGGTAGCATATATGAAATGTTTGTTTATGAAAGTACTTGGTTTTAAATAATTTCGTTTATTTCTATTACATATTGGCTATACTAATGACCGAACTCAGCACTTCGGAAAGATTTCACGGTACCGAAAATACCGGTACCAAGGTTCAGTCAGTACCGGTATTTCGATACCAAAAATTGGTCGGTAATACCGGTATTTTCGGTACCGGTACTACCGGTACTACATCCCTATGCAAGAGCCAAATATGAGTATTGAGTGTCATCTAACGGTGAATATAGAGTATAGTTTGTTCTATTGTCATAGTGAAACTCAGGATACGCCCTACAGGTAAACGCCCTTCTCAGGTCCATGATCTTGAGGGTAAGTTTACTTCTTAGGATTAATTAATAAAATAATTTCTTGGCAGATTACAAAGAATATACTTGGTTACCAATGTGTGGCCGTACGTGACGTCTAGATTTCTTTGTTGCAGTAGATATCTCTGCAATTTTTCTTATAGAGGTTGTTCTGCACCCGGAATAATGAAGAGTAACGGGTTGAAAATTTGACAAATCGATGTTGATGAAATGCTTTTTTGCAGCATTTGAAAAAAATAGGCCGATGATCTTGAGGAATCATTGATGATTTCAATAAAGTGTGTTCAACAGAATTTATGGCGGAATGTTCAGTAGAGCATCCGTATGAAATTTTTAAATATTTTTTTTTTTGAAGTGATCCTGAAGAACGTTTAGAAAAATTATTTGGAGATATTAAAAAAAATGTAAATGAACATTTTGCTATACTAAAGAAATAAGCAGGGGTTTTTAAACCTTTTGCACGATGGTGCTGCTGTATGGTACAAGTCGGAATCGATTATTGACTTTTTTGATACTTGATGGGCTACAACTCGTAGCGGTGAGTCTACGTCGAATGAAGTATCCGCCAAAACTGGCCAATCGCTTCCAGTCGCCCTGAAGGTCCACCTCAGCTGCAAAAAGCCAACGTGTGCGCGGCCTTCCACGAAGTCGACGACTCCTTCTTGGTTCTCTGCTGAATATAATTTTAGCTTGTCGTTCCTCCGGCATACGAGCTACGTGTCCAGCCCACCGCAGCCTGCCGTATTACATTCGCTTCACTATATCCATCTCTTTATATACCTGGTACAATTCGTAGTTCATGCGACGCCGCCAGATGCCGTCCTCCAGTTTACCGCCGAGTATTGTTCGCAGCACTTTACGCTCGAAGACTCCAAAGCTCTCCGACCAACTTCTTTCAACGACCACGTTTCATGACCGTTTAAAGCGACCGGAAGAAACAGAGTCTTGTACAACGCGAGTTTTGTCTTCGTTTGCAGCCTGCGGGACTTCAGCTTTCGCAGACCGAAAATGGCCCGATTTGCAGCCGCAATCCGTCTTTTCATCTCGCGGGTAACATCATTATCGCACGTCACTAGAGTACCAAGATAAACAAATTCATCCACAACTTCAAACTTTTCACCACCTAGCACCCCTTCGTCATCACTACCACGGCTTGACCGACATTGACCACCAGCAATCATGTACTTAGTCTTTGTGGTGTAAATCGTAAGCAGGCTTGACAGAAACTCCCTCGCGAGAAAATGAGGAAGCGATTTTGGCGATTTTCTGAGGAGTGAAAATAAAACTCAGAAATCACAACGCAAATCCTCAACAGCACCGAGCGCGAGCTTGCCGCGCAGCGAGGAAATCGTCCAACACTCATAATTGCTTGTTGTGTTTCTCACGTCCACTCACACTCAAAAAGCTCTCGCGAGTTCCACTCCCATACAAAGAAAGACTCTCGAGGCGAAAATCGCACTCAAAAACCCGAAATAATCATCGGCTCTTTTTTCGTTCCCCTCTTCCTCGCTCAGTTTTTATTGCCTCTCTGTTTGGGGTTCGTTCGCTCCCTCGCGACGAGGCAAAAGCAAAACACCGCTCTAGAGCATGTTGCAAAACTCTTTTGATTTCGAGGATTATCAAGCCTGATCGTAAGTCCAGTCCTCGCAGTCTTCCTCTTAAAAGGTACGAACGCCTCTTCCACGGCCCGACGGTCGATTCCGAAGATGTCGATATCGTCCGCGACTTCGTGACAATGGTTCCGCTCCTGTGCACCCCAGCTCTCCTTATCGCTCCTTCCAGTGCTATGTTGAACAATAAGTTCGAAAGAGCATCGCGCTGCTTCAGTCCGTCAAAGGTTACGATCGATGACGAAATTTCATCCGCAACCCGTACACACTTGATTTCGATCCGTCAAGCGTCGCACGAGTTAGTCTAATCAGCTTCGCCGGAAACCCATGTTCGATCATAATCTGCCACTTCTCTTCACTGAATCGCACGCCGCCTTGAAATCAATAAACAGATGATGGGTCTGCAAGTTGTACTCCCGAAATTTATCGAGAATCTGCCGCAGGGTGAACATCTGATCCGTCGTTGATCGGCCCTCATGAAATCCTGCCTGATATTCGACGACGAAAAACTCCTCAATCGGCCTCAGCCTGTGGAACAGAACTCCGGACAAAATTTTGTACGCTGAATTGAGGAGTGTTATTCCTCTGTAATTCGCGCACTCCAGCCGATGCAATTGAAAAGAGGGCAAATGAGACCATCCAACCAACTAGTAGGCAGTTCTTTAATATAATACGGTGTAAGAGTTGATACAGTTGCTCACTACCGTGCTTGAGAAGTTCGGCCGGGAGTCCTTCCCAGCAGCCTTATTGTTCTTCAGTCCCTTAATGGCTGCCTTGACCTTGTCTAGCGTTGGAGGTTCCACAGCTTGTTCATCGTCGTCGATTCGAATCGATTATTTAGGGACGTTAAAAAGAAATCCCATCGGATAATCGGGGTTTACAGGATCAACGGCGTAGTCAGCTTTTTCTTTCTTCTTGCTCACACTCCTATGCAAACGCGAGAAAGAGCGGAATGAAACCAGGGGCGAATGGCCCCTCTCTTTCTCGTGTTTGTTTAGGAGAGTGATCAAGAAAAAAGAAAAAGCTGGCTACGCCATTGTACAGGATAATTTGATCGAGATTTCGAATGGTTATTTTTATATAAGGTATTTTTCTACGGATTTTGTGTGTAATACGCACAAAAGATATAAAACTTGTTGCGCAACCAGTGTTAAAGTCTATTTAATTCGAATTATCTTTCTGTTTTTACAATCAGAGTAAATCTCAGTCACCATAGAGTCTACTATTGGTTGATGTACCCTGTAAGAAGAAAGTTCTGGAGGATTAACTGAAAATTAAATTAAAACTGGAAGGAACTTCAGAAGTATTTTCTGGAGGAATCTTAAAGAACTCCTGGACAAGTCCTTTAAGGAAAAATTGATAGAAAAAAACCTCCTGAAATATTCCGAAAAGGAATTTCTGAAGTATTTTCAGAAGGAATTACTAGAAATTTTCCAGAATGAACTCCAGGATGGCAACCAGAAGGAACTTCTTAAGTAATTTTCGAAAGAACTCCTGGAGAATTCCTAGAGCGAACTCCTAGAGATTTCTTGAAGCAAATCCTGGACAATTCCCTGAAGGAAATCCCAGAGGGTTCCTAAAAAACACTCTTGAAGAATACACTGAGGGAACTCCTGGAGGATTTCCAAATGAAAGCTCTGGAGGTTTCCCAGGGGAACTCTTGGAAGATATACAGTAGGAGGTTCTGGAAAGTTTCTAAAAACAATTCTGAAGAGAATCCAGCAGATTCTCTTGGAAGATCCAAGAACGATTTCCAGTAGGAACATCAGGACTTTTGCAGGAGTCCCAGAAAGAATTTCTATGGAAATCCTAAGAGGAACTCTAGGAAGAATTGCTGAAGACACATGGGTTCATATAGCCACAACCGAAATGGCGTGAGTATCCAGTATGACCATGCTGGAGATGACGGGTTCAAGCTTTTCGTAGATGAAATTTCCTTGACTTCCTTAGGCATGGAGAATCTTCGTGCTTGCCACTTGATATACACATGCGAAATGCTCATTGAGGACAAAGTTACGCCAAGTAGAAGAAGAATCCTGGAGGAATTTCTGAACGAACACCAAAAGTACTACAATTTTTTTGGTGGGCGATCCTGGATGCAATCCTGGAAGAATGCCAGGAGTTCCTTCTGAAAATTTTTTGAAGCAGCTCCTGAATTCCAGGAAAAACTTTCGGGAGGAACCCCGGAAATTGCAGAAACCTGGAGATTTTCAGAAGGAACATCAAGCTAAATCTCGGAATTTTGATTCCTGATGAAACTTTTAAAGAAATCCCCGTAAAAACTCTACGAGGAATTTAAAAGAGATATCTGGTTGATTCCCAGAAGGTATATAGTCACGGCAACTGGCCACATCATCAGTTGAGCTCGCTAGCCACTACGATCAGAAATGACGGTGACTATATACATAAATTTGCTGGGTTATATATTTGACACATTTTTCAGGAGTTCCTTCAGGAGTTTTACTGGGATCTCTGAAAATATTTTTGGAGGAACTTGAGATGGAACTCCGACGGAAAACTTAAAAGTGGTTCATGATGAATTCTCAGAGAAAAATCTCATTAGATTTCCAAAGCTATCTCAGTAAATCCTAAAGAAATCCAGGAACGCATTCCTGGACGACTCTCAGAAGAACCTCATGCAGCGATTTTCGACCAAATTTCAAAAGGGGAACCCAAAAAAATGCTCTGAAGAATTTCCGGAGGATATTTTTTCGCGGATCACATCATCGTAATCTTTGAGAACCAAGGACAGGCGCTCGTCGCTCAATCCCGGTGGCAGATCGAAGATTTCGAAGAAATCATAATACCTACGCTGTATTTCATAGCAGAAATGGAGAATTGATCATCTTCCCATACAAAAATCCTGCTTACTACTTTCAATCTAGTACTTCACCGATCGCTTTCTATTGTTCTTTAAAAAAGCAACTAGACAACCTGGCCGCTAAGGTGCTGTACCAAGATTTTTTATCTTTATCAATGAAATTTTTAACCCAGGGCTCATCTCGGGACCCACGCCTTCTTTACAGAAGGCAGAAGTCACATTTTGTGAGTATGTCGGAAGTGGGATTCGATCCCTGGTCACGGACTTTTACCGTCATACCAGGTCCGCTCCATAACGTAAAGGGCTATGGAAACGCTGGTTGTGAACATACATGTTTAAAGTGAAGAAAGGGGTGATACCGTAAACCGGGGTCAAATTGATCTCCGGGTCGAAATTGATCAGACGATTTTCCGTTAGATAAAACATACTTCAAATAGTTTCCAAGCAAATATCGTTTAGTATCGGTTCCCAACTGCACGATAGTTGAAAAAAAAATATTTAAAATATTCTAAACCTAACCGAAAAACGTGTGATCAATTTCGACCCGACGATCAATTTGACCCCGGTTTACGGTACATAAATTATTTTTTTTTTTAATTCTTAATCACTTAACCTAATTAACAGCTCTATTGTCCACTAGGGCACTACGTGAGCGATTTCAATTGACAGCTGTACCTACAGATTGTACAGCGCCTAGATGTTTTCTATTATACTTTATCGAACTGGTTGCCTTACTGCTGCTTTCATTTTTTCTACTTTATACCTAGTAGAATAATGAGCACAAGGATGATAGATGACCGTTGTTCCTTTCCAGTCCGATTGGGCAGTGCTTCCCAAACTGTGCGCCGCGGCGCCCTGGTGCGCCGCGAACCATTCCCAGGTGCGCCGCAGGTTTTTGAGTTGTGACGAAACAAACAAAAACAAATTCTTTATTTGTATTGCGGAACACCTTTAATTTTGTTTTGTTTAAAAAAACTAGTGTCGCTTCATATTTTTTTAAATCTTTCCCTGAGTCTTCAATTGTTCCATAGGATTTGTGGTATTCTTTTTAAACATATCATTTGCCACCAAATTTTAAAATGCTTCAATTTTAAGTTATTAAAATTGTTTTCGGACCTTATAAGCTTCAGCTTAGCTTTTGATTTAACTATAACTAGACCATAGTTTTTATTTCTAGAACCTTATTTGCGTTCTTTTAAGAATAATTACAAGGTCTTCGGGACAGCTAGCGGCATGCAGGTTTGCCGTTGTGACATTGTGAAGAGCTAGCTTTAACCTTTCTGAACCGGACTGTTGCATCAGTACTGCCGCAACCTCACTGAACTTTGAATAAGTTTGCCATGCTCGGTTTCATCACTGGGGTTATATATGGCCACTCCAGCCGAAATTTAAGTCGAAATTAATGAAAATAATATGTTCAATCAAAGTCCACCTGACAGGTTCTTTACAATCTCTTCATGTGCCGAAATTTTCCAAAACAAATAAAAGTGTTTGAAAGTGTTGCTTTGCAATTTTCGTAAAAAAAAATAAATTTTGGTCAAGTTCTGTGAAGTCATTTTATTTCAATTGGAATTCTTTAATTTTACAAACGCTTTAGAATGTTTGGCTGAATTATTAAAAAGCTGCAGTTTGTTTTACCTGTACATCTGAGTTTTTTGCTCTTTTATAAAGCTTCTATGATGAAATCAACATGATTTTTGAAATTTTACAAACATATTGAAATTATCTTTGAGAAAATTATTTAAAAAAAATAGTTTTCCAAATTTTCTCTGAATTTTGAGAAAACATGATATAAGAAGTGTTTCACGATTTTGCCTTCGACATTTTAAAGCGAAAGCTGTTTGTAATTTAGAAAAAAAAAACTTTTTAAAATCTTTGGTGCGCCGTGACATTTTTGGAAATTTCAAAGGGCGCCGCGATAGCAAAAAGTTTGGGAACCTCTGGCCGATTGGGTGTCCATTATGAGTAGCAGTTCGCCGATGTCCAGGTATCCGGGTCCGTTTGAGCCATGGAGCTCAGAAGAGGGTCAGTGTCAGCCGCTCTCGGTGAAGAGCAACTGACGAAAAATTGCAAGTGCTGGGGCTGGGAATCAACCCATGACCATCCGCATATGAAGCGAACGTGTGACCAACTACGCCACGGGCCCCATACATAAATTATGTCACGCAAAAATCGACCATTTTCAACCACCCCTCCCTCCAATGTCACACTTTTTGTATGGGACTTCAATATGTTTTGTAAGGGTTGTCACGTTATGCAAACCCCCCTCCCCTCCCCCATAAAGCGTGACGTAATTTGTGTACGGCCCCAAAGCTGCTATCAAGTGCACTCTTGGCATGTTTTTCATAACTAAGAAATTAGAATTAATTTCGTAAAACTAATTCTAAAACTTCTAGCACGAAATCTCTATCTTGTGAAATATATGGTGACAGCAGCGACAAAACGTTTGCCTCAACTTCCAACCGTTGAGGCACCGTTGTTTACCACGAAATGATATTGTCGTCGCGGTTGAAACCCGAAGATACCCCACACCCGACAATCGACTTTTCTCAAAATCCATACGTGAAACCTAACGTCGGACGTAGTGCGCTGGACAGCGGACCTGGCCCTCTATCCAGCGCACTGTGCCCGACATACGTCCGACACACGGTTTAGCAGAAAAATCGAATTTCGCGTGTCGAAAATTCCGATTTTCAACTGCACGCGCAATATTCACCATTAATATCAATTCCATCAATATTCGAAAAAGAGCGGTTTTTCCATGACTTTCTTGTAGAACTGGTCTAGCTGCACAAGTTTTTCATTTTCCATATTCTCAGATTCAGCTTCTAAAATGAGCTGTAGGTGGTTGAATTTAGATATGTCGAAATAAATTTTTCAGCACTGGTACAATCTGCTATTCTTTTAGGTTTTAGAATTTCCATTGGATTTTTGTGAAGAACTCGCCATAGTGAAACTTTACAAATGAAAAAATAAAATAGAAATAAATAAATCCATCGGAAATGCTCTAACGGTATGCGTTTTTCTCTGAAGCTTTAAGGGTATTCCTCCAAGATTTATTTCAGCATTTTTTCGGGTTATTTCAGCTATTCGGTTGGGATGCAATTCCACAAAAAAAAAATCGAATATTTACCAACTCTTCATTATATACAAATCTCACTTAATCTAAAACAAGTTTGTTTTCCAAAAGCTCAGTGATGATTTTTTTTTTAAACTTTGAGTTTATTTCAAAGTTTCTGAAAATAGTCACTAGAATCTTGGACTGACAATATTATGCATTAGAAGTTTTTCATATTTTGTTTGAAGTACTTCTCAAACTTCATATAAACTGAAAAAAACAAATTTGATAGTTTATTTGTTCGTTTGCGGTGCATAATCGACTAATTTCTTTTTTTTTTGTATCTGTATTAACGAGATTTTAAGCCCTAGGCTAGTTCATCTCGGGACCCACGCATTACTTCCCATCCGAAGGAAGAACTCACATGTTTGGAGTTTGTCGGGAGTGGGATTCGATCCCAGGTCCACGGCGTGATAGGCACACCAGGTCCGTTCCACGAATCGACAAATGTTTCAGCCGCGTCAGTTCAGTGGAAAGTGACAATTTCTTTTTCAAAATAATGAGTCAAATTTTCAGAAATAGATGAAAGATTGCAAAAATAGCATAGTGTCCCGCATCACCCTCGGCAAAAAAGTGTTGTCGTTCGGAAACGTCACAAAGTTTAAAGGCAGTTCTTTCACTACACTAAGAAATGCCCATTTCATAAAGTATCGTTATTTCAGTGTCCTTAAAACTACACAATAAATTCGAAGACTCCAAGACTGTGATCTTGTTTTCCACCCACTGAAATCATTCAACCGCTTACTTTGATAGTAACATTTTTGAATTGATTGAAATCCATCATGTCTGAACCGAATTCAAATGCCAAGCTAAACTGTTTTTACCATTTTGTTTATTTTGAGTTCTTTCATAATTCTTTCACTTTCCGAGTACAGAATACCGTGTTTGATCGTATTTTTAATAAAAGCAGATTTTTTTTCAGAGTTGAATTTAAGGATTCAGTTTATTTCCCAATTCTTTTGATATTTTATTTTATTTTGTCCATTTCTTTTTTTCCGCAATATTTAAACACGTTCAATTATCTAATATTGTCTTTTCCTTGCATGTGCGTCATACTACTTCAAAATCGTACTAAATCGCTATTCGGGCTTGTTAAAAAAATTTTGCCAGAAAAAGTTCTACCAAAGAATATGTTATTTCAAAAATCTTGTTTCGTTGACTTCATATTATTTCCACCATTGATGACTATCATACTCGTTTCGCATCCATACGATTTATTTGAAACGCTTCAACGTGGCGAATATAAATCTCACCACTAATTTCGCCCTTGATTGTTGTTCATGCTAAGCACGTATTCGCTCCACAGCCAATACGGATACGTTACACCCATGTTCACCTCTTGCTTATGAAAGTGTTCGTTTTGGTCGTTTTTACGCTAAGGGTTATGGTGAGCCAATGTTCAGACCATTGAATACTTTTCTCCACAGCTTGAGTTCGGAGATAGATAATATATAATATAGTTACACATGTTATGTTTTCTTTTGAGTTTGTTTCGATTTCAAATCAGCCTGATCAAGTATCCGAATTTTATGAATTAGTGATGAAACAACTTGAAGCACCTTCGATAGTAACCGTAAGGATAACTTTGGTTGTTTAGATTCCGAATGTGGGCTAACAATTCAAAGATCTCTAATACGTTGTGTTATCGGCAATTGAATTGGCAAGTTTATGTTGTAAAATCTTTGTGAAATCTCTTACTCCCGGAAAAAAATATTTTGCCAAAGGAAGATAATTCATTCAAATGGGGCGGGTTCCAATATAATACAGCATTCCGATTTCCATAACATTCGTAGTTTTGTGAATATTATAATATCCATTGAAACACTTAAAAACAAACACACATACCGAGGAAACCAGGCAAGATTTAGAAAATGTAATATTTCAACCTCACGCTTCACATAGTTGTCTCACCACCTTGGAAAAGGGTTATAGTCACAGTCGTACTGACGCAAAATTTATCAATCTCCAAAAGAGGAAAGTTCTTTTCTACACAAGCTAGAACACGTTGTTCATGTGAGTCGTATTAAGGAGAAAACATAAAAAAAATATATAGAATATAAAAAAAACTTTATGAAAAATGTCATGATTTACAAAAGCTTTACATTTAATTGTAATTTTTTATATTTATTATACATATACATTAAGTGAGTCAGTAAATCAACACACGTAAATTAGTTATATAGAAATTATATAAATAAATAAAACTTAGACCTGAAGTAGCTGCTCAGCAGAATTATTGATTCGATCAGTATTAAAACAAAGCATACTCACACATACACACACTCACACAAACGTACCCAGACTCGAAACGGTGCAAGTATTTAGGATTCAATATAGGCTGAACTTGAATACAACCGTTTCGTGCAGAATGTATTTAGAGTTGACTTCAAAGCAGATTTAGTGTTAGAATTGATAGTTTTTTATATAGTCAAATCAATGCATACAATAGGAGAAAAAGCGAACGGATTAACAGAATGGGACGCAATTCAGCGAACGAGAAATATGATTTGAGGAAATTATAGAGCGCGTTTTCAAAATGTTGTATCATTTAAACGACGTCTCGAGAAGTGTGAAATAAGTGAAGAATCACTGTTTTGGAAACATTTTGTGACAAAACGCAGCTTTCAGTTATTTTCTAGGAAATACAAAAGAATTAAGCTATTTACTAAGCATTTAGCAAAAGATGAACTAGTAGGCGTAACAATGGTAAAAGCAAACCCAGCAAACGTCAACACAAGAAATAATACAGGAATTTTTCTAAGAACACGAAAAAGAATGCCACTTACTTTCATGTACTAATTACATTACCAAAAAACAAAGCAAATAAATGTACGAGACCATCAGAAATCTCGTATCGTTAAAACCATAACCAATGCCAACATATTGTTCTCTTTTGGTTGCACACCACAAAACATGAACCGAGAGCAACTCAAAAACAAATGCACGTTTTTCTCTATGTCTGCAATTGAAATGCAAAATGTTGTTACATTAAAATCGAAGGTAAAAGTAATTTTGCACCCATATATTTAAATGCAATCGACGATCTACCAGTTTACATCATCAAATTTTTGATAATCCAAGTTCAGAATCAGTGTTTTTCTCTCGAAATGCCAGTTATTAATAAATGTCGAATTTACAACACTTTTTAAGACTACCGCCAAAGCCAAACCAATCCAAGAAAGTAAAAAAAAATGATTCGTTATATAAATGTGATTTTCTTCATATCGTAAAGCAAGACATTTTACTCAAAATACAAAACACAGGCACATAATTGTGAACGTCGTATCTTTAACCTTATATCAATCCAAGCCCTATTCAAGTGTACCAAACACCTTGATCTCGATTTGCTGATTTCTTCCAAACCGAAAACTCAGTCCTTCCTTCCTCAATTGGAAACCCACCCAAATGCTTCTTTGGCATTAAGTTTTTCTACCCCAAAACATCCAACAAACCCAATAATGCGCTGCACCTGCTTAGAATGCAATTTCCGGATGTCCAATCTGACAGCTGTCAAAAGGTCAATCCCCGAGCAGAAACTGAAACCAGACACAGCAAACATCTTTCTCTGAGTTTGTGACGGAATGCAAGGCAATCATACAAATAGAGCTTCTTTTTCTATGAAATAATAAGAATACTTTAATGAAAACAAGATGTAAAAAACCGACCGACGATCGACGATGTACGGCGAGGAACTACCCCCGGAAGTAACACAAAGCAAGAGGAAACAGGTTCAATAATAGTAGCATAAGATCGTTTTACATGCGGGTGAGGTTCGGATTCGGTTTAGAAAACTTTGAAACACACACACACGCATACATACTTATCCACACATACACACTAGGAACGTACTTTACTTAAAGCAACAGGAAAGAAGTCGGTCACTCTCAGCCAGTCAGTCAGTGCAGTGATGCCAAATGCAGCATAATAATTATTTCTTGAAACAGACCAGAAGAGAGGAGGAGAAGGAAAGGCAAATCCGATCTGGAGGTAAATTAAACGTAAATTTACGGAACAGAACACAGTTTATATGAAGTATATTTATATTTTGTAAACAATGGGTAATTAATTGAACAAAACAAATCTAAACGGAAGCAAAACTATTGTGTATTGTTGAATGGACAAGAAAAAAAAATGATATTAGTAATAAAGGAAGGAGAAAAAGTTGGTGTCTATTGGAATGTGTTGATGACAGATCCTTGAATTCACAAGATTTACTTTGCATCAAACTTGGCGGATGTTAGCGAAAACCATGGTCCCTTACTAAGTATTTCAGTAAGTATTACTTCTTCGTTATATCTCTATGTATATGATGTAGCGCGCAACCTTCGAACGGCAAACACGTGCTGTATGTAACAACCGAGAGTAAACGGGAGCAGATGTCCTCATCCTGCATTCGTTAGCTGAAAGTGAAACTGAATTAAATTTTATCGTGATATGGTCATCTTCAAAGTTGTTTCTTAGGGAATCAACTACTTTTTTTTTCAATTCTGAGCCAAACCGAACTTGGCCAACCGACGTGCTGAATGAGAGACTGGAATTGAAAGTTATCCAATTTCCCATAAATTTGGACTAAAATCCCATACAAACCTTCAAATCATTTGCGGCAGCTCAGTTTTTGACCGATTGAGCTGAATCTTTCACAGATTGTTCTCCTCATCCAAAGGCACGATTCTAGAGAATGCCCCGTGGGCAACAATGGTGGTGCAGAGGACCGAATTGAAAGATCTCCATCCTGGGCGATTATCCGCCATCGCCTTGACCTGTGACCAGGTCAAATTTCTGTCGACTTCCTTTATTTCCATGTTGAGGCTGCTCCGCCATGAGTCTCTGCGACTATATCTGCTGCGATGTCCTGCTACGTTCCCGCCCCTGCGTAGAGTGTGGTCGACCCACCTCCACTTTCGCTCCCTAATTTTTGTCGCTAGCGGCTTTTGATGGCTTCGAAGTCATTTAGCTGCTCTATGGTAATGGGCTGCCACAGCAATCCACGATTTAGTTCACGGTCAATCGCACCTACCAGGATCTCGTCGATTACGATGAGGAACAGTAGCGGTGATAGTATACATCCTTGCCTCACTCCACCAACGACCCGGATGGGATCGGACAAAACACCGTTGTGCAGTACTCTGCACGAAAATGCCCTGTACTGTGCTTCAATGAGGCCGATGATTTTCTCAGGGAGACCCTTGCGCCTGAGGGCTTTCCACATGTTTCCGTGATTGAAACGGTCGAAAGCTTTTTCGTAATCAATGAACACCAGGTAGAGAGACTCTTTGAATTCATTGATTTGCTTCAGGATGATACGGAGCGTGAAAATAAGGTTCGCACATGATCGTCCGGCACGGAATCCTGCTTGCTGTCGTCCGAGAGTTGCGTCAATCTTCTCCTGTATCCGGTTTAGGATCACTTTGCAGAGGACTTTGAGAACTATACACGGTAACATGATGCCCCGCCAATTATCGCATACAGTCAGGTCAGGTCACCCTTCTTGTGCACCTTCACTAATGCCGTTTTTCTTTTTGAACCTGGGTTGGAACTGGATTGGCGGAAAATGTGTAAATAAACAAACGTCAAACAAACTTTACACCGTGTCCAATAAGTTCTCATACAGAATACAAATTTAGAAACTATAATTTTATTTCAAATCTGTGATTCATATTTTCAAAATGAATACATGCATTGAAGGGCCACATAATGCTGATTAAATAAAGCATACGGTTCAGAATAACATTATTTTCTATTTGTTTTTATAAGCCTAGAAGTAGGGGGTTGTGGGGCAAGATGGCCACCCTAAGCTTAGGCGCTTTGGGGGCATATACTTTCGTTAGAATGTGGCTATTTAACACTCATCCCCTTTGTTTCATGTCTTTTCTATCTTCTTAATACAAAAAAATATTTTATTTTGCACTACGAATGCAAAATACATTCATTTGAATTTTTTTTACTTTCGACATAGAATTTTTGCCATATGGGGCAAGATGGCCACAGAGCTAAATTTTGACAATTAGAGGGCTTCAATCCCTAAGAAACGTTAAATAAACCAAGGTCAAATCACCCGCAACGCTTTGCCTACAGAGGGTGTGGTATTTGCCAACATTTTCTTTATGATAATGTTTGAAATGAAATTGACAGAAATTTCTTTGAAAATGTTCTGTGATTTGGTCCATTTTTTCAGCAAACTTGTTTCTCTCGAAACGATTTATCTTCAGATACATTATCACTCTTTTCTTGCATTATACTATAATTCAACATCTTGTAACAAACCCTCTTATGGCGGATCATAGCAAAACTTCCAGCCCTGCGCCAAAATATTCAATGAAATAAATCACCGTTCAACACCAAATAACTTCAAAGTTGTTCTGAGGTATCATCTCCATCGCAGTTACTTTTAACTGCTCCAACTAATATGAAAAAGTAATTTTCTGTGGTTTTGCAGTATCTCTAAATATTAATATCAATTTTGAGGCTGCTTTAGATTGGTTTTCGGATGGCGACATAGACCTTACCACAGGTGGCCATCTTGCCCCGAATTATTACGATACGTTTATCATTTTTTATATGATATAATTAATTTAAAACATTGGAATTTTATTGTTGAGGTTTATCAATAGTCACATATAGACACCATTAAAAATTAAAAATAATTTTTTAACCGATGTTATTTCATTACTAATCCTAAAAATCAGATGACCTAATACTATAAGAAAACACTGTTTTTGACCACTCAAACATCAAACACTATTTTATAGCAGATTTTTCAAACCAATGGTAACTTTTTCGCACATTATAAACATGAAGCATTGTTTATAATCACAACCCATGCAGAAAATATTTTTGTGTTGCGAATTAATGCTTAAAACACAGGGTGGCCATCTTGCCCCATATGGCCATCTTGCCCCACAAACCCCTACACTTCCGTTTTCTGAAATCCTTGTATTTCGGCACGCAAGAAAAATGTTCGAAAAGTTTTTCATTCTACGGTTGCTAAAAAGAGTCCATAAGGTTAAATTTTGAGTTTGTATCTCATGTATTGTACCAAATGGATATACTAAGGCTTAAACAATACAATGATAGTGATAATATGGTAAAAACAATTGCAAGTTAGCTGAACTTGGGCTGATTTTCTTGAAAATGACCGTTATGTTAAACATAATCATCATAAAACGTAAATTTTGGACTTAATTTACCACAATAGGAATACAAGCATGTTTTAAAAGTGAGAAATGTGTGAAAGAACAATACAAAATGCATCCATGCTTCTTTAACACAACAAATATCATTAAAACAGGTAAATGGACATTTATGTTTAATTTAGGTATTATTTTGTGCCTACTAAAACGGCTTCATGCTTCACCTATACAGGATCTAATATTTTTTTCTCTTCTGGTCATAGTTGCTACTAGCAATGGTGAGGACAGGAACCTAATTTGTTTCAACGTAAAACCATTACTCGTTAAAATGAGACGAAATACTAATGAAATGGCGTGCGTGCCAGCTAAATTGGACTTACGACACATAAGCGATCAGTAGAGAAGGATAAAGGACAATTAATTCCAAAACATATGCTGTATTTGATCAGTATTAGTTGGCCTTTCAATAAACAAATTTACTTTGAAAATCCTAATTACAGATGTGAAATTATTTCAATTTGATTTTGTATGAGAACTTATTGGACACGGTGTAGTACAAGCGAAACCGAGGTCGGGTTGGTGTTGAAACTGTGATCTCATCCAGTTCCAACCCAGGTTGGAACTGGATCAAAAAGAAAAACGGCATAAGACACCTTGCATCCAGTCGGCCGGAAATGTCGCGGTTTCCCATATGTTGTAGAATAATTGATGTAGTTGTTGAACGAATACTATGGGGTCAGCTTTGAGCATCTCAGCTGATATGCAATCGACCCCTGGGGCCCTGTTCGGTTCCATGCTACGGATGGCTGTTTCTATCTTCTGCACTGGTGGAGCTTCGGTGTTGACACGGGTAAAGCGTCGAACCCTTGACGGATCATGCTGAGGTGTTGATGGCGTGATCGACACTTGAAAAAGGTTTCCAAAGTGCTCGAACCAGCATTTCAACTGGTCAGCCGAGTCGGTAAGTAACTGCCCAGTCGTGTCTTTCACTCTAGCGTGCGCAGTTTTTTTTTCTTTTTTCCCACTCACTCTCGTAAACAGATAACAGAGGGGACACTTTGCCCCCTCTTTTATCTCGCTCTTTCTTGCGTTTAACAAAATTAACGAGCGAGGAAAAAGAAAAGGCTGCGCACGCAAGTGGTCTTTCACAGTCATCGTAGCATTCATCTTGGTCCCACTAAGGCGACGTGAAACATCGTAGAGAAGACGGATGTCGCCTGTGTTTGTGACCTTCTGGATATCGTTGGCTAAGGAATCCGCCCACGCTCTTTTGTCCCGTCTACATGAGCGTTTCACTTCCTTCTCGAAAGTCGAATAGCGCTGACGGGCTACGGTTTTGGCTCCTCGTGTTTTTGTTCGATCCATCGCGGCTTTGGCGTTCCTTCGCTCCTCTATCTTCCTCCAGGTATCATCTGTGCAATGTGATATATAGAAGGTGTGGAGGAACTCATCCTTTGATTGTGTTAGTAGGGACTGCGAAGTAAACAACTTTTGAGGGGAGGGTTGGTGACGTCATACAAGCTCAACAATAAGCATGTTTGGATCGTGTTGCCTTACCCTCAATCTGCACATTACCACCACAGTGATTCGTGCGTCCGAAAGCATAAAACAACTGGATCAAAACTGGGGTAATGCTCCTCATATACTTACTCCCTTTACGTCTCCCCTATATATTTAAAATCTGCAGCGCTATTAAACTTGCCCTTGTTTGTGATTGAAGAAATAACACGCAAATCACCCTTGGTAACACTTATTTATTTATTTATTTATTTATTTCCCCTACATTCATCTGACAACATTGTCTACATGAATTAACTTAAATTTAAATTACCTAAACATATTTGAAATCAGCAGTCGTTGTTTAAAACACTTAAAACTAACAGAGAAATCGAACAAATCATACACACGATTAAACAAACAACACATTACAAGTATGGGTTCATTCTGACCATAATAGGTGCGTCTAAACTGTAGTCTAATGAAATTAGAGCGTCTTAAGCTACGAGGTATTACATTAATAGTTATCTGTGACAAAATATTAGGAACATCTAAACTACCTACAAGCACTTTTTGCACAAACAATACTCTTTCTATCTGACGCCGCCTGGAAAGTGTGTCCATTCCGAGAAGTCGGCAGCGATTCTGATACGGGGGTAATTCAGTAGGATCACACCATGGAAGAAACCTCAGGGCGTAGCGTACAAACCGAGATTGCACGGCCTCTATTCTAGATATCCAGATGCCAACATAAGGACTCCACACCACAGCAGCATACTCTAGTACGGATCGCACCAACGAGTAGTACAATGCTCGTAGGCAGTATGGATCTCTGAATTCGTTGGAGATCCTGAAGATAAGTCCCAGATTCCGATTCGCCTTTGCAATTACCATGGAGTAATGCTCTCTGAAAGAGAGTTTGGTGTCCAACTGAACTCCGAGGTCTTTTATCACCGAAACTCTTTCCAGCTGCTCACCACTAATGTTGTAACCCCAACTAATTGGATCCTTTTTGTGCGTGAAGGAGATTACCGAACATTTACTCGTACTGATGGTCAATTCATTGATCCTACACCATTCCGCAAACACGTCAACAAGTCTTTGAAGCTCCCGGCAATCTTGAGCTGAGTTTACGACCAAGTAAATTTTTAAATCGTCCGCATATAAAAGCCGACATCCTCGAGGCAGTACAGCGCACACATCGTTGAAAAACAAAGAAAAAAGCAATGGGCCGAGATTGCTCCCTTGGGGTACACCAGATGAATTAGAGAAATAGCTGGACTGAGCTGTTCCGATTTTAACACACAGACGACGATCTACCAAATACGATTTCAGCCATTGAACAAAACTAGATGCAGCACCCATCCTTTCTACCTTTGCGAGGAGCAACGCATGGTCAACGCGGTCAAATGCAGCTTTCAGGTCCGTATATATGGTGTCAACTTGAGCCCCGTTTTCGATGTTTCGTAAGCAGAACGATGTGAACTCCGTGAGGTTAGTTACCGTTGATCTTCCAGCATAAAAGCCATGTTGGTCGCACGAGATGTGATTTTTGATTTCGTGGAACAAAATTTTGTTGACAAGAATCTCCAACAGTTTGGAACCTGCGCATAGTGATGTAATACCTCGATAGTTAGCTACATGACCACGGTCTCCCTTTTTATGCACAGGAAACAGTACTGATTCTTTCCATTCATCCGGAAAAGCCGATTGCGCCATTGATTTATTGCAGATCGATGTCAGAGGAGCGCATAGTGCGACAGCACAACTCTTGAACACGATAGGTGGAATGCCATCTGGCCCTGGCTGACACGAAGACTTCAGTTTATTGATGGCATCGCTGATGTCCGCTTCAGAAAAGACGATGTTTTGCATTCCTAGCACATCCTGAGGAACATTCCGGAGGGCAGAGCGTATGTGCTGCGTAGAGGCAGGCTCCTGTTTGAATACACTTGAGAAATGACGTGCAAACAATCTGCACATATCGACTGGAGACGCGACCGAGTCCTTACCATCAGACATGATAGATGGCAATCCATTCTGCTTACGCTTTTGATTAACAAACGACCAGAAACGCTTAGTTCCATTTGTTTCCTTTGCACATATTGTGAGTAAAGCAGTCGATTGTAGTTTTTGTACATGTTACTAGAAATTTGAAAATCGCGCTTTGCAATAGAGTTCTTGTTTCTAGAGTAATGTCGCAGAGCTCTAGCTCTCTCCGTTTTCAGGATTCTCAGTCGATTATTCGACCACGGCGGGTTTCGGGTAATTCGTTGAGTGGGAATATGAAGACGAAACAACTCGGTGAGCGTATGGGTTAAAATTTCTACAGCATCGTTGACATTATCAGCAGTGTGCAGCGGTGCCCAGTCAACTCCCGAGATAGCATGACTTAACGCAGCAAAATCAGCTTTTCGGAAGTCGAAATGTGGAACTACTTCCGAATCAATGAACGAAACTGTTCTTGGACATTTTAAGGAAGCAAAGGGAGCAGGATGATGTTGGTCTATCTGAACGAGCGGCTCAACAGCTTCTGTGACAAAGCACTGACCAGAGGCATGTTCGTTTCCAAAAACAAGGACTAGCTTCCGGCCGTAGTTGTTGACTGTAGGATTGAGTTGTCTCATATTTAAAAGCGACATGCCATCAATAAGTGCAGAACTGGCACTATTGAAGTTGGATTGACATGGATCAGGGTGTAATTGACCACTGGTATTAGTTTTCCAGACAAGGCCAGACTGAAAACCAATGGAGTCACTAACATGATTGATGCACTCAATGTGTCTCTCGACATAGTTGGGGTCAGAAGCGTGTTCAGGTGAAAGATACACAACGCCAATGAAAATCTCACTGCTACCGGAGGAAATGCGTACCCACAGTTGTTCCAATTCAATATGCATAGAGAGCGCTACAGCAGTTGATCTTATACGGTTCGAAACGGCAATGAGTACACCACCGCCGCGGTTTTTGCCTGTGAGTTCAGCATCACGATCCTTTCTGTATATGGTATACTTATCACCAAACAACAGCAACGAAGTAAACTGCTCGTTGAGCCAGCTTTCGGTGATAACAATGACGTCGTAATCCGATTCGGATGCGGCGAGAAAGAATTCATCCACCTTCGTGCGTAGTCCTCTCACGTTTTGGTACAGAAGGTTGAGACTGCAATGAACATTTTCACTGCTAAGCATCTCTCGTTGATGATCTGCAACGGCTTCTTCCGACGAGACACGATGGGCGCTTCGCTTGATTAGATCCGATTGACTTGCCAGCAATAACGGTTGGTCAGTAGACGCTCGTGGGTCAGCAGGAGTAGTTGTCTGCAAAATTGGTGTTTCGCTATGAGACAGTGTAGCAGTCTTCCCTGCTTCGGCAGGACATATACCAGTCTTATAATTACCTGAGAGAACAGGACAATCCACCGAAGACTGGTCATGGTTACGAACAGCGTGTTTTTCAGCTAGCATCGACTGGTGTGCCGAAAACGATGGTTGGTCGGCAGGAGCGATCGTCTGCAATATTAGTTTTTCTCCATGACAAAGTGTAGTGATCTCCCCTGCTTCGGCAGGACATATACCAGTCTTATATTTACCTGAAAGAACAGGGTGATCCACCGAAGACTGGTCACCACTGGAGAGTTGCTCAGCAAGCAGAGAAGGTAAAGTTGATTGCTATGTTGAATAATCTATGTTCTGGCGAGCCTTTTTGAGCCGTCGGATATAGATGGGACATTTCTGGCTCCAGGAAGAATGATTGACATCAGCTAGACGATCCGACTCAGATGTTCGCTGGCTGTTAATTTTCTCGCAGTTGACACATTTCTCGTAATCCGACATGCATTCGCTGATTTCATGACCCTCAGCACATCTGGGACAGCAGACAGGCTTACTACACGCAGAAGCCAGATGACCGTACTCTGAACATTTGTAACAACGCTTAACGTTTAAATCCTCAACAACTCGATAACGTTCCCAACCAATGTAGACACGCTGCAGCTTCATGATGGCTTCATAAGAAGGAGCGTCCAGCTCAAGTACAGCATTGAACCGGCTGATGTTTTGTTTCTGAATTTCGGTAATGCGTATGCACCGGACCACAAAAGTATTGGGCAGATGGTTCTGTGCTTTCAATTTCCGAATGAGATCATCCTCGTCCATATTTTCAGTTAACCCCACCAGTTTCACTCTTGGGTGTAGTGGTTTCATAACTTCGACAGTGTATTTTTCCGATAGCGCATTATTGACTGCAGAAACTAGTTGGGATGCATGCTCCTTGGAGTCACACTGGATCGTCACCTCACCGGAGTCTCGAAAATGCACTTCCTTAACAGCATACGCGGTAGGATCCAGTTTGTCACACAGGTCCGCTTTGGTAACAGCAGTTTGCTGATTGCTCTTCGGCCGCAACAAAACAGTCTTTTCAATTCTCTCTATGCGCTTCGTTTTTATCATTGGCGATTTCGATTGGCTAACACTGCTGGTCGGGGTACTCTGAACCGGGTCATGGAGGGAATTAATACTTGGGTTTGGCACTGCTAGCCTGCGTCTTCCAGATCGTAATACTCTATCAGTTAATACAGGTACCGCAGCCCCTTGGTTCGATGACTTCTCGGCCGACGACGGTTTGCGTTGATTGAAATTATCATTACGGCATACATCAGCATATGATACAACAACACCAGTGGTATTGGAAGCGGTGGCGACAGGGTTAGAGGCAGAATTGATATTTTGTAGTTGGGTGGAGATAGAGTCAAGGCGCACAGATATTGAGTTCTCATATGCCTTAAGCTGAGTTGTGATGCAGCTTTCTACATTCGAAGCGAGATCAGTGAGCAGAGTACTGAGCGCATTGTATTTTTCTGTCATTTCCGAACAGGCTTGTTGCAGCTTGTTGAGGCATATTTGTGTCTTCCTACAGTCGAAGCACATGTATTTCAGACCTACGTTATCTCGAAGAGCATTTGCCCCAGCTTTTGTTAATTCCGAGCAGCGTATATGCAGGATTTTTTTACATCCACCGAAGCAGTAAACACGATCGCTATCTGCGACAATGCTCTGCACGCACACATCGCACAGCACCGATGTCATCATCGGCGTGTAGTAGCCCTACAACGGGCTAGGCGAAGAAATCACTATAGTCTGTCTATTATTGTTAGACTCCGTAGACGAGAAAAAGTTTTTCGAAAAAATTCGCAGATTTTTTACACTTTCGGATTGTCCTAATATATCAACAGAAACCGCTTCACTAACTGAACACGATGATACAGTTTCACAGGCATAAAAACGAATATAACACAACTAAAAATCAGTTCCAAATTACACGCATTGGAAACCAACTTATCGCGGATACTCTTGTCGTTATACACAACACAATGTAGGGGTAGTGGGCAGTGGGCGGTCTCTGAATATCACAACAACTGACCGTATGACGTCAAGCGTTGTCAAGATTCTAGGAGTTGTTGCGTTGCGTTGCGTTGTGTGGTAACGGAGTAATTCGTAGACTGCATACTGGAAGCTGTCATGTTAAAACTTTAATACTCCTATTCTAATTGCTTATGGACTGCTATTTGGGAAGGAAAAGCTATCCAATCAGAGGTTGAAGTAAAAAAGACATGAAAACTTCCACGCCCATCTTCTCCGTTACGAGGATAGGAAAGGATGTGATGATATGACACCTACTTTACAAGAGGTCAGCGACTCACCGACACTTCCATAGATGTCAAGGAGTTGGATATTTGGATTGGGGTGATTTGGGAATCACTATATCTAAGCGAGTAATGCGACAAGATTCAGATTGTGTATTTGAGTAAATCAGGGCCCATATAGCCGAGGCGGTAAACGCACGGGTATTCAGCATGACCATGCTGAGGGTGACGGGTTCGATTCCCGGTCGGTCCAGGATCTTTTCGTAAAGGAAATTTCCTTGACTTCCTTGGGCATAGAGTATCTTCGTGCCTGCCACACGATATACACATGCAAAATGGTCATTGGCAGAGGAAGCTCTCAGTTAATAACTGTGGAAGTGCTCATAGAACACTAAGCTGAGAAGCAGGCTTTGTCCCAGTGAGGACGTTACGCCAAGAAGAGGAGGATTTGAGTAAATCATGTAGATGTGCCCAAGCAGCACCTGCAACATCATCCAAAATGTGGTTTTCTATGCTTTGGTCTAAAAGAGTTGCAATAAAAGCGCACGCAACTTCCATCTTGTCAGTTTAGTTGCATTTAAACTCCGAATATCGTTAAGTTGCAGCTTTGTTTCATGGGAATTACAAATAACATCGTATTTAACATCGATTTATGGAGGCGGAGCTTACATATTCCTCACAAGTGTCAATACAGTCAGCTTGCATTAAATGTGCTATGTAACACACATGAAACATCTTACTGTGGTTTGTGTGTTCAGATTAGGTTCCAAATGTGTTGCGGAAAACTTGCGTGTCTTTTCATTTTGACAACTTTCTAACTTGTGGCAAAGATGGTACAATGAAGTAACGCGTAACTTCAGTAGCTTTTGGTGCATTGAGCAGCAAATCTTTCACAGAGCTTCTGGTGTAGTGTGTTAGGTGAGTGGTTAATACTCCTGGTGTCCATGGTTCGAGTCTGAATATATTATTTCATTTTTTTATCATTCCCCCTAGCTCAAGTTGCACAACGATAAAAAATTTGCGCTTTTTGCGTTTCAAAGAAGAAGCAATTGTGTTCTGTTGTCCTTAATTTGAACAGTGAATAAATTGCACTGATGTTGCTGGTACTGGCTTTGAAACAAGTCGTGTTGCTTGGGTGTTGGAGTGAGTGAAAGTGTTTTGGTATATTTAAACACCAACGTTAGGAGTGACATAGCTAAGAAATTTTATCACTCCATGGGCCTTTTTAATTCCGGGATGGGGCACAGGCATTTTCACTGTGTCCTAGCTAACAAGCCTAGGCTTAAGCGCCACTGATCGCTCTCTGAAACGATAAGAAATAAAATTTGAACATTGCTTGGAAGGGAAAACTTTTCGAACAACTATCAAAGTTCCCGTTTTTCTCAGCATAAACAATAGGAAGCAATCAGTGAAGTACTAGATTGAAAGTAGTGAGCTGAATTTTTGTATGGTGAGATGATCAATTCTCCGTTTCTGCAATGAAATGGTGAAAACAGCGTGGGTTATATGATTTCTTGCCTACACTGCAAAATATTTTTGCTGGTAATCAGCAAACTTTGCTGATTTTTGGCGTGCTGATTGCATTCAGCAATACAAATTACTGAGTATCAGCAATTATTTTTCAACTTGCTGAACCGTCCAGCAATTTTGACAGTTGATCAGCAAAGTTGTGCTGAAATTCAGCAAAAATGTTGCTGAAATTCAGCAATTTCTTTTGCTGATTTTTGGCGTGCTGGAAGCATTTCAAAAATTTTGGTGTGTAATTTGATGCTGTTTGAGCAAAAGTTTGGTTAATTGTGTTGTTGTATTATTTATTTCTTACAACTTCAACAACACAGTTACTCAAACTTTTGCTCAAACAGCATCAAATTAGGCAAGAAATCATATAACCCACGCTGTTTGCACCATTTCATTGCAGAAACGGAGAATTGATCATCTCACCATACAAAAATCCAGCTCACTACTAGTACTACTAGTACTTCACTGATTGCTTCCTATTGTAAACTATATACAAACTTCAAACGATTTCTAAAATATAAAGTAGCTTATTTTGCAGTAACTATATTTAACCCTAAAAGGTATACCTTCATGGCCTCAGTTTCGTCACCTCGCTGAGTGTGTTCCATCAAAGACGAGCTCTGAAAGGCGCCTGAGGTCCAATGGACCTCAAGTATCCCTTTTAGGGTTAAGCTTATATCGAGTTATTAAATTTGTACTGGACGTGACATCGACCATAGGAAGCATATCAAGTCATGGAACTATCGACTTATAGAGAGTGTGGTGTATGGAAAATGGGAATTGGAATGTTGTTAATGGATGTGTAAACTCCAAAGAATACGTTTGGTCAACGTTCAGGCACCACATTTTGAAAACGATATGCAGAAACAGACTCACCAAATTATACGACTTCCAGTACTTTCAAAGCTTCCATTAGGATCTCCCGGTCATCCAGAAGCGTCGCCAAAAACCACTCAACACATTCGTGCCACACATCATTAAATTTATCAGAGTTAAAAAAAAAAACGCGATGGACACTAAAGCACAACCGGCACAATCACACAGTCACCCGCGAAGTATATTTTTCCCGGCAGCGGAAGTCTTCAATATAAAAACCAATTTCTTTCCGACGAAGCAAAAATGAAGAACATCACTGAGCTTTTTCAGTTTCACACGCGAATACTATGGTAAAATCTAAATTTACTTCCCAGTAACACAAAAATTATAGATTTTTTATTTTGACAATTAAAACTTGAGCACGAAAAATTTTCACGTCTACCTCCTACCACGACCTACTTCGATCTTCCCGTTGTCAAGATTCTACGAGTTGTTATGAAAAATAATAGACCGGGCACTAACACAAGCAAAGTACTGTGTATTACACAAAATGATCTCTTCACCTTACTTACATCACATTGTCATCTGCGATCCACTGCTTTCTTCGGGTGTGTTGCTCACCCAACATATTCTCGCCGGTGGCGATGAAGGTGTTCTTGATGACGCTCCATTGATTTTCTACGCTTCTACCTTCTGGAATATTCGCAGCACGGTTCTCTAGCTCCTCGACGAAGGACCTTTTCACCGCAGTGTCTTACAGTCGGCGTGTGTTGAACCGGCGCCCGATTTTGTCCTCCTGTCGATGGATCCTGGCAATGCGCAGCCGGATCTCGCTGACTTGGAGATGATGATCGGACGCAATGTCGGCGCTACGTTTGTTCCGCACATCAAGAAGGATCCGTTTTCATTTGATTCGTCGATTTGATTTTCCGTGACGTCATCACGGGAAACCCATGTCTCTGAGCAAGAAACCAACTCAACGGTGGCGGGGAGCGTGTTCACCTCGTAGGCCAGAGTATAGCAGAATTTGTCCCGACGTCACCCTGCGTTCTTCAAAGTTCGGCTAACGGAATTCGCTCAGTCCTAGGATTTCAAGCTTCATACGGAATGTCTTGTTGGCTAGTTGTGCCAGTTTACCCTGCTGGGCTAGGGTTTATACATCCCAAGTTCCAATTCTTGTCCGTTGTTTTGCGCTGAAAGTCGTAGTGACGATCAGAGTAGTGCCCACCATACAAAACATCCCAGTTTTTCCTGACAAAAATAGAAATTGATGAAGTCCGTCCGAAATTTGACTATAATTCGTGTGCAATTCATACCACCAGACGAAGATCGATATTTCTTATCCTTGAGAAAGATGCCATAGTCCATCGAAACGTCGGACATCGAAAATATATGTCGTTTTGACTGCACCAAAGACTGCAAGGCCGAAAAACCCTCTTAGGTATAACTTCCGGTGGAGGAGCATTTCATACTCAGCCGCTGGATGCCAGAACAGACGCTGTTTGAGCCGCACCTCCTTGGTGAACAGACGCTCGAGACGTACCTCCTCAATCTAGCTGAAGTCAGAAGGACAACAGTGCCCAGGCTGCACTACCAGCTAAGCACACAACTCTTAGCTGGCGGTCTTTGTCATCGCTTGACCCGTGGAAGCATGAGGTAGGAACTTGTGAGGACCAGAGCTATGTTGGACGCTCTCTTTTTCGACTCACCGTTTTGCAGCCATCGGCTGGCGATTATGGGCAATTCATACGAATCTCGCAGGGTGGGGATTGCGACAAGGTGACGAACTCACATGCCTATTCCTCAACGTCGCTCTGGATGGTGTAATGCGAAGAGCCTGAGATGAGCTCGATGTTGAGGGATGCGATTTCCACAAAATTCGGTCTATTTGTGTGCTATGGATATGGACATTTGGAACGGCGGCAGAGCTGTCTGTAATGCGAAGCAGCAAATATTGGTCTGGTGTGGAATGCGTCAGAAACAAAGTACAGAACACGAAACCGAACACGACAGGATTCGTCTAGGAAATTGTGTCACGATAGACAGGGATATCTTTGAGGTAGTAGAGGAATTCGTTTACCCCTGTTTGCGGCGATCCCAGAATCCAGAAGGTAACCAAAACCGGAAAGTTAAGGTGGACAGGGTATGCTGCGAGAATGCCGGACAACAACCAGCAAGCAGTTGGTGTTCGCGACAAGAGAGCGTGGAGCACAGAGAGAATGAAGGGTGGTCCAGGTGGAGCGAGATATGGCAAACATTAGGCCTGACCGAGGAAGGAGAGCGGCAGCCACAAAGCGAGTATTGTGGCCCACTATTGTTATCCTAATTGTGGTGTTATGTCAATAAATGTACCGTAAACTGGGGTGCAGTTGATCAGTGGGGTGAATCACTCAATTACCCACGGATATGGACTTTCAAGGAAGTTACCATTCCATTTTAATGTAACGTCATTGGCATGCGAATGGTTAAAATATAATTGTTGCTTCCTTGAAAGCCTATATCTGCGGATAATTGAGTGATCAGGTTCACCCCACTGATCAACTACACCCCAGTTTACGGTATGTGTCGGATAGCAACTTCCTAACTTTCCGTAGAGCCCTTCACTGGCACTCGAACACTGGCGGAACAATGCGAGGGTTTACGGAAGAGAGAAGCGAAAATCGATTATGATCAGGTACTGCAATGAAAACAAAAAAATCATCGCTAAGAAAATTAGCAAAATTTGGATGTGTTAGGGTTTTTGTTGTCCAAAGTGCTATCAAACGATTCAGTATGCATAACACACTGAAAGACTCACCCGGACGCGGCAAAAAAAAAAACAGGTGCGTCCAAGTCAAACTTGGACAGCAAAATTTGCAAAACCGTTAAAGGAAAATAGCAGGTATTCATCAGAAATTGCGCAAAAAAAGTGTGGAACGACTGTTGGTATGGTTCAGCGCGCCAAGGAGCGTAATTCCCTGAGGACCTACCCAAAACAGAAATGTCCAAAACGCAGTCAAATTCTGACGGATTATGTGAAATCTCGGGCTTGGAAACTGTACGACGATGTTTTGAGCAACAATTACATGTGCACAATTATGGATGATGAAACGTATGTCAAATTGAACTACAAGGGCACAGTTTTTCACTGTGAAGCGTGGCACGGACGTTCCGAATTTGAAGAAATCGATTGTTTGCGGAAACATTAGGAAAATGTGTTGGTTTGGCAAGCAATTTGTCAATGTGGTATGGAATTGTCACCTTTCTTCACCGTCCCAAGTATGAACGTCGGAATATACCGGCAGGAATGTCTCCAGAAAATTATTCCGCCACTCATCTGAAAGCACAAAGGTCCTACATTATTTTGGCCGGATTTGGCATGCCACTATGTGCGTGACAGCTTGACTGATATGAAGAAAACAATGTTTTTCAAGAGGGTTTCGACTGGATGTTTGATCGATCTTTTGGGTGGCTTTCTCAGTCTTTAAGTCGAGAACGAAATGTTTCCTACTCTCCCGACGTTTCGGCCGAAAGGTTTTGGCCTTTCTCAAGGGTCGCTAAAACATGTATTTAACACTTTACATATAACATTTAACATAAAACATATAACTACTCACTAGTGTCTATCGTCTCCCGTGTATATAGTTGCCTAACCATTTGTGTTTGGCCTGCCTTTTCATAACCTGTCTGTTATAATATGGTTATTATTTTCGATTTGATGCACAATTTTACCTAACTTACTGTTTTTTAAAGGTTTTTTTTAATATATTTAGTTTTGATTGGACTTCACAGCACTGGTAACGATCGTTTCAAAATGGTATGGATCACGTTCATCGGTTTCATTTAGGAGGTGTGGAATTGGTAGGAAACATTTCGTTCTCGACTTAAAGACTGAGAAAGCCACCCAAAAGATCGAGAAAACAATGTTCAATTTGTGGAAATGGTAATGAATCCTCTAAATTGCCCGCAAATAAGGCCTGTTGAGAAGTAGTTAACTTTGATGAAAAAGAAACTATGGAAAAAGGATAGAGGAGCAGAGGACGTTCCCAAGTAGCACCTGCAACTAAAACGGAAATGATCATCGTTGCAAACATGTTGCAACTGAGTTTTCATGAAACAAACAAAATTAAAATCTATTAAAATCCCGATGTTAATGCCAAACTGAGGTGTAACAGTTTTATAACAACTAGCAAAATAAAAACAAACGTCATCATTAGTCGAAACTTGTGAAACCAATTTGTAACTGAAGTATAATCTGATTGTTTCAACGAATCTTAGTTACAACCGTTTACAAACCAAATCAACCAAAACATTGATTCTGATTGTTATAAACATGTTGCACCTGGAACTTATTTAGAACATAACGAACAATTTTGACAGGAGAGGTAGAAGTTCCAAAATGTGCGGCAAAATGTTTTTGTGATCATGAAAAATATAAAATGCACTATAAAAAAACCAAAATGTTTCAAAAATAACGAAATCATGTACAAATAAAATGTAACCTTTTCTTCATAAATTTATCGACATATTCCAAATTATACAAAATTAAAGTGGTAAAAAAGAAAAAGAAATCTGATTGGAAGTATAATATTGACCCAATAACAAAAATACTCCCTTATTTTCGCAGTACTGAATGACTGATACCTACCACTGAAAAGATTTGAATATATGGGGTTTTGAGAAATCTTAAGTATACGTACAAAAATATTAGGATTTTCCCACGAAAAAATTTACAATGGGTTTACATTTTTTACAAAAAAACGTGAAATTTTCGTTACGTAATAAATGGACAGCCTCTTGTCGACGTAAATGGGAAGTACAAGTCCAAGTGTCTGCTTTTTTGGCCTTTTTTTATTAACGTCACTTTAAACAATGAAGTTCATTCGTGATGGTTGTTTATGTCCTGCACGGAAAATTCAAACTACCTTATTTTGGGTCGATTTTGCCCTAAAATGAGTATATCAAATCAATTAGTTTCCCAAAATAAGGTTGTTTTTCCTCTCTCCCCCACAGATGTTGTCGTAAATAAACAGAGATGCGTCTATCCAACGGGGGTCCTTGAGGCCAATAAGCCAATTTTGGGTAAATGTAGATTTACCCAAATTTGGGTTGAATGAAGGGGGTCTTGGGTTGAATTTACCTACTCTTGAGTATATTTTTAGATGGAGGTAAAGGCAATTTACCTTGCGTGAGTTTAATCGATTCACACAAATGTTGACTTATTGGGCCGGGATTGCGTCAAAAGCATTTAATTTTGTGTAGTTTGGCGGTTCCGTGTACCGCGTGCAGCATTGTTGTACTTTGTCAATACGGATTCCCATAGACATGATTTAGCAAATAGTATCATTCTAAATTCTAAAATTAATTTTCACCATTTTACGGGCGCATTAAATAAGCTGCTGAAATGCACTCCGTCAAAGCAATATGGCGAGTTAATTTTTACCACAAATGCCTAAATTTTCACTCGCAAAATGATAGGTAGACTGAGGCGCGTTGAGAATACGGAGCTAAAATGCGTAACTTACCGATAAATTTACAACGGCACACAAATTGGCGTTCTCGGTCAGCCTTATTTTCGGTATATTTAAGCACACAATTTATTAATCACATGAACGAAACTGTTGATGCATTATTTACTGGCAGTGACAAATGTGGTGACTAGCTGACTAGTTGTCGAATCGGTCACCATTTTTTAAGTCGACTATAAGTTGTATCTTGGTTATAAATCGATTGCGTATTAAAACCGTTCATATCACGAATGGATGTTTTATATTGGCTCCACCTCTTGCGCTTTTTTGGTTGCAATTTAGTCGTTAATATGACGATTGGTTCAAATGGCATAACTTTCAATATAGTTGTATACAAATTACAGGAACTTATTAATGTCCAAGTGTGTTGCTTGGGTTACCAAATTCAAGAAAAACTGGGCCAACCCAAGTAAAACCATCGTCGGAGCGATTATCCAAAACCTTATGAAGAACACCAAGAAGAAAGTGTGAGAGGTAGCAGGATTCACGAAAAATTAAATATACAATGATGTCATGGGCTTTTCTGATGGTCAATAGACTATGGAATTGAATTAAATAAACAAAATAAATAAATAAAACATTTTCAAATACAGCAATTTTCAGCTGTACCGTCGTTGGGGGTGAGAATGGGTCAAAAAAGGATACTCAAAGATTGTTTGTTAAATAACAAATGCAGTTGAAGTCGGAATAACTTTTTATTTGGTACATATACTCATCTATGTGCTAATGATAGTTTGGCAAGAAAGTATCACATTATATGAATTGCTTACTAAACTACAAATGATTGAAAATTGACCCAATCTCACCCCTTAGAGGGGGTGAGAATGGGTCAAAGTTTTCGAAATCACCAATCTAAGAATATAAGTTAATTTCATTGATCATATCTAGTAAACCTACTTAAAATACAATGTAACCATGACGAATAAAAACTTAGGTAATTTTAAGAGATGATTAATCCACCTAAAAGGGCTAATACAACAAAAAAAATGGTTGAAATTTGATAAAATAACGTTTGTATGTTGTATCGCCATTTCTATCTACCACAATCATCCTCATTTAAAATTTCAGCCTCCATGAAAGGAGGGGGGATTACAATGAGCGAGGGGCGCATTGAAAGATTGATTGAAAAAAAAAAACATGATATTTTTAGTATACTGCATAAGAAATGTTCAACCAAACCCTCCGTTATGAACTCTTATGTACATGATCATTGGCCTCGGTATTGCTAAAGCAAAATACTCCATCTCAAGATAGAGGGTCGTTCAAATATTATGTTGCACAGCATTTCACATTATTAGACCCTCTCCCGCAATAACATTTTAACGGATTTATTATTAAATTTTGTATGAGTAATTCGACATTCGTTCGCTTTCCGACATTGTGCTATGTTACCGGTTTTATAGCCCCGGTATTTCCTGGATCCCACTACCGTCTGGTAGTTCCACGATACTTCCTTAAAATTTCAAAAATGAATGGAGAAGATGAACGCTATTAAGTCTATTTTGTGAGCTTACGATATTGCAGTACACTGAAGATTAGCTGATAATTAGAGGAGCTGTCCAATCGCACTAAACGTATAAACAGACTCGCTTGACACTTTTTCGACATATTTAAAAAAAAGTGCATTTATGAAGATACCGTTAACATGGCACCACTCTAACGTCAAATGGGGACTGAATAACAAGTTGATTTTTAGTTAAGGTTATGTGCAGTCAATAACTTTCTTAATATTTAGACATAGGGTCGAAAATATTGAATTTTTAAATACTAGTAGTTTTTTTACTAGTAGTTTCATCATATAAGTTTAGCCACAAATTTAACAAAAAAAAACGATTATTGCTAAACATCTTATTCTGCATTATGACGTGTAAAAATATCTCCTCTTTGGAATAATATAAAGTTTTCAGTATAAATTATCGATAGTTGATGAACTATTTCAAATTTTATGTTTCTCCGTTTTGACCCAATCTCACCCCCCAGACCCATTGTCACCCCCATCGACGGTACCGTCGTTGGGGGTGAGAATGGGTCAAAAAAGGATACACAAAGATTGTTTGTTATATAACTAATGCAATTGAAGTCAGAATAACTTTTTATTTGGTATATATACTCTTCTATGTGGTAATGATAGTTGAGCAAAAAAGTATCACATTATATGTATTGCTTACTAAACTACAAATGAATGAAAATTGACCCAATCTCACCCCTTAGAGGGGGTGAGAATGGGTCAAAGTATTCGAAGTCGCCTATTTAAGAATATAAGTTAGTTTTATTGATCAAATCTAGTAAACCTACTTAAAATACAATGTAACCATGACGAATAAAAATAAAAACTTAGGTAATTTTTAGAAATGAATAATCCATCTAAAAGGGCTAATACACCCGAAAAAATGGTTGAAATTTGATAAAATAACGTTTGTATGTTGTGCCGCCATTTTTAGTCACCATAAAATTTCAATCATTATGAGAGGAGGGGGAATACAATGAGGAAGGGTGCATTGGGAGATTGATTGAAAAAAAGCAATAAATTTTTAGTATGCATAAGAAATGTTTAACCAAACCCTCCGTTATAAACTCTTGTGTGCTTGATCATTTTCCTCTATATTGCCAAAGCAAATCATTCCATCTCAAGATAGAGGGTCGTTCAAATATTATGTTGCACAACATTTCACATTATTAGACCCTATCCCGCAATAACATTTAATCGGATTTTTTAATAAATGTTGTATGAGTCGTAGCACAACGGTAGACTTATTCTTCTTTTTTTAGTATTTTTATGTATTTTATGACACTTGACACTTCTTCAACATATTTTCAAAAAAAAAGCGTGCTTTTATGAAGGTACGGTAACCATGGCATCACTCTAACGTCAAATGGGGACAGGATAACAAGTTTATTTTTTATTTAAGGTTATGTGCACTCGATAAACTGCTTGACCCAATCTCACCCCCATTCCTAATATTTAGATATAGGGTCGAAAATATTGATTTTTTAAATAAAAAGTGCATTAACAGCCCGCTTTTTCCGTTGCATCAACCAGGTAATACCTACAGCTAATCACTTATAAGAAAATTTATGGTTAGGTACTTGAGTGAAACATTACGAAGGAGAATTTTTTTCAGAGTGATTTACTAGTAGTTTCGTCATATAAGTTAAGCCACAAATTTAACAAAAAACGATTAATGCTAAACATCTTATTCTGCATCATGACGTGTAATAACATCTCCTCTTCGAAATAATATAAAGTTATTACTATAAATTAGCGATGATTGATGAGCTATTTCAAATCTTATGTTTCTCTGTTTTGACCCAATCTCACCCCCCAGACCCATTGTCACCCCCATCGACGGTATTCATAATTAACGACATTGGCGTAGCTAGCTTTCTCTTTTATCGCACTCACTCTCCTAAACACACACGAGAAAGAGAAGGATGAAAGAGGGGGCACAGGCCCCTCTTGCATTTCGCTCTTTCTTGCGCTTGTTTAGAAGAGTGAGTGAGAAGAAAGAAAAAGCTAGCTACGCCAATGATTAACGATACAGTCCTAATCGGGGGATCTAGAACCTTTTTTTCGTAATTTCTAGAACAATTTTCTATGAACCACCAACTCATTTCTGGGGTACTTTGCACCCAGTATTTTTATGGCGAAAATATCCCAATAATTCTTTAGAGATCTTCGTGCCCACAACATTATACATGAAAAATGGTCATTAGCAGCAGAAACTCTCAGTTAAAAATTGTCTCGTAGAACACTAAGAGCAGCAGCAGCAGGCTCTGTCCCAGTTTAGACATAACGCCAAGAAGTGAAATAGATTATCTTACACAAGGTAGGTAAAATGCTGGTCAGAGTTAGTGCCGTACGGTGAGCGGTGGTTCACTTTCTGAAAGACGAGAAAAGCGCATCTCGTGCATCCGTAAACAAGCTGCTTTCACTCTCATAGATTGATTTATTCGTTCTGAAAATATGAATATGGGGATGCTAAATTCGTTTTGTTTATTTACGTTCGATTTATTGTCGGCTCTAATGGTGGTGCTATAAAGCCGCTTAGCCGTAAACCATTCGTACTAGTGATGCGTAAATCGTTATTCACTGGAATGCAATAAATTGCGCCCTAACTACACAATAGCGATGCAACGTGACTGTTGGGCGAACACCAGGGCCATGGCATCGCATCGTCCAACTTAAACCACCCATAATAAATTAAAGTTATACTTTCAATTACTCGGATGCCTCTCGTGTATTTTGATAGCCTTGCTTATTAGCATATAATTATAGTAAATGGAGATTTAATTCCAGGATATGAGAAACCTTCTACGGGAACCTTGGCTTTGCATGTCATACATCCTGTATTTGGTTCAAATCTTCAGAATAGAAATTATGAACATGCCACCAAACCGCTACTAAATATGTACCTTCCTTCGGTCTCATGTTTTCGTCTCATAATAGGTTGCAAGAAAGAAAAAGTGGCCATACGAAATAGGCAAAACCGGGGCAAGGTTCAAAGGGGGAGGCAAATATTGCAGCTGTACATCGAAAGTGACCTTGAACTAATAACATTTTTACTCGCATCATTCAGCCGGGCTGGCTCCACTGGGGTGCATCGAAAGTAGGGGGAAGTGCAGCGAATCGCACCAAAAACGACTCTTTTCTGGCGCTGATTGCTGTTTTAGGTATTAGGGTAAGGGAGGTATTTTGGACCCCATTAGGAAGTGGATGAATAACTCAGCGAAAAAAAAAAGGTTTTCACTATAAAACATGGATAATTTCAGTAGGCATTACTTAGAGCAACATGTGTTCTGTCGAAAAAGGCCAACAAGAACTCAGAATTGTTGTAGTAAATACAAGAAATATCAAAACTCGTGAGGGATCACGGGTTTCTATTTAGGCCCACCTCATTAAATTTGGATTGCATGATGAAATGAAGGCACCTCAGTAAAACTTTACACATAGTTAAAAATACGTGAGAATTACAACTTTTTTTTCACTTATTGAGGCAGGGAATGTTTAAAAATTACGTAACGTTAAAAAATGAAGAAATGTTGTTGCAATCGCCAGTTTTTACACATTGTAGTATGATATTTGATAAAAAAAAATGTTACCGTCGATGGGGGTGACAATGGGTCTGGGAGGTGAGAAGACACTATCCCCGTGTCGAAACGTCGGGTGAATAAAACAACTCGTTTTTTAAATCCCAAGACTGCGTAGCCGTTAATCGAGAGATTCAACCATACAGTCGTATTTCAATAGCAACCATCATTGTTATGATGAAACAAGCCATGCAACTTTGAGTTTATTTTTCTGTTTCCTTGTAAACAAACTATATTATACAGTGGTTACATCTTATGCAACGAACAACATGTTGTACAAAGGCTCCACCTCCTGCGCTTTTTCGGTTACACAACTGTAGAGATCGACGTTGCGGTAATATCGAACTGCATTTATCACATAGACATTATCGTGATTTAGTTGTGGTTTGATTTCGCTGCTAGGTGGCGCTAGTTGTCAAGTATAGTTTCAAACTTCTCTATCTTGGGATTCAGAGTAGATAGAAAAGTGTCGTCTTTGGTAAAGTACTTCAAGAAGTCAAAACATATCTGATGATTGAACTTTAGTTGGTGATTTTGCCGCTTGCTACTTGTCAAGTAAAGTTTCAAACTCCGCTATCTCGGAATCTACAGCAGATAGAAAAGTGACATATTTGGCAAAGTTCTTTAGGAAGTCAACATTAAGTTGGTCATTTCGCCGCGTGGTGGCACTATTTGTCAAGTAAAATTTTAAACTTCCCTAGCTCGCGATCCAGAGCAGATAAAAGAGTGTCGTCATCGGCAAAGTTCTTAAGGAAGTCAAAGCCTATCTTGTGATTCAACAATTAGTTGGTTGTTTCGCTGCTAGGTGGCGCTGTTTCGATATTCTTAGCATATGCTAAGGCGACATCTGGTTGCTTCTGTCCTCTAAAGGGGATGGCCAAAATGTTTGGGATAGGCTACTTTTTTTCTCCCACAAAAATTTTCAACATGCTGTAACTTTACATAGAGTGCATCAAAAAATCTCAAATTTTGACTGTTTATCAAACTATTACATGTGCATCATTGGTACAAATTTGGGCTCGATTGATTAATTTTTCGCGAAGTTAGAACCGTTCGCGTAAAAAACTATTTTTTAGACAACTATTTTTTGAACTGTCATATCTCGGAAACCAGTGAACCAAATTGGATGAATTTTTCAACGTTTATCAACAATATATTGATACTTAATACGACGCACAGTGGGAAAAATCGACCCAAAAAACGGATCTTTTAACGCCGCTGGTTTCGGTACGTGAAGTTGACCATTTCTGACGTGAAAAAATACGAGAAACCGATTGGTGTTAAATTCATTCACCGCACGGCACGGGAAGTGGTCCATTTTGCCCCATTTTGCCCTTTTTCCATACAAAAAGAGAATCAAAATGTAATTTCCAACAACTAACACGACTGTAGCTCGTTGAAAAAAGCTGCAGGTGTAATTAGAGGTTAATAGAAATCATAAACATATATGAAGGATCCTTTTAAATACTTATTTTGCCCCATATGCCCCAATAACTGCTGGAAATTGCGAAGTTTACATAATTTAGAGTGGATTTTTAAGGTTACTGATTTGAATTTGTTTTTTTTTTTGCATAAACAAAAAGCGCTAGATCTGTTATTATCAGAACCATCTTCAGTAGTTGTCCAATTTGCCCGATTTTGCCTTATTATCATAGAAAAATGAGATTTAAATTGCATTTATAAGAAACAGATACGGCTATGGAACGTTGAAATTAGTTTTAGTAGCAATTGGAAGCTAACAGTTATCATACGCATGTATGAAAGATATTTTGCCCATTTTACCCTATATGCCCCTAACACTGCTGGATGATAAAAATTTTTGTATTGTTTTGTAATGTCACTGGTTGCAATACATGAAGTCCTGGATCATTTTTTATATATTCAAATACGTTTTATCGATTGGCTTTTGAATCATTCTCGGGAGGGTACAAATAGCTGTCCATTTTACCCCAATTTGCCCTGATTTGTTGTTGCTTCATGAATGAATTAATTTCCCGCACTTGCTTTTGTGCGAATTGATGGACTTTTGGTACTGAAACCAATGCAATCTAAAGGACAGTTAAAAAATATGACTTTGGGGAATTCAGGGTATAGTTAGCATTAATCTTAATCTTAATTTGTGGCAAATATGCAAACAACTGATTAAATTAGGCATCTTGAATATTGATAATTTGGTGCTTTTAAGACGCCCTATTTAATCAGTTCAGCGCATTTTTGACATATTTTATAAAATGCTTATTATGCCCTTAATTCCCCATCAAAAGCTGATATTATAGAATATATAATATTATATGTTTTAATAACAATGGTTTCAGTACCAATACTAATAAGGGAAATAAATTTTATTTATTACATGACAAAAAATCAGGGCAAATTAATTTATTCATCACACGGTAAAAAATCTGCGCTGTGATATGAACGGATTGGCACTTGAATTCGCACTACTGTTTAATCAGTTTGTTATCAATTAAATAAAAAGATCATCCAATGCCTCTTCATTTTTAATTGAACTCCACTTCAATTCGTTGTTGACAATGTTTTGAATTCGAATCTAGAATTAAAAAAAAAGTGCTCACCGCACCCAGATTCGATACCAGGACCTTGAGATTCACGATCATCTGTTTCACCACTACACTACTTCACACCTGTTAGAGAAGTTCGAGACGCAGCGAAACACTTTCTACCACCTGTCATCTATATTTACTTTCATATATACCTAAAACAGTCATTATCAAATCAACAGCTTTTCACTTTCGATCGTACTGCTTTGTACATTAGTGCAAATTGAAGTGATATTTAGTGGATTTCTCCGGTGGGTTTGTATTGGTTCTCAAATCAATACTGACAGCATTGCGATTTCAAAGGAAAAGCCTTTCTGATTGGGATGCTGAAAAGTTAAGAAAATTTTCCATTTCATTGAGCGTGCAGAATTTTTCCGTGCACATGACAAAAAATCAGGGCATATTGGGGTAAAATGGACAGTTATTCATACCATTCCGAGAGATTTTAGCATAAATCGATAAACCGCATTTGTATATATCAAAAATGATTAGGGACTTCATGTTTTGCATCCAGGAACATAACAAAACCATACAAAATAGGTACGTTATTATCCAGCAGCTTTAGGGGCGTGTAGGGTAAAATAGGGAAAATATCTTTCATATATGTGCATGATAACTCACTAAACTTTTTGTGCATGAAAGCTTACCAATTTTACCTAAAACTAATTTCAACGTTCCATAGTAGTATTTGTTTTTCATAAATACCGTCGTTGGGGGTGAGAATGGGTCAAAAAAGGATACTCAAAGATTAATTGTTCAATAACAAATGCAATTGAAGTCGGAATAACTTTTTATTTGGTATGTATACTCTTCTATGTGGTAATGATAGCTTAGCAAAAAAGTATCACATTATATGAATTACTTACTAAACTACAAATGATTGAAAATTGACCCAATCTCACCCCTTAGAGGGGGTGAGAATGGGTCAAAGTATTCGAAGTCGCCTATCTAAGAATATAAGTTAATTTTATTGATCATATTTAGTAAATCTATTTAAAATACAATGTAACCATGACGAATAAAAACTTAGGTAATTTTAAAAGATGATAAATCCACCTAAAAGGGCTAATACAACCGAAAAAATGTTGAAATTTGATAAAATAACGTGTGTATGTTGTATCGCAATCCTCATATAAAGTTTCAACCTCCAAGAAAGGAGGGAAAGATTACAATGAGAGAGGGACACATTGAAAGATTGATTGAAAAAAAAAAACATGATATTTTTAGTATACTGCATAAGAAATGTTTAACCAAACCCTCCGTTATAAACTCTTATGTACATGATCATTGGCCTCTCAAGATAGAGGTCGTTCAAATATTATGTTACACAACATTTCACACTATTGGACCCTCTCTCGCAATAACATTGAAACGAATATGCAGCACACTGAAGGCTAGATGGTGATTAGAGGAGCTGTCCAAACGCATGGGTGTATTTTTATAAATGATTTTAGGCACTGAACGTATGAACACATTCGCTTGACACTTCTTCGACATATTTTCGAAAAAAAGGCGTGTTTTTATGAAGATACGGTAAACATGACACTAATTTAAAGTCAAATAGGGACTGGATAACAAGTTGAATTTTTAGTTAAGATTATGTGCACTCGATAACTTGCTTGACCCAATCTCACCCCCATTCTTAATATTTAGACATAGGGTCGAAAATATTGAATTTTTAAATAAAAAGTGCATTGACAGCCCACTTTTTTCATTGCATCTACCAGGTAATACCTACAGCTAACTACTTATAAGAAAATTTACGGTTAGGTGGTTATGTGGAACATTGCGAAGGAGAAATTTTTTCAGAGTGATTTACTAGCAGTTTCATCACATAAGTTTAGCCACAAATTTAACATAAAATGATTATTGCTAAACATCTTATTGTGCATCATGACGTTTAAAAACATCTCCTCTTTGAAAAAATATAAAGTTTTCAATATAAATTAGCGATAGTTGATGAGTTATTTCAAATTTTATGTTTCTCCGTTTTGACCCAATCTCACCCCCCAGACCCATTGTCACCCCCATCGACGGTACATTTTAAATTTCATTTTTTCATGAAAATAGGGCGAAATGGGGCAAATCGGGCAACTCCCGAAGATGATTCTGGTGATAATAGTTTTAGCGCTTTTTGTTCATGCCAAACAAATGAACTTCAAATCAGTAACTTTAAAAATCCACTCATAATTAGGAAAAAATGTGAATATCCAGCAGTTGTTGGGGCATATGGGGCAAAATAAGTATATAGAAGGATCTTTTATGTATTCTTATGATTGCTACTAGCCTCCTATTACACCTGCAGCTAATTTCAACGATCTACAGTCGTTTTGGTTGTTTAAAAGCACATTTTGGTTCTCTTTTTGTAGGAAAAAAGGGCAAAATGGGGCAAAATGGACCACTTCCCGTGCCGTGCGGTGAATGAATTTAGCACCAATCGATTTCTCGTAATTTTTTACGTCAGAAATGGTCAACTTCACGTACCGAAACCAGCGGCGTTAAAAGATCCGTTTTTTGGGTCGATTTTTCCCACTGTGCGACGTTATAAAATGTAATATTTTCTCACGGCGAATTAAGTTATACCGGGTTGAAATTTTTACCCATATTGAGGAAAATAAGTTAAATTTACAATACCACACAAGTATTATTAAATGTGTTCTTCCTTCAATCTAAATAGGCTCTAATATATCTAATTAGAGATAATTTGAGAACAGAAGTGGAAAGTCTTTGAATATCAACACTGAAACTTATTGACATTGATGTAAAAAAATACATTTTTTCGAGAAAAATCCAAAAAGTGTTAATCTGTGATAACTTTTTTTAACGTTTAAAAAGTACCAATATTTTAATAGTTTGTGAAGCATTATCATATTGTTAGTGTACGTTTAAAATTTCATTCTATTCGGTTCACTGGTTTCCGAGATATGACAGCTCAAAAATGAGTTATCTAAAAAAAGGTTTTTCTTGTACCGACTTTTCGAACCCTCTAAGCAGAATACCCTCTTCGAATAAGTGTAATCACTTTTGTACCTTTTAATTCCGCCCTATGTTGCTTATCCTTTGACAGATACGTGTATTTCGACTACCACTTGTAATCTTCCTCAGTGTCAGTTATCCACTGATCCACAGTGGATAACTGACACTGAGGAAGATTACTAGTGGTAGTCGAAAAACGCGTATCTGTCAAAGGATAAGCAACATAGGGCGGAATTAAAAGGTACAAAACTGATTACACTCATTCGAATAAAAAAAAGGTGTTTTACCAGAACTGTTCTAACTTTGCGAAATATTAATCAATCGAGCCCAAATTTGTACCAATGATGCACATATAATAGGTTGACAAACAGTCAAAATTTGAGATTTTTTGATGTGCTCTATGAAAAGTTATAGCATTTTGAACTTTTTGTGAGAGAAAAAAAAGTTTTGGGATAGGCAACATTTTGGCCATCCCCTCTAGGTTGTTCCGTGGTAGTCGCCGGTACCGTACAGCTTAACCATCACCAGATGTTAGCTCCGCGATAGATCCTGACGTCCACAATGTCGGAGAAGTGCCGTCCGTCAATCAGAACGTGATCGATTTGCGATTCCGTCTGCTATGGTGATGTAGAGATGTAAAGAAGGCTATGTTGGAGAAAAATACTACGTATGGCAATTTTTTGGAGGTGGCGTAATCGATGAGTCGAAGGCCGTTTTCGTTTGTCAGCTGGTGAGCGTTGAACTTTCCAATGATCCGTCTGAATTCCTCCTCCTGGCCTACCTGAGCTCTAACTCCCTGCTTCGCCCCTCAAGACACTCTTTCAGGGTCGGCTCGAACACTGATTGGAAATACAAACACGAGATATATGTACTCTTAAATACCGGTCGTTTATTGTACCGTAAACCGGGGTGAAATTGATCAGAGGGGTGAAATTGATCAATCGAGGACTAGATTGTTACTCCAGTCTAGCAACTTATAGACGTCGTTATGATCATAAAGTTCTTACCTCATTGATAGATGCCTAGAGTTGAGTGAGGACTTTAATTTTTTTAGAAAAAGTTCATCTTACATTACTTTTTCAAGGTTTTTCAATGTGTTCCTTAAATAGAACAAACCGTTGGTACTAAACAATGGTTTGCCATCAGTATTATCTGTAAAGTTTCTGTGTTAACATTTTTATGGAACCTTTATAGTGGTGTAATGTAGCTATTCTAGGCAAGAATCAGTTATTAAACTGTTAGATTTTTTTTAAAGTAATTTAATGTGGCTGAACTCGCTTATTTCATAGAAAATTGCCTACCTTCAGGCGTTTAAGTGCCAATATCAAAAGTTAATTTAGCTTTTTAACAGCCAAATTCACAAGTTGTAAGAGTTTTGACGCGCTATTCGTGTTCAGAAGGTCGAAATCAACGGGAAATGGCAATTTAAAATTTTAACTGATATTTGTTTGTATGCTGATCAATTTCACCTCAAAGTGGTATTTTAAATTTTCGTGAGTTAGAAGTTATTTAACTTTATGTTAAAATTTGTTGAACCATAATTGTGTCACGTAGTTTCATAGAGGTCCATCCAGTACGCTTGGCCTTTCCTTCCTTGTCCACGTCTTCTCCTCGGGGAATTGGGGGGGGGGGGGGGGGGGGGTATTCATTCGGCAGCGGATGGGAGTCGCTGTTCACGCTGAGCTGCGTAATACACAGTGCATATGCTTCTGGCACGGGGTGGGCACGTGCTCAGCAGCCCTTCAATCCACACTATACAGCGGGTGGGTTAATTGAGGGGAAACAACCTCAGTTTTGGTAATTAATGATGATCTTGACGTCGTGGCTAGGGCAGCGATCGTGCTCGTGTTCGAGTTGCGCGTAGAATGCGTCTTTGTCATCATCAGCGCTTTCGGAGTGAGTGTGCAGCCCTCATGTTTATTATGCTGAAGTTGAAGAATTGCAGTCGCCCTTGATCTTCGATCTGCACAATATTTCATCAATCGACCGCCAACCGATCACGCGCTTCTGCATGTCGCTCATCACGATAAAAACTGTTTGCATCTCACATGTGTTGCCGCGGCTCTGGTAGATGGTATGATTACCTCTAAACGTTCGCACCATGGCTCCTGTCCAACAAACCTCCTGCAGCGCTACAATGCCGAACCCGCGGTCCTTCAGTAGATCGGCGAGTATGCGGGTGCTCCCAATGAAGTTGAGAGATCGGCAGTTCCACCTACCGAGTTTCCAATCGCAAGTCCTTTTTGTTCACTTGGGCCGTTACCGTTGGTCTCGGTTTGTATTATTCTGTTCCTGATATTCCGTTACAATGGCTTACTCGTAGGGTCGGACATCAGTCTCTTACTTTCTGGAGGATCAGAGTGCACAGTTGAACCTAGAGTCAATAAGCCGACCCTAACATGGGGGTAGACGCTGTTTTGAGCCACTCCTACTGGAGAACATACGCTCAGGTTTGCAGAAGCAAACCCCCCTTTTCATGACAGCCTACGATCAAAGTACCCACCGGGATTGGTTACACGATCTTCCCTAAGGTTGCTCGCAGCCCGGCCGATGCCACGTGGAGTAGGGATAGGTAGAGTCCCCATCCAACAGTTCGTTATGAGCCGTTCTCCCCTACATACTGCAGGCGACTTTTAATTCACCGTTAACCCAGTTGATATTTATAGTCCTAAACCGAACAACTCAAGCCAACCCGAGCCGGGCCATAAAAGGATAAGAGCGGAAGAAGGGACACCAAGAACTGCCACCATGTCAGCAATAGGTGCATTGTTTCTTAAAGTTTTTCAAAACTGCACCACCGCTGACTGCTGGCTGGTCGGTTGGTCGGTGTCGCTTCTTCCGTTCGTTGTTGTTTATGTTTCAGCCAGGTTCGCGTTGTAGCGGCCTAAGGCCGGATGTGCTGATTGCTAGGGCTAGGACATACCAGGCCGGGGACAAACGTTCATGGTCTCGGGTCGCTGCTGTTGTTGGTGCTTTTGGCTGGTTAGGGTTTTGTCTGACGTGACACAGAGCCGGAAAACTATGATTGTTACCGACTTTGCACGATGACATAAATCATGGCTGCGTTCAGTTCAGTTGATTTGTATTGTACGCGATAGTCAGCCGTGTTGGACATCAATTGACGCTGAACGATTTGCATGACTTATGACATTAATCTACATAATGAGGCTTCCACGGTGAACTTGTCCATGATTGTTTTGTTTTAGCTGGTTAGGCAAGGCGAGTAAGGAGAGAAAACTCAAAGAAAATGTCAACCTTTAATAATATTAAGACAACTTGCTGTTGTTGCTCTCAGTGTGTTTAGATAGATTTCTATTTCATTGTGCATGCACATATCAATCGTCACAGTATAAGTACTGTCTCTTCATTGTTATATAGGTTAACCACGTTGCGTTTTATTCTGTTTTTTTTGCAAGAGAAAAACAACTGTACATCTTTCTTTGCCGTAGTACGTATACAAACATTAACGTTGAGCACATAGTGGCTGAGGTGCGATGCAAAGAGATAAGAGATCGGATAAGCGTCGAAGCACACTCTGTGGAAACTATATGCAGAACGCATGAACCGCACATAGTAGATGAGTTGCGATGAGTGCGGAGATGCGATGGAGCTGCTTCGACGCATGTGATCGCAAGAGAACGCAAGAGAACGCAAATCCATACCCGACAAGATTTTATGATTGCGCTCGTTGTGTATATAAAGCAATGCGGATTTAATGTGTTGGGAATGCTAGTAGGTAATATAATATGCGTTAATATGTTGTTGTTTTTAAACATAACTCAATGTTTTTCCACATGACATGCATTTTGATGGACCGGGCGTAATAAAAATGTATCATATTGTCTATCGATCACTATGTAAAATAACATATTTCATTGCATATAAAATAGTATTCTATCAAATCGTTTAAGTTTTTTACAGCATAATTTTGTTATTATATGTGTATAAGAAAACATTTTATTTTCTCTGTTCGGGATTTGAATCAAGTGATCAATGTTTGATATGGTCGTTTGTCCAGTGCATGTTATTCATGTGCAAGTTAAGGTTTTATGGTATTCAACTTAATTGCTAAAAGGATTCTGATTGAAAAGTTCTGCTTTTTTCTTTGTCAGGCAAAACTAGATCCCTTAACGAAAATAGTGTGACATCAATTTCGATTGATAATCTTTTACCTACTACAGGGGATACTCAAAATAACTGGGACAGGTAAAATTTTTACTTTTCATAAAATGTTCAACTCGGTGTAACTTTTCGAAAAAGGCATCAAATATTCTCAAATTTTCACTGTTAGTTCTTCAACTAGTTGTGTATCAGTGGACAAAATCTGGAAAAAATCGGGCCATTCTACACAAAGTTATAAAGATTATAGAAAAAGGTATAATTATCCGATAGCCAACTTTGAGATGTTATATCTCCGGATTCAATGAACCGAATGCAATGAAATTTTGATCATTTATGACTTATATAATGAACATTGAAAAACAGTTGACTTGATTTGAAATTAATAATAAGAAAAAAAGTTATAGCGATTTCATTTATTCTATGATTTTTTAGTAAATTTATCTATTTTTCATGTGCATCTCATCACTTTTTCAATTTAATGCCGGCTAATTGGTAGCTTTCCTTTGAAACATAAATATATTCAAGTCAATAAGAGGGAATTTAAATGAACTATAATTACTATCTCAAATTTTGAAACGATGATGAAGTTTTGGATAAATTAGTATTATATCAGTAAAATAATCAATTCGTTATAATTTTCTTTTGTGTAAGGAATTTTAAGTTATGTCAAAAGTTTTTGATAGCTCATTATATAAGTCATAAATGATCAAAAATTCATTGCATTCGGTTCATTGAATCCGGAGATATAACAGCTCAAAGTTAGCTATCGTATAATTATACCTTTTTCTAGATTCTTTATAACTTTGTGTAGAATGGCCCGATCTTTTCCAAATTTTGTCCACTGATACACAGCTAGTTGATGAACTTACAGTAAAAATTTGAGAATATTTGATGCCCTTTTCGAAAAGTTACACCAAGTTGAACATTTTTTGAAAAGTGAAAATTTTACCTGTCCCAGTTATTTTGAGTATCCCCTGTATAAGGACTGCATCGTTAATTATGAGTCCACCTGAAAATTGCTGTATCTGAAAATGTTTTATTTGTTTTGTAAATTAAATTCAATTACATCGTTTGTTGACCATCAGAAAAGCCCATGGTATCATTTTATATTTAATTTTTCGTGGATCTTGCCAGCTCTCGCACCTTCTTCTTGGTGTTCTTCATAAGGTTTTGGACAATCGTTCCGTCGATGGTTTTGCTTGGGTTGACCCAGTTTTTCTTGAATTTGATGACGTCCTCTGCTCCTTTTGCCGTAGTTTCCTTTTCATCAAAGCCAAATATTCTTAATGTGCCTAATTTGCGGGCAATTTGAATAGTTCATTGCCTTTTCCACAAATAGGACATTGTTTTCTTCATATCAGTCAAAGGTGTCACGCGCATAGTGGCAGGATGCCATATCCGATCAAAATAATGTAGGACCTTTGTGCTTTCAGATGAGTGGCAGAATTGGTTTCTGGAGGCATTCCTTCCGGTATATTTCGACGTTCATACTTGGAACGGTGAAGAAAGGTGACGATTTCATACCACTTTGAAAAATTGCTTGCCAAACTAATACAATTTCCCAACTTTTTTTTTGCATAAAATCGATTTCTCCGAATTCGGAACATCAGCGCCACGCTTCACAGTGAAAAACTATGTCCCTGGAAGTGCCTTGTTGTCCAATATGACATACGTTTCATCATCCATGATTATGCACATGTATTTTTTGCTCAAAACATCGTCGTACAGTTTCCGAGCCCGAGTTTTCACATAATCCGCCCGAATTTGACTGTTTTTTGGACATTTCTGTTTTGGGTAAGTCTTCAGGGAATTACGCTCCTTGGCGCGCTGTACCATACCAATAGTCGTTCCACACTTTTTTGCGCAATCTATGATGAATACCTCCTTTTTTCTTTTGAAGATTTTGCAAATTTTGCTGTCCAAATTTGACTTGGACGCACCTGGTTTTCTGTCGCGTCCGGGTTAGTTTATCAGTGTGTTATGCATACCGAATCGTTTGACAGCATTTTGGACAGAAAAAACGCTAACACCTCCAACTTTTGCCAATTTTCTTAGCGATAATTATTTTTCATAGCAGTACCTGGTCACAATCGATTTTCGCTTCTCATCCGTAAACACTCGCGTTGCTCCACTTGAGGGAAAACTTTAACTTTTAATGAAGGTTATCTTTTGTTTACAACGCTAGCAACGCATAAACACACAGCAGTTGCCTAAATAAGACTTAGTCTTTTTAATACAGGGCCTCAAAGATGTACTCATAATTAACGATACAGTCCTTATGATGAATATTGTGTACTTATTAGAGACATCTTTTCTCGTAGATATCGCCGAAAATTTTGTAATAAAAAAAAACCTATACCCTTAAATAATACATACTTGCCGAATTTTTGTTTCTTTTTGCCGAGGTCAGCACAATCAGTTAGTAATGTTTTAATGCCGAAAATCAGTGTAACAGTCTCATATTGATTTAAATTGAAATCAACACTCAGATAGCCCAGTTCGGAAAGTATAAATATGTGTATACCTAAAGACATCGCTCACGCGGATATGATTACATGTTATACATTATTTTCTCAAATAATTAATTCAATAATCTCAATCTTGTACAGTTACACCAGATTTTTTTTGAACTGGTCGGTTTTTGCTATTGCAACAGGATCAAAACTGACTAAGTTATAGCAAAAAAAAACAACCCGCGCAAAAAAAAAAGCGGGTGCATGTTATCTTTCCGCTCTTATAGATGAAACGATCATTTTACTACCCACATCCAAAGAAGCGCTTCAACATACAAGCGACTTCATCGATCAAATCACGCGAGTCGTTGATGCGCACGAAATAGGCGAAAAAGGATGTGAAAACAACATGCGCACCCTCATTGAAAACCTCATGCACTATGGCCTATCAAACATCCCTCTTCTCATCTCATAACTTATCGCATCCGATCGCATCTCACCTTACCCACTATGGTCACAGCCTAAGTCGCAACTGTATTGGCATGTCCTGGTGGCACGGCTTAAACGAATGGCATCAACAAGGAGCAAATGAAATATGATTGCGCTTCCCTGGTAAAAACCTCCTGCTGGCAAAAACTATCGATTATTCTCGAATAAATGGCTACTGTTGGTGCTCTCTTGCCATTGCTTCCATTAAATGGCTTTTGGACAAACGATGAAACATCGCCGTCTGGTTTCTCTTGCACTCTGGCCGGCGAAAGGCGACAAAAAGTGCTGTTCGAGTGTCAACCAGCAGAAGTAGCTTTCTCCTTGCCAGCCACCAGCAGCTGACAGAGCGAAACATAGAAAAAGTGGCATCGGAAAACGGTCATTTCCAATGTCTGAGACGCACGTAGGAGAATTTAGCATATCTAGTCGGCAACAAATAAATTTATCGAAAGTATTATTCGTTGTTCAAGTTCACGGCACGCAAAAGGTAACTGATTAGTATTAATATAACGGTTTTCTTCTGCTCTTTGGCGTTACTTTCGGATTATGATAGAGCCTGCTTCTTAGCTTTGCTGGGTGTTTGTTGAGCACTTCCAGTATGCAGTATATTGTTGGTATAAATGTTAGTTGAGCATACATATTCGGTTCCGAAAAAAACTCGACTGAACCAAAGTTTACACTTGTTATTACCTTGCTGATTAACTGAGTAATTACCACTATGGAAATATTTCCATATGGATTCCGCATAATTTTGAAGTTGATTAGTGTAATTCAGTAACAAATTTTGAAAACGACGTATAATCAATGGTGTAGCATTGATTATACGTCGTTTTCAAAATTTGTTACTGAATTCGTCAATTGTTGAACGGTTAGTATTGACATTTTTTTGTTTTTCCGTGCATAATTCCACTTAAGTTGAAAAATATCCAGTGAACGTCTAGATCAACTTAGTCCCTATACCCGACTTTGACCTGACATTCGATATTTTTTTTTCATTCTGGCTAGTGACAATTGGGTTCTTTAGGGGTATCCGGATTATTTTATAATCGGATTCCCTGCCCAAAAATTAGTCGATATCCAAAATTTCATAATTTTTGGAGTCCGGGAACTATTTTTAAAATGCATTTAAAGTTTGTATGGGGAAATTTTTTTGTTCGGGTTGAACTGTCACTTTATCAATTGAACTGTCATTCTATCCACGAAAATTAAAACTGTTTTGTTAATTTAACCATCAAAACAAAAGTATTGAAATCCAATAAAATCACGTTATACTCAGAAAAATGAGCTCTTTCGATTAGGCTATAGAAAATAGCAATATTTTATTCACTAAACAACCCAATTCACGGCTGTTCGGGCCCGTATGAAGTTGATCATCAATATTAACTTCTTTTCTCGATCAGCCTAGATAGCTGTGTAGTGTCGGTAGCGATTGTCTCATTTGGCTAAGAATAGGGTAACCAATATAATTTGGACCCCCATATATTTTGGACCCCCTGTGTCCTATTGTCACAACTTACACAGGTTTAATGATGAGATAACGGAAATTTTTAGAATCATTCGCTAAATAGGATCGCTCTGCACGAGCAGCAATCATTTCCTCACTGGAAATATCCTTATTTGCCTTGAAATTATTTTTTGCCAATCTCGTCAGCCGTGCGAGTGCCGCCTCATGTTTACAAAAAGAGATTGCAGTGCTGAGGAAACTTGCAGTTATAAACAAAAACGTTTATCATTCTAGCGCATTAATTTCGCAAAGTTCGTCTAATCAGCCTTTGTTAATCAAGTAATTAGGATGTGTTCCAGCATATTCAAGCGGCAAACTCTTCCAAAATAGTTTCAAACGAGTTTAAACACCGGGTGTCCAAAATATATACTGAAGAGGGTCCAAAATATATTGGGGTGTCCAAAACAGTGAAAAGTGATGCTTCAAAAATCAGTTATTTTCATCAAATTTTCAACCAGAAATGACCTTGTGGGTATTTTTAACGAACAGTGGAGGCTTTTACGAACATACTAACATCATCATTATGTGTAAATACCCTCTGAATCTGTTTGATTTTGAATTAAATTCAAACCAATGTCCTCTAGGGGTCCAAAATTCAACCGTTACCCTACGTACCGCCTGTTCCGGTGGTAAGACCCTCAATTCGTGATTAGACCTGTGCGCCGACTATATTTTCCTCGGCGGCGGCGTAAGGGCCATTTTTGGCCAGCGGCTGCGGCGTCACGCCGGTGGCAGCTTTCGGCGGCGGCGTGTATCGGCGTGACCAAAATATGACCATGATATCATTATTGGCAAAGCAAAACAGTTGTCAATACGCTTTAGAATTTGTACTCTGTTTTTTTCATGACCATCTTTTTTTTTATTCCTGTTCGAGTCCATCACTGCGACAGGGATTAGATCTATTGTTACCCGTATCCTTAGTGTAGTGCATGTTGCTTAACTCCATTACAAATGAAGGGCAATAAATATCGTTTGTTTTGTTTTGTTTTCTTAGAGCCTTCAGAAACTATCAAATTTGATAACAAGGTCGCACTGTTTGCACTAAGGAATCCCCGAATGATTTCATCGAAGGAGGGAATTCCAGGATAAGCCTAAAAAACTCCTGGAGCAATCCATGAAGAAAATTCTGTACTAATATCTACAGGAACTGCTGTATGAAGCCCTGAAGGAACTGCTGCAGGAATCTCTGGTGGTTCAAGAATATCTCTTAGAGCGATCCTTGCAGAAGCTTCTGAAGAAATCTCTGATGAAAATTTTCGAGGAGTTTGAGAAGGAAATCCAGGAAAAATCTCCGAAAGAATGGGGGAATCATTACAAATGAATTCAAGCAGGAATCCCAAAGCAACTCCATGAGGAAGTCCCGAAGGAATTCCAGAAGTTATCCCCGACGGAATATCAGGAGAAATCCTTGAAGGAATTCTAGACGGAATTTCCGAAGGAATTCTAGGAGAAATCTCCGAAGAAATTTGAAAAGGAATTAACAAGGGAATTCTAAGAGGAAATCCCGAAGGAGTTCTGGGAGGAATCTGATGGAATTCCTAGCGGAATCCTCAAAGGATTTTCAAGAGAAAACCCCGATGGAATTTCAATAGGATTCCCCATAGGAAATCGGGAAATTACTAAAGAAATTCAAGAAAGAAATTAACAAGGGAATTCTAAGAGGAAATCCCGAAGGAGTTCTGGGAGGAATCTGATGGAATTCCTAGCGGAATCCTCAAAGGATTTTCAAGAGAAAACCCTGATGGAATTTCAATAGGATTCCCCATAGGAAATCGGGAAATTACTAAAGAAATTCAAGAAAGAAATTCCGACGGATATTGCGGGAGGAATCTTGTAGAAATTCCATGAGGAATTTCAAAAGAAATCTTCAAAGGTATTCTAAGAGGAATCACCAAAGGAATCTCAGGGGGAAACCCCGAAGGAATCCCCGGAGGAATCCACGAATCCACTGGAAGAATTTTAAGTGCTGGTAGTTCATCGATTGGTTTTCAGTGAGAAATAATTAAAAACTTATTTTCCAGACTGTCCGGGCGTATCGGTTGATTTTACTGGCCTTCGACCGAAACGTCCGGATAGTCTGGCAAATAAGTTTTTAAATTATTTCTTGCCGAAAACCAATCGATGAACTACCCCGGTAATTAAAATGATAATAATAACATCGAAAGAATTTAAAGAGGAATCCATGAAGGAAGTCCAGGATGTATCCCCAACAGAATTCCAAAGGAGTTCGAGAAGGAATCTTCAAAGGATTTCTAGGAGGAACCATCGAAAAATTTACAGGAGGAATCTTTGAAAGAATTCAAAGAGGAACCTTTGGATGGATTTCAAGAGGATTCTCTGGAGAAAATTTAGGAGGAATTCCCGAAGGAATTCCAGGAGAAATCCGCTAAGGAAGTCCAGAAGGAATCCTTGAAAGAAGTAAGGAATACCTAAGGAAGTCCAGGAGGATTTCCTGAAGGAATTCCAGGAGAAATCCCCGTATAAATTATAGGAGAAGTCCCTGCAGGAATCCCAGGGGAAACCCCTGATGAAATTCTAGGAGATTCTTTCTGGATACGACTGAGGTTATGTACATACGTTCGTATGACTTTTCGAGTTTAGCAAAACTATTTTTGACCAGAAAACCTTAAAGATTGAACCCTTGAAAAAGGTCCCAAACGGACCGAAACGTCGGGAATAATCAAAAACTAGTGTTTTCCATTCCCCTTAAGACTGCGAAGCCAAACCGTAACAGAAATTCTAGGAGGAATCTCCGAAGGATTTCCAAGCAGAATAATCGAAGGATTTTCAAGAGGAAACACTGAAGGAATTCCAAGAGTAAGTCCAGGAGAAATATCCCAATGAATTCCAGGAGAAAACAGCAAAGGAACCCTAGGAGGAATCTTCGAATTCATTCCAGGAGGAATCCCCTGATGAAGCCCAGGAGGAATCCCTGAAGGAAGTCCAGAAGGAATACCCGATTGAGTTCCCGGAGGATTTCCTGAAGGAATTCCAGAAGAAATACTGGAATGAATTCGAGGAGGGATCTCCGAAGGAATTCCAGAAGGATCCTCGAAAGAATACCAGGAGGAATCCCCGAAGAAACTCAACGAATTCCAGGAGGAATCCACGACGCAATATCAGGAGGAATTCCCAAAAGAAATTCAAAGCGAATCCTCAAAGGGATTCCCGATTCCTGGAGAAATAGATATAGAAATCCCTAGTGGGTAGCCATGAATAATTCCTTAAAGAATCACAGAAGGAATACCTTTTAGAATGCCTGGAGAAATGGCTGGTAGAATTCCAGGAAGAATTCCTGGAGGCATCTCTAGAGAAATTCCTGGAGAAATCGCAGGAGGAATCCCTAGTGCAATTCCTGAAGAAACTCTTGGAGATTTTTTTAGGAATTCTTGGAGGAATCTTTAGAGAAATTCCTGGAAGAATCCCTGCAAGAATCTCCGGAGGAATTCCAGCGGAATCCCTGCTTTACTGAAGAAGTTTCAGTTACAGAAATCCCTGAACTAATTCCTCAAGAAGATCCAGGACGAATCCCGGAAACCATCTCAAGAGGTATTCCTGAGGGAATTTCTAAAAAAATACCTGCAGGAATTCCTGAATGAATTCCAGGAGGAACTCCAGTAGGAATCCCAGGAAGAGTTCCTGGAAGGATTCTTGGAGGATTTGTTTTTAATAATCCCTGGAGTTGTTCCTGAAATAACCCCAGAAAAATTACCCTGCAGCAAGTCTTGGAAAAATACCTGAAGAAACCCCAGGAGGAATGCCGAAAGCAATCCCTCAATCTTAAGAAATTCCAGGAGAGCTTCCTAAATGAATTTCTAGAAGAATTACATAGGAATTCCTGGGAAAAAAAATGATAAAATTCATGTTTGCAGTAATTTCTGTACGAATTTTTGAAGGAATTTTTGGATGGACTCCAAAAGGATTTTTTGTACGATATTTGAAAGGAATTTCTGGATAAATTTTTAAGCAACCTTCGGTGAAAAAATCTGAATGAATTCTTTGAAGAAATACCTCCTGAAATACTTCGAATAATTTCAGATGGAATTTTCGAAACAATCTCTCTCGGAATTCTTGAAGAAATATGTGAAAAAACCCTGATATAATCTCTGAAGGAATACCTGAAGAAATACCTAAAAGATCTTTGGTAAAATTTCTTCATGAGTCCCTGGAAAGAATCTTGAAAAAATTCTCGAAAAAAGCAGTGGAACAATTACTGGAGGATGATTGCTGTTTTCATTGGTCATCTGCTAGACAATGGTTTTGACTAGCTTCTATAACTGCAAAAGTAACCGAATATGAATAATAAATTTTCTCTTTGATGATGAGATATCTATTGTGGCAGTCAAACTCTTATGGTAGTGATCGTGAGAATTTCTTTGTATCAACTTTGCGTAAATATCATTTTGTTCGTGCATTGATCACCGGCGCGAAAAATGAAAATCGGCGGCGTGACAAAAAGCGGCGTATGGCGCGCCACTGATAACGCGGTCGGCGTCGGCGGCGTGGCGCGGCGGCGCACAGGTCTATTCGTGATGCGGCTTCATGCTTACCGTGCCTAGGAATGAATGGCTAGGGGAGTCTAATAAAAACCTAACCGCAAACGGAGCCTGTGGAGGAACAGGGCGCCTCCACAGTATGTTACCCTTACTGCGCTAACCGGAGCAATGGTGCAGTGGACCTTGTGTTTCTCCGAGACAATCGGCTGCCCTTCTTTAGTCTCAGTTGAGGCTAAATAAGGGCGGGATTATGAAGATGTTGTTATTTAGTTTAAATTTTCACCTATCGCATTATGTGATTTACACAGTGTATTCTGTGTATCCTCGCCTTTGGCGTTTCCCAATCGGTACCGATCTGGTTTTGTTGCTGCTGTTCTTTGTTGTGCTGTTGTTGTGAAGAGTTTAATCTTGCCTAGTTTGGGTAGTGGCTACGGTTAGGATAGCTCAGGTCAATCTTCAGCACAAAATAACAGCAGCAATCAATCATTGCAGACTTATGCAAAATAGTTCAGCCCAAGGGGCCTTGGTCCGAGAACCTTACTTCCGTAAGGGGAATTTCTATCTAGGAAACCATGTGATCCCGGTGTTTGCTACTTTCAGTAAACATGAAATGGCAAACTCGCGTTTCATGCCTCGAGCCTGTGTGCTTGCCATCAACGAAAAAGTTGCTACACTCATCTCTGATGTATGTGATATCACAATTGATGTATCTGTTGGAACAATAGAAATACGTCTATTGTTCAGTTTATTTACCGCATGATGAACCATCCCCTACGGATGCTTTCAAACAAGTCATCGCATACTGTACTTCAAAAGGCCTTCCGCTAATTGTTGGCAGTGATGCTAATGCTCACCATATCATCTGGGGCAGCTCAGACATTAACTTGGAAGCTCCAGTTTGATGGAGTACTTAAAGACAAGGTATTTGGAGTACATAGCTCAAATTTTCTAGAGCACCGTTTTTTGGAACCGTTGAACGGATATGGCTGAAAATGGCTCATGCTAATTGTTCAGTGGTTATCAACAGCGTGATGCTTTTTCATCCAAATCCGTTCAACGGTTCCAAAAAACGGTGCTCTAGAAAATTTTAGATATGTACTCCAAATACCTTGTCCAGATCTTGCATTACTTAACATAGGCAACCGCCCAACCTTCATGGTATCTGCTAGAGAGGAAATGTTAGACATAACGTAGTCACGAGCTGACCAATTGGCATGTGTCAGATGAAAAATCTTTTTCGCTACATCTTTTTTGAACATTTAAATGTTACTTCGCAAACATTGCATTTCAGGAATCCCCGGTCAACAAACTGGGATGTTTTTACTGATTTGGTCGCGGCTAAATTTCATGGATACTTACCATCCATTGGCACTCCAAGTGATTTAGATGATGCCGTTGATACTACAATGACCTTCATCATAAAAAAGACACTACACCGTCTTCAGCCTCAGGCTGCACAGGCTGAACATTACACTAACACGAGACAACGGACATAACACCCAGTTTTCCTCGACTGGAGCGGGAGTCGAACCCGCACTCCGAGGCTTATGAAACGCCTAGACTAGACAACTGACGCCGCTAATCGCACGGCCACGAAGCCCATGGAAGCTTTTGAAGACGCATGCCCTCTACGGTTTGTAAAGATCACAAGAGGAATCCTTTGGTGGAACTCTGATCTGGCGAAGCTCAGGAAACAATGTGTAAAGAGTTGGAACAGACGACGTTCGGCTGGTTCGGAGGCTTTCAGGTCGGCTCGCACAGCCTACAGGAAGCTCTCCGGTCTGCTGAACGATCCGGCTGGAAAAACCTTTGTACAAATATTTCCAGTTTGAGTGAAATCAGTCGGTTGAACAAAATCCTTGCGAAATCATTTGGCAAATGGCGATCTGACTTCCCCTGATGAGGAAGTTCTAGAATGCTTATTCAGCACACACTTCCCTGGATGTGTGGATATTACGTCTTCGGATGAACCTGATGTCTTTTCTTGTAGTTATGATTCCCTGGCTTCGGCTCGGAGTATTGTAACTATAGAATCAATTGAGAGGGCACTTAAAAACTTTGCTCCTTTCAAATCTCTTGGGGCAGATGGGATTTATCTTATTTTGCTTCAGAAGGGATTTGATCATTTCAAACATGTTTTGAAAAAAAAAATACTTGTTTACTTGCCGACTTTGAAAATACTCTCGAGCTCCTTTATGCCTCCAAAAGTCCACGATCTGGCTAGTTGGCCCAGCCTTATTATGATCTACAGGACTTCGTATGCAAACCGGCTTAGGATTTCGGGTTGTATCATAGTTTTATCAACCTTCTAAATAAAACCATATTCTGACTTGTCAAATATTTGTTGTGATTATTTTTCACTATCAATTTCCATCGTCAGAATAAATTATGCTTGGTTGTTTATCCAGCCATGAATTGGAAAGATGCCGATGTGGAATTGAGATTTGATTTCCTATTTAATATGTGTTAGGAGACATGCAAAGGGAAATTTGTGGTGAATGTGACTGTGATTATGACAAAAAATAAGTGCGCCACCCGAGCAGAAGGGCATACCTTACAAATACCGTGCAAAGAGCAATCTGTGCTCTAATACCTTAAGTTGGTATTGCTTTATATTCTACGCAATGTCATGAGAACACCGTAATAACAATTGGAGGTATTTGAGCAAAGTTAGGTATTGATGTGGTATTGTTGATTAAGCTAGGAATATAACTGAAGAACAAGATTTGTTATTACACCATGGAGCTATCGAAAAATGCTAAATGTAATAGCAAGAAATGTTAAATTACTTTATTATTTCATACCTTCTGGATAACAAATAGAGCACTTGAAAATTATGGTATGCATTCAGTAATTAAATAACAATATTTGTTATTTTTCAGATGTTAGGCTGATACATATTATATTTTGACTTTTTGTCTCCCCCCCATCAAAAAATTTTGGCTGGATTTTGCATTTTGAGGGGGCAGATGAAAAAATAAAGGCCCATATAGCCGAGGCGGTAAACGCACGGGTATTCAGCATGACCATGCTGAGGGTGACGGGTTCGATTCCCGGTCGGTCCAGGATCTTTTCGTAAAGGAAATTTCCTTGACTTCCTTGGGCATAGAGTATCTTCGTGCCTGCCACACGATATACGCATGCAAAATGGTCATTGGCAGAGGAAGCTCTCAGTTAATAACTGTGGAAGTGCTCATAGAACACTAAGCTGAGAAGCAGGCTTTGTCCCAATGAGGACGTTACGCCAAGAAGAAAGAGAGAGAGATGAAAAAATATTTATCAAAATTTCAGGGTTTGGTGAAAATTCTTTTACAAATCTGACGAGTTTTAAATATTTTTCAGATTAAATGCTTAATTATTTTATCCCCCCCCTCGACCAGCCAAAGAGTGGTGGGACAAAAAGTCAAATAAATATTTGTAACGGCCTTATTTATAAAAAATAGGGTATTCATTTTTGCCTCTTATTCCACCTAATGAAGGACATATCGAAGTATAATGTTATTTAAGATTAATACCTCGATATGTTATTTTGTTGCTATTATTTTCTGTTCGGGCACACGAACTGTGCATTAATAGAAAGTTAAATGCATTTAATTTACTCGGTGGAATTGGGCGTGAAAAAGGTTTTTTCAACATAGCGGAGTATTAATAACATTATGTAATTTTTCTGAAAATAATTTGACGGAAACGTGTTGAATCGTTACGTTTGATCTTAAGCGCTGTACGTGAAATCATGAAATTGAGTAATGATTCTTCTGTATTAATACAAATTATCCCGGCTAGACGACATATTTTTCTGATAAAACTCTGTGTTCCTGATGATTTCTCCTATAGGGCTAACCCTCCTAAAGTGGTCATAACTGAACTTATGATAGAACTAACGGTTTTATCACAGCATTTTTTGGTCTATGATACGGCCACGAAATCTTTTGTTGGTTCTAAGCATTGCCTTACAGCAGGGGTTCTCAAACTTTTTCAGCTTGCGACCCACTTTTGATTTTTATTAGAGTTGGCGACCCACCAGCACGCATTTTCAAAGAATACGTAATTTTTCTGCAAATTATACCCTTGATTCGACCTAACTTTTTAAATAACGTTCGTTACGTAGCAATCAAACTAAAATAATATGTTTTTTTTTATTTACAGTGTTTTTTTTGTTTAATTTAAAAAAAAGTCTGAGTATGAGTAAGGTGCTCTAATGTTCAGCTTCTGTAAACTCTTGGGTTGTCTTAAGAATTTGAGATAGGTTTCCAAGTTTCTAATATATTAAACCAGTTTGGCTCCAATGCAACACTATAGAACATGTCTTAGATCACACATTCTAGAAAAAAAAAAAACAAATAAAAATATATATTTTTTACAAAGTCTTTGAAGATATAGTGGGAGTTTTAGGCTTCTGTGAAATTTCAAAGTTTTTAGAATTATAGCGTTGCTGAATGGTCAGATGAATCTTCATGAAACTTCTAATCTTTTTCTTCAAACACACGTATTTTTTTCTGTTATTCATTAAAATCATTTTTCAGTTGTTCTGATATCCGTAAAAATTTAAATTATTGACATAACAGAATTTTACCGAAGCTTAGTTTTATTGTAGGCCGGTAAAAGTAAGGTTTCTTGTCGAAGTTTGTTATTTTCCCCTTTTGCTGATTTTTGGTATTTCTTTTGTATTTTTTGATATTTTAACTACTGAACTCGGCGTGTTAATCTACACTCATTTTTTTTTTTTCTGTTCGGGTGAGCCACTGCGACCAGTATTTAGATCTTTTGTGGCATTACCCGTATCCTTAGTATTTAGTGCATGTCGTACTACTCCATTGTCATTGAGAGGCAATGAAGCATCGATTTCTGTACAGTTCCTGTTTTGTTATCCCAGAGGTGCAAGAAATCGATTGCGATGAAAAGGTCCCGTTATCATAGAGATTTAAATCCCAGTGAAAGAGCGCCCCTAATCAAACACAATCTATTTGTATTCTGAGAAAAACAAAACGGTGGTACTGATATTTGTCCATGCATCGGAACTCTAGCCCCATCCATGTCTTGCTTCTAGTTTAGTCCCAGGACAACATAGAAAAACCCGGGACTTTAGGCTAGTTGCAAAACTCTGTCAAATTAGAGAATGTATTCTGCAATAAGAATGCACGTGAGTCCTTGAATTACCAGAACTTAACAGTCCTTAATAGATTAGAACGCAGTTATATACGTAAAGCATGTTTGTTTTCCTAACATCAAGTGTAGTCTCGGGTGGGCAAAGTCCGATTCTTTAACTATCAGCAAGGCAGAATAAATGCAATTTTAGAAACTGTCACCAGTAACAAGGACTTTGTACCATGAATCCTTATTACCAAAATACATTACCCCAACTTGACAAACCGGATGTCACTAGGGTTCGGTTTGGTAGATCTTGAACCGTAACGCAACACATAAAGGCGATCTACCTACGTTACGGGCTCCGTTAAAGATCGAGCATATTTTAAACCCCCTCAACCATTCATCCATCAGCACGGGTCGCCTGACACCTTGGATTGGGGTTCCCTGTTTGGTGGACTTTTACCCCCGGAACAGGTGGTCCGTAGTGTTATTCTTAGCCAATTGAGACAACCGCTACCGACACTACACAGCTATCTAGGCTGATCGGGAAAAGAATTTAACATTGATGGTTAACTTCTAAACGAGCCCGTTCAGCCGGCTCACTCATTCGAAAAGGGTATTCTGCGTAGAAGTTTCGAAAAGTTAATACATGAATGTAAATCTAACTGAAACACAAACTGCAAGCAAAAACTTAAACTTTTTTTCCACCACTCAGGTTGAATTCTGAAATGTTACCCTGACCTTGAACTTTTTGATTAAAAACTTAGTTTCAGAATCAATTTAAAAATGCAGACAATTCAATATTCAGTGCTCCCGATTAAGACCTATAATAAAAAAGTTTTAACAGAATTAAGGAGAACCCGAATTCCTAGAACTCTGACGCTTCTCCATAGGAGTATTTTTATAATGAAAAATGGCTAGCAATATCATTTGACATCAGTTAATTAAGCCATTTATTACTATATCACTTTTTTTTGTTTATAGACGCTTTAACCAGATATCACTCAAGCCCTCGCGACCCACCAAAAATCAACCCGCGACCCACCAGTGGGTCGTGACCCATAGTTTGAGAAACGCTGCCTTACAGTTTTGTTTATTTGTTTACAAAAAGAAATCTCTCCGACAACAACCGCAAATGCAAGTTTTATTGAAATGGCATATAATAAGTCAGAGGTTCCCAAACTTTTTGCTATCACGGCGCCCTTTGAAATTTCCAAAAATGTCACGGCGCACCAAAGATTTAAACAAAGTAATTTTTTTAATTTCAAACAACTTTTACTTTAAAATGCCAAAGACAAAATCGTGAAACACTTCTTATATAATATTTTCTTAGAGATTAGATAAAATTTGGAAAACAAGCAATTTTTTTGTTTAATAAATTTCTCAAATATAATTTGAATATTTGTGAAATTTCAAAATTCATGTTGATTTCATCATAGAAGCTTTATAAATAAGGAAAAACTCAGATGTGGAGCGGACCTGGTGTGATGGTTAGAACACTTGGCTATCACGCCGAGGACCTGGGATCGAATCCCTCTCCCAACAAACTCGCAAAAAATGTGAGTTCTTCCTCCGAAAGGGAAGTAAAACGTGGGTCCCGAGATGAACTAGCGTAGAGCTAAAAATCTCGTTAATACAGATAAAAAAAATAAAATAAAAAAATAAAATAAAAATAAGCTCAGGTGTACAGGTAAAACAAGCTGCTGATTTTTAATAATTCAGCCAAACATTGTAAAGCGTTTGCAATAATTAAAGAGTTCTAATTGATTTAAAATGACTCCACAGAGCTTGACCAATGTTTCATTTTTTCGCGGAAATTGCAAAGCATCACTTTAGAACAAAGTTTCGGCAAACTGAGTCATTGTAAAGATCCTACCAGGTGGGCTTTGATTGAACTTTTTATTTTCATAAATTTCAACTTAACCCTTTGGAGCTAGAGTGGCCATATATAACCCCGGTGATGAAACCGAGCATAACAAACTTGTTCCAGTTCAGCGAGGTTGCGGCAGTATTGATGAAACAGTCTGGTTCAAAAAGGTTAAAGCTAGGTCTTCAAACTTTCAGAACGGCAAACCTTCATGCCGCTAAGCTGTTCCGAAGACCTTGTAATTATTCTGAAAGTAAATAAGGTTCTTGAAATAAAAACTTTGGACAATTTATAGTAAAATCAAAAGCTAAGAATAGAGACGAACCAGCCAAGGGCTGAAAGTCTCTTTAATAAAGACAAATCAATCAATCAAAATCTAAGCTACAGCTTAAGAGGTCAAAAAACTTAAAATTTTGAATTTTTTTTTCACTCGATATGTTTAAAAAGGATAGGTACCGGAAATCCTATGGAACAATCGAAGACTCAGGGAAAGATTTAAAAAAGTGTGAAGCGACTATAATGTTACTAAACAAATAAAAAAAAAACAAATTAAAGGTGTTGCGCAAAACAAATAAAGAATTTGTTCTTTTTGTTTCGTCATAACACAAAAGCCTGCGGCGCACCTGGGAAAGATTCGCGGCGCACCAGGGCGCCGCGGCGCACAGTTTGGGAAGCACTGTAATAAGTGATAAAACCAATTTATGACCACTTGCAAGTCTTTAAATGACGATGTTTATAGTTTCCTTCAGGTAGACGATGAAATAGGCATATATTATGGCGATGGTGCAAATGTTCCAAATGGAGGATAACGTGCCTCTGAAGCCGGCCTTCCTGATACCTGATACGAGACATTTCTTGAGAAAGATTAATTGCCAATGCCATATATGCAATTTTTGTTACGTGTCTATAGTTGCAAAACTCAAGAAAATCCCAAGACTTATTTTTTTGAAATATAATTAAAATACATACGCGATTGTGGTGATTCCGATCATATGTACTTAGTAGGCCGATAGTTGAAGGGAGCAGCCTGACAGCGACTTGACTTGAGGACACACGCATTGGCTCCGATACGTATTGTCACTTTCCTGTGTCCAATAAAATAATTATCCGATAACACAAGTTTACAAAATAAAATGAAAGTCGTGAGCTTCTGTCAACGATCGAAATTTTTGAAGCACAATTTAGTGCTGATTTCGAAACCGACCTTCAAAAAATTTTAAGTAGAACAGTTTTTGAATTTTAGCTCAATATCGAGTTTTGCAACTTTTCAAAATATGTAATTTACAAAAATTCAAATATCTTGCATTTTGTTCAACCAATTTTAAAACTTTTTCCATAAATTAAAAGCTGAATACAATACCATTCGATCATCTGAATACAGATTTTGCGTCAGATTGATGAAATTCAAGATATTGGCGAGTTTTAGGGACGATCTTCTTAAATTTTAGCAAAATTCCCAAAATTTATTGAAGAAATGTATTTCTTCGATGAGAAAAAAACAACTTAAAAATTCTTTCTCGACGTTTATTTGACTAATCATATGTAGGCGAGTTACAGTAAAAGTTGCAGCTCAATCAGACCATTGATTACGGAGAATGAGATGTTTGAAGTGAGCGACTTTGCGTAAAAATAGAACAAAAATCGAATTTAAATCTTCAAGCTTGTATGGAAAGTCGAAAAAATTTCCGCTCTACTGTATTTTTTTTCTTTCGCATTTTCGAACTTAGGGCATGATTCTACACCAAAAATGATCATCAGCTTATCGAGTTCAAAAATGCTGTAAACTAGTGTAATTGTTTAGTTCATAGTTCATTGCTTATTAATCAATGTACAATACCTCTTTTATTCAGCAGTAGGGTGGTTGTGAACAAGAAGAATGTTTTTAGTGGGTGGGTAGGCACAAATTCGAATCCCACCAACGTCTTTAGGAGATTTTTAAACTCGTAGATGTACAAAAAAAAACACACACATACACACAGGTTGCATCCATTTAGTACCTTATGTTAAAATTGGGAAGTTTTAAACCCCCCTCCTCCCTCGGTACGGGTCTTTCTTTTGCAATGCTTGTCTCACTTTTTCAAACTCCCCTCTCCCTGTAAGCGTGACGTACTTTATGGATAACTCTACACAGACATCAACTCCATTCGTCGAACTGCGTTGATTTGTATATGTAACTTGCTCCACCGGGTATTCTTTCAAAAAGTTGTTTTTGGAGTGAACATATAGTCTTTCCAGTACACTTCCAATGTACGAGAAAGGCAAAAAGGAATTAGATAGAGCGCGATAGCCGTACCGTGGCGTACTATTGTTGATTATGACTTATCTTCAATATTATAACAATATTATATTAATTTTTTGCATTACAATTTCATTTCATCCACCAGATTTGATTGATTGATTTATCTTTATTTGAGAGACTTTCAGGCTGGTTCATCTCTTTCATCCATCAGAGCATAGCGTTTTCAATTTTTGTATCATGCACGTACAATAAGCTATTTTCAGATCCTTTCTCCTCCCAAAATGTCTACGTGAATAATGAACAATACCATTCTGGGACTGTTCATGATTCGTAGACTCTCGTGAATAGAGTGTCACATAAACACATATTTTCCTTATTCTAAGTTATGGCAAAATTGACTAAATACAAGAGTCAACAAATTATAATGAATATAGAGTTGTGACCCTTTGCATAGCTAACCAAATAAGTCATTTTTGAACAGGGCAATGCAAATTGGAATAAAAAGAGAACCGTAGAGCAATATTCGCCTGCAATATCGGTAGCATCCCCCTAGCTGTGACCCCAGTAATCGCCACAGATCGCACATCTGCGAATATCGTAACATTATGAGCTGGTGCCGTTTTGAAAGAGAAAAACAAACGCCCAAACGAAATGCCGCCCATTTCTCCCATCAATAATTCATATTTTTACCGTTTCTGCCTCTTTTCCAACCCACTTCAACCCAGCTGCACTATCTACGCGCAGCAAACCAATGAAAAATTAATTTGAATCAAATTTGCATTTGATTGTTATATTCCGGTTCGATAAACGGGTACGCATCCGTGAGCCATTTCCTCTACTAGATTTCCTTCGCAGGCGCATGATGATGGATGATGACGACTGTGCGGTGCGGTGGAGGAAACTTCCCGCTCTAATCGACCATGCGTCTCCGCCACGTGATCGTGACGGCGGATATAGCGTGCCGCCACGCCGCTTCGGTTTCAGTTTAAATTCAATAAAGCGTAAACAATTTCGTTCGTTCGGCTATTTGGAACTGACAGTTTTGACACCATATATCATTCAAGCTCCGCCAATGGTTTATTTGTAAGTGAATCAACCGAAAGCCCTAGAGAATGCCGAGCCGAGCGAAGGGCAACCAACCGCCCGCAATGAATGCAATGAAAAGAAATTTTTCGACTGAATATTTAAAAATAAACAACATAAACTGGATGGTTTCTGCACGAAGAGGGTTGTGAAATGAAGCGTGGCTCCAAGACCGAACCGTTATGGGAAATTCCGTAGCACGATTACCTGTGAGTATAATTCACGAGAAGTGCAGCTTTGGGTTGGCAGTTGTTTCCCAGATTTTGACAGCTTGATAGACAGTTAAATTAGGAATTGCCACAAATCAAGATCGAAAGCGGAAAAGTGCATCTACTGGAGGGGGAAGATAAACTATTAAATTCGAGAAACAGTTCAAGTTCGCTGTAACCAACTTAAGTTTTACGACGGAATCAATGTACGATAAACTAAATGTAGTGAATGACCTAGAAAGCGACATTTATGAACTTTCACTATGGCTTGCTTGACATATACTATCAAAAGCTGAGTTGGAAACAACTACACACAATACAGTTGTAATAAGCTGCAAATATGATATCTTAACCTTTTTACATATTCTTTTATTTGGAAGGCTCGAGCGCCACATGGGAATAACTGAGCCGAAATCATTTGTTCATTTTTTTCGTTTTACATTGATTCAAAATTTTATAATTTTTACTGTCTTGTTTCGAAGCCGAAGTACTCGCGGCTGTTTCGAGGTTACGGATAATAAAAATTTAAAACGGGGAAGGGAGGATTTAGGGGTCTTGGCACGGTAAAGACTGGGTATGCTGCGCAATTCAGATCCCATTGTGATCCACTAGCCTCTGCCCAGCAACTCCTATCCCTACCTCCACGCGGTACCGGCCGGAAACTATGAGCAACCTTAGGGAAGATCGGGTAACCAACCCCGGTGGGAACTTTGGTCGTAGGCTGACAGGGAAGGGGGGGTTTGCTTCGGTAAACCTGAGCGTCTGTTCTCCAGGAGGAGCGGCTCACAACAGCGTCTGATCCCCACGTTAGGGGCGGCTGATCTACGTCCGAGTGCCAGGGAAGGACTCTAAGCTCAACTGTACACTATGGTCCTCCGGAAAGTAGGGGGTTGGTGTCAGGCCCTACGAGCCAGCCATAAAAAAACATTGTAACGGAAAATCAGCATACGAACCGAGACCAACGGCGACGACCCCAGCGAACAAAAAGGACTTGCGATTGGAAACTCGGTACGTGGAACTGCCGATCTCTCAACTTCATTGTGAGCACCCGCATACTCGCCGATCTACTGAAGGACCGCGGGTTCGGCATCGTAGCGCTGCAGCAGGTGTGTTGGACAGGATCCATGGTGCGAACGTTTAGAGGTAATCATACCATTTACCAGAACTGCGGCAACACACGCGAGCTGGGAACAGCTTTCATCGTGATGGGTGATATGCAGAGGCGCGTGATCGGTTGGTGGCCGATCGACGAAAGAATGTGCAGGTTGAGGATCAAAGGCCGATTCTTCAACTTCAGCATAATGAACGTGCACAGCCCACACTCCGGAAGTACTGATGATGACAAGGACGCGCAGCTCGAACGCGGGTACGATCGCTGCCCAAGCCACGACGTCAAGATCATCATAGGAGATTTGAACGCTCAGGTAGGCCAGGAGGAGGAATTCAGACCGACGATTGGTAAGTTCAGCGCCCACCAGCAGACGAACGGAAACGGCCTACGACTCATTGATTTCGCCGCCTCCAAAAATATGGCCATACGTAGCACCTTTTTTCAACACAGCCTCCCTTATCGTTACACCTGGAGATCACCACAGCAGACGGAATCTCAAATCGACCACGTTCTGATTGACGGACGGCACTTCTCCGACATTATTGACGTCAGGACCTATCGTGGCGCCAACATCGACTCCGACCACTATCTGGTGATGGTCAAACTGCGCCCAAAACTCTCCGTCATCAACAATGTACGGTACCGGCGACCGCCACGGTACAACCTAGAGCGACTGAAGCAACCGGATGTCGCCTCAGCATACGCGCAGAATTTCGAAGCCGCGTTGCCAGACGAGGGCGAGCTCGATGAGGCCCCTCTAGAGGGCTGCTGGAGTACAGTGAAAGCAGCCATCAACGACGCAGCCGAGAGCACCATCGGGTACGTGGAACGGAATCGACGGAACGAATGGTTTGACGAAGAGTGCAGAACGGTTTTGGAGGAGAAGAATGCAGCGAGGGCGGTAATGCTGCAGCAAGGGACTCGACAGAACGTGGAACGTTATAAACAGAAGCGGAAACAGCAGACCCGCCTCTTTCGGGAGAAAAAGCGCCGCCTGGAAGAAGCGGAGTGTGAAGAAATGGAACTGCTGTGCCGTTCCCAAGAAACACGGAAGATCTACCAGAAGCTCAAAGCATCCCGCAACGGCTTCGTGCCGCGAGCCGAAATATGCAGGGATAAAGACAGAGGCCTTTTGACGGACGGACGTGAGGTGATCGAAAGGTGGAAGCAGCACTTCGATCAGCACCTGAACGGCGTGGAGAACGTAGGCACGGGAGCCCACGGCAACGGAGGAAACGACGACGCCAGTGCAGCGGAGGACGGAAATGAACCAACTCCCACGCTGAGGGAAGTTAAGGATGCCATTCACCAGCTCAAAACCAACAAAGCAGCTGGTAAGGATGGTATCGCAGCTGAACTCATCAAGATGGGCCCAGAAAAGTTGGCCACCTGTCTGCATCGGCTGATAGTCAGTATCTGGGAAACAGAACAGCTACCGGAGGAGTGGAAGGAAGGGGTATTCTGCCTCATTCACAAGAAAGGCGACCATTTGGAATGTGAGAACTTCAGGGCGATCACTATTTTGAATGCTGCCTACAAAGTGCTATCCCAGATCATCTTCCGTCGTCTGTCACCTAAAACGAATGAGTTCGTGGGAAGTTATCAGGCTGGCTTCATCGACGGTCGGTCGACAACGGACCAGATCTTTACCGTACGGCAAATCCTCCAGAAATGCCGTGAATACCAGGTCCCAACGCATCACCTGTTCATCGACTTTAAAGCGGCATACGACAGTATCGACCGCGCAGAGCCATGGAGAATCATGGACGAAAACGGCTTTCCTGGGAAGCTGACTAGACTGATTAAAGCAACGATGGACGGTGTGCAAAACTGCGTAAGGGTTTCGGGTGAACTATCTAGTTCATTCGAATCTCGCCGGGGACTGCGACAAGGCGATGGACTCTCATGCCTACTCTTCAACATCGCTCTGGAAGGTGTGATGCGACGAGCCGGGCTCAACAGCCGGGGAACGATTTTCACAAAATCCGGTCAATTTGTGTGCTTTGCGGACGACATGGACATTATTGCCAGAACATTTGGAACGGTGGCAGAGCTGTACACCCGCCTGAAACGCGAAGCAGCAAAGGTCGGACTGGTGATGAATGCCTCAAAAACAAAGTACATGCTGGTAGGCGGAACCGAACACGACCGGAACCGTCTGGGTAGTAATGTTACGATAGACGGGGATACTTTCGAGGTGGTGGAGGAATTCGTCTACCTCGGATCCTTACTGACGACTGACAACAACGTGAGCCGTGAAATTCGGAGGCGCATCATCAGCGTCGGGCCTACTACGGGCTCCAGAAGAAACTGCGGTCGAAAAAGATTCACCCACGCACCAAATGCATCATGTACAAAACGCTAATAAGACCGGTAATCCTCTACGGGCACGAGACATGGACCATGCTCGAGGAGGACCTTCAAGCACTCGGAGTTTTCGAGCGACGCGTGCTAAGGACGATCTTCGGCGGTGTGCAGGAGAACGGTATGTGGCGGAGAAGAATGAACCACGAGCTCGCTGCACTTTACGGCGAACCCAGCATCCAGAAGGTGGCCAAAGCCGGAAGGATACGGTGGGCAGGGCATGTTGCAAGAATGCCGGACAACAACCCTGCAAAGTTGGTGTTTGCTAACCATGAGGTTGGTGCAAGAAGGCGTGGAGCGCAGAGAGCACGATGGGCGGACCAGGTGGAGCGTGACTTGGCGAGCATCGGGCGCGACCGAGGATGGAGAGCGGCAGCCACGAACCGTGTATTATGGAGAAATATTGTTGATTCAGTTTTATCTTGAATTTGATGTAATACTAAATAAATGAATGATTTAGGGGTCTTAAACTAAATTACTAGCTAAAAATACTAAACACATTGAAGGGACAAATTGTTCTGATCTGTAAATGGAAACAAACACAAACAAATTTATCGGTATACATCAACAGGAAGACGAAAAAGGTGGAGAACGGTGAAAACCAGGGATCGAAAGATCGAAAGCGGAAAAGTGCATCTACTGGAAGGGGATGATAAACTATTAAATTCGGGAAACAGTTCAAGTTCGCTGTAACCAACTTACGTTTTAAGACGGAATCAATGCACGATAAACCAACCAATATGTCATGAATGACATAGAGAGCTACATTCATGAACTTTCACGATGGCTTGCTTGACATATACTATCAAAAGCTGAGTTGGAAACAACTACACACAATACAGTTGTAATAAGCTGCAAATATGAAATCTTAACCTTTTTACTTATTCTATTATTTGGAGGGCCCATATAGCCGAGGCGGTAAACGCACGGGTATTCAGCATGACCATGCTGAGGGTGACGGGTTCGATTCCCGGTCGGTCCAGGATCTTTTCGTAAAGGAAATTTCCTTGACTTCCTTGGGCATAGAGTATCTTCGTGCCTGCCACACGATATACACATGCAAAATGGTCATTGGCAGAGGAAGCTCTCAGTTAATAACTGTGGAAGTGCTCATAGAACACTAAGCTGAGAAGCAGGCTTTGTCCCAATGAGGACGTTACGCCAAGAAGAGAGAGAGAGATTATTTGGAAGGCCCGACCGCCACATGGGAATAACTGAGCCGAAATCATTTGTTCATTTTTTCGTTTTACATTGATTTAAAATTTTACAATTTTTACTGTCTTGAGACTATGCTAGTTTTGGAAGCTGAAGTACTCGCAGCTGTTTCGAGGTTACGGATAATGAACATTTAAAATAGGGAAGAGAGGATTTAGGGGTCCTAAACCAAATTACTAGCTAAAAATGCTAAATGTCCCTTCAATGTACAAATTGTCCTGATCTGTAACGGAACCAAAAAGAAACAAATTTATCGGTATATATCAACAGGAAGAGGAAAAAGGTGGAGAACGACGAAAACCAGGGAACGTTGGACATCATCCGACACATTACACTGAAACTGCGGCCTAAATCCAACGCTTTGAACCTTAGCTTCATTGACACCAGCAAAGTATCTAAATACCAAGGTAAGAGATTCCCGCTAATATTCACGGATTAGTGAGAAAAGGAAAAAAGCAAAAAATAGTTATGAAGTTTGCGCTGATTTGTATGGGCACATCACTATTTAGCAAACTTTCTTAAGAAATTAAGCACTCCCATCTTAGAAGCTATTATTTAATTGCATCTGACCGGATTAAATGTGACCTCCATACAATAAAACAGAAAATATCGCCATTTGAAAATCGGTAACAAATTTTTTTTAATTGATTCTAAACATATTTTTTCAGCATTTAGAAACATCCAAACTAACAAAACTTCACAAACTTTGCTGAAATAATGACATTTTAGTGTAAAAACACCAACTTTTCATAACTAACGCAGATGTGTTGGTGAGTCTCATTTTTGACATTTACGGGAATCTCTTACCCTGGTACATATTTATATACTTTGGGACACCAGTGGGATGTTGGTGTGCAACCATCTACCCATCTCTCCATTTGTGTTGCCAGCTGATCAAGGTCTCCTGACGTGATTACGAAGTCGATTTGATGCTTGTAAAAATCGCCTTCGCTAGCGCCCACCTTTGTCCAGACATCAGAGAGTCCGCTTTCTCATTGTCCGGAATCGAGCAATGTGAAGGGACCCACGCTATGGAGATGGTATATGAGTGTTTCGGCAAAGCACTCAAGACATGGCGTATTCGATTAAGGAAATACGCTTAGTGCTTCATCGGTTTCATTGACTGAACAACAGCCTCCAAAGAGCTTAGACTGTCGATAAAAAATGAAGTATTGCTCAGGTGGGAGAGTTCTAACTGTTCCTTGTAATGTACAGCCGCTAGTTGTGCAACGTATACCGAACAGGGCCATTGAAGCATGAAGGTTGTAGTGGATACTATAAGTAGCCGAATCATTTGTCTTTGAACCATCTGTGAAGAAATATCTGTCCCCGCTAATTTGCAGAATACATAAAGAACGAAAAGATTCTGGTATTCCATGAGCCTCTTCTTTCATGGACAGATCGAAATCCAAATGTAAACCAAAAACGGGGTATCCTCCAGCGTCATGTACCAGTAGTACATACTCATGAAACAAGTTTGAGGATTCTGTTCGAGCAGCTTTTGGAAATTTCCTATGACCAATGGATTTACAACCTTGCACCGAATAAGTAACCGGAATAACAGCTCCGCAATGCAGTCTGCCAGAGGCTGTACAGTGTACACCAGCAAGTACCTCAAAACTCAAGAACTGATAAAGATGACTTATCACTTCGCTGCCAAAGGCTGCCAAAACATCGATATTCATTTAGCCAAGAATTTAGACAAAATGTATGACAACAATCATTTTAATTGGTTTTTGCTCTAAGAAAACTTTAAGCCATTAATATGAAATTCAGACCTAAACAAAAACACTAATTTAGTCCAAAAGAAGTAGTCTACTATGGTTTGGTAAATTAGGTCGGAAAATTTGAAACTTGAACCAATATAGGTCACTGCATGGAATCCTCTCCTTCTTTCTCACTGTTACAGAAATTTTGAGAAAAATCCCTAATCAATCCACCTAGCGGGGATGGTGCCTTTCTCGTGCTTTAAAATATCCTTTCAACAAAACTCGAGCGACATGTTGATGACATTGACATAAATACAAAATGAAAACTGCTTGCTAAATCTACTCAATATGGATACATTTTATATTAGCATAACATCCAATATTCAGAAAATATAAGACAACGATCCAAAACTCAAACTAAACAAGTGTCATGAAGCCGCAAAATTTTGAAACGTCATTTGAGATTTTCCGGTCATCATTTTATGACTCCGGATATCTACCCCAACTAAACTAACCGCCATCTTGAACATTGAGACACCATCTTGGATGTTCTGGTTTTTTCCCATTCAAACTATAGTCATATTGCAGACCTTGTAAAACAGCGCACAACTTGGGTTTTCTGGTTACAAATTTTGAATTCTGGACATATTTTCATTCAAAATATAAAAAAAAGACAATTACACCGTCTTTGACCTTGCGGCCTCTACAGACTGAACAGTACAAACATTCGACAACGGACAACACCCAGTGGTCCAGTTGAGAATGTTCTGTTTGACGAAAAGTTTTCCCCGACTGGAGCGGGAATCGAACCCACACTCCGAGGCTTACGAGACACCTAAACGACTGACGCCACTAACCGCTCGGCCACGAAGCCCAAAATGCCCATAATGCAAGAATTAAAAATCCTATAAAATAGGCACTAACTTGAACACTGGGCCATTATCTTGGACTTTGGACCGCTATCTTGGAAACTCTAGTGGACTCCGAACATATTTTCCATACCAAATACACTTATTTTACGTAGACAAGGTTGCGACCATTCATTTGCAAAGATTTACATTCATTTGCTATTATCTCAGTTCAGAAGCATGCTATCGAAAAACAATGTATGGATGAATTTAACCTTGTAGATTTATCTGAAAGTTTGCCGAATAACATTGGGGTCGCACACGCATACCAAAGTCGTGAGTGAGCTGTGAAGGCAACTTTCCAAATCTTTGCAAATGAATGGTCGCAACCTTGGTTTTAGAGCTCAAAATTCCTTAAAACAGCCACCATCTTCTGTTGACGCGATCAAATTCTTATTTTTCCATTCAACGTTGACCTATCCTGCTATAAATTTACACCTCAGGAATCTGAAATGGTACGATTTGATGAGATCGCTTTAGTTTTGTCTATATTTTGTTCTCATATATGAGAACTTAGACCTATTCGTCACTGTTGTTCATACCTAATGGCCTGATAACATTAATCAAAGGCACGATTTAATTTTTCACATGAACGTTGGTTCTGCTACACAACAGCTAGTCTCTAATGTGATCTAAGGCTATTTTCTGCGATCTGATGTGTCGTATGTATGGGTTTGGTTCATTTTTATATTTGGTAATTTCCGGGGGGATAGCCGGATCTGATTCCATGAGTCATGGACCATGACACTACCGGTCGTCCCAATTATGGTCTGAGAATATTTTATTGCTATTTATTCACCTTTACCTAATCACCGCGATTTGATATATCGCATGAATGGGTTTACTTCACATTTACTTCTAACCACTTTCGAAGCCACAGCTGAACCCGCAACACTACCGGGAATCTAATGTGGTCTGACCCTATATTTCCATCAGGGGCTGTCCATAAACTACGTGGTCATTAGGGGGGGTTCGGCCTATGACCATTTTGAATGGACAAATAAAAAAATTGTATTGAGTAATGACCACGCGGGGGGGGGGGGGGGGGATGGGGGGTTGGAGGAGTTTGAAAAGTCCCAAAAAATGACCACGTGGTTTATGGACAGCCCCTCAGGTTGTCGATAAATCGTGATCAGTCTTGTTAGAGATCACAGTCATTTGAACCTTTTCGTTGATATTCGGCCTCCTTTGTCTCCGACATTCGCAACACAAGCAATCAAACTACTGTTCAAAACAAAAATGTCAAAGAATGCACTTCACCACGATAGCGGCTTCGGGAGACGGTTTGGCTTTTGTTATTCCTGTCTTCTTTCATAATAAGAGCTATTGTGCCCATCTGTGTGTCGTATTCAATGAAACATGCAATAATAAACTAATATTAATATTCATAATCGGAATTGGCTGAAAATCTATGCGTAAAGCTAGAATTAGACACATGTCATCGTGTCAGATGACATTGATTTGACCCTTTCTTATGTTTATTGATCTTCGTTCTACTGCTCGTGTTGTGTGTAGGTAAGAGGCAACGATAGCGCATGAATGTAACAAAGCCGACTGACACCCGACTGCGGCAACGAAATGAAGGTAGTGAACGAATGTTTACAAGACTGGTCGTGATTTGATGTACCGCATCCATGGGTTTGGTTAAATTTTACATTTTACTACCCGGATCTGATTCCGGGTAACTACCGGCTGAACCAAATATGGCCTAACATTATTGTCTTGTCAACTGCTCATCGGTTAACCAAAAACTCTGCAAATTGAAGGTGTCACATGCAGGGTTTGACAATTTCGATGGGACTCTCAGAACCAATTCCGGAACACTACCAGTTGTCTTTAGTGTGACGTAAGGCTATTTTCTAGCTAACTGTTCATCAGGTTATCGCAAAAGCCACGATTTGATGTGTCACATGCCTGACTTTAGTTTACTTTTACATTTGGCCTCTTCCGGCCACTCAAAACCGATTCCGAAACACTTGATGGCCGTTCATTAGGTAATCTAAAAAGCCGCTATTTGATGTGGCGCATGTACGGGTTTGTTTCTCTTTCAGATTTAACCACTTCGGCGGGAACCCCGGAACGGGTTCCGGAACACTACTGGTTCAGATATGGTCTGAGATGGTTTTCCTGCTCATTGTTCATCAGGTCATCGAAAATGCCGTGGTTTGATGTGCCGCATGCATGGGTTTGGTTCAATTGTATTTTTGACCACTTCCAGTGGAACGCCTAGAACCGGTTCTGGAACACTACCGGTTCAGATATGGTCTGAGACTATTTTTCTGCTTACCGCTCATCAGGTTATCGAAAATGCCGTGGTTTGATGTGTCTCATGCATGGGTTTGGTTCACTTTGACATTTGCCACTTCCGGCGGGACACCCGGAACCGGTTCCGGAACACTACCGGTTCAGAAATGGTCTTAGACTATTTTTATGCTTACCGCTCATCAGGTTATCGAAAATGCCGTGGTTTGATGTGTCGCATGCATAGGTTTGATGCATTTTCATATCTGGTCCCTTCCTGGGGTACCGTTCCGGAACACCTAAATGACCATAACTCCGGAACGGCTGGACCGATCCGAACCATTTTCAATAGGAAACAATGGGACTAGATTCCGCGTCGAATAAACCGTCGGTCATTAAAATCGGTTGAAATTTACTTCCAAAAAGTGATGTGAGTTTTTTGTACACACACACACATACACACACACATACATACACACATACAGACATTACCTCAATTCGTCGAGCTGAGTTGATTGGTATATGTGACTCGACCCTCCGAGCCTCCTATCAAAAAGTTATTTTTGGAGTGAACATATAGCCTTTCCAGTACACTTGGTGTACGAGAAAGGCAAAACGTAAATTTTGCCAAGGAACGACAAAATCCCATACAATATCTAAACAGTGCAGTGCTCTGAGGGCACTGCAAGCAACGGTTGCTAAGATAAATTTGTCTTAGTATTTGACGTTTCATGGCCTTGTTGTTTACGACTCGGTTTTAGAAAAAAAAAATCATCAGCTTTTGGACTAAGAAGAATTTTGCCAGTTTTTCATGGGTGGTTTGGTTAAATTCAAAACACGGGGTTCGTAAGCGTGGAAAAATGTGCTGATTTATGACTAAATGGCGGCACGGTGACACCCTTCTAAGAGCTTCTTTTGAGACTCCACAAGAATCCTAGGTATCTTCCGCGGTTTCTCCACAGATTTGTTCACGGACTCCTCCAAGAGTTTCTTGATGGATTTACAAGGACTATTTGAAGAGATTCTTCCGGCGATTTATTAAAGATTCCTTTAGAAGTTCCCTCTAGAGTTCTTCCGGGAGTTTCTTCTGAGATTTCTATAGGATATAAAAATGTTCCGTCTGGGATTCCTCCAAAATCTCTTGTCAGGATTCCTCCCGGAAGTACAAATGAGATTTTTTTTTCAAACATTCTTTGGCACTGTCCATAAACTACGTAGACCTAATTTTGGCATTCTCAGACCCCCTCCCCCCTCGTAGACTTTCTCCCATACAAAATTTTTGAAATTTGCGAGGACCGTAGACTTTGGAGAGAACCCCCTTCTCCCCTCAGAGTCTACGTTGTTTATGGACAGGCCCTTTCTCGGCATAAGGAGCTGTGTTATTTGGGCAAAATAACTGAATAATAAAATCGATTATTTTTTAGCTATTGCCATAACATATTGTGTTATAAACTTGTCTGTCATAAGCAGCAAAACAACAAATTCCATAACAAAAAAAAATGTTCTTGGAAAACCATTTCAATAACTTGCTTTGCTAGTTTCAATAACAACTTAATAATAGTGAATTAGGAAAATATTTCAATAACAAATTTTGATATTAATATGTTATTGATAATAATCGGAGAGCAGAATTTACTATGATATCCAACTCGTTACTAAATAAGTTATAATACTTATTAAATAAAATTATTCGCTTTGTCTCACAAACCCGCCAATAACATGAGGTTCATCACTCTGACGTAAGAAATATTTTCAAGTGATCGAAAAATGCTTTATTCAGCTTTTAATTCATTCTAAGAGAATTGAAGTCGCATGATTATCGAACTTTTGTAATTTCTATATTATCAAATACGACGAGCTTCGATTTCCACCTAGAATTTATAAACTTTTCTACTATAATTGTTTTCGGTTTTAAAATCAACACGTGTATTTGAAAAAGTTTGATCATCGATTGCAATTTGTGACTTTTGTTTTTTTTTTTTTAGCATAGAAACTGAAGAATTTTTAGAATGCTCAACAGTTTTGCAGAATTTTTTTGGGATATTGGAAATATTGTACAGATTATTACAACTTTTCTGGAAACCTTGTTTTAATTTCTCCGATTTTTCCCTGGATTCAAGAATTATGTCGAATATTCCTCCTGGATTCTACAAGGACTCATAAAAAAAAATGCTATAATTTCTCCTGAACTTCCTCTACAGGACTTTCACCAGAAATTTTGGATTTTTTTTCTAAAATACCTCTATTCATTTCTTTAAGGACTCCGTCAAAAACTTCTTTTATGTCTATTAAGTGACTTTGTCACAAAATTCTTCCAGAAATTCGTCGACAGATTTGGTCATAAACTTTTCCATTAATCACTCCAAAAATCTTCCAAAAATTTCTCCGAGAGTTCTTCGACGGAATCTTTCATGGATTTTCAAAGACTCCTCAAAAGATTCCTCCAGAATCCTTTTCTTCAAAATTTCCTGTGGTCATTAGTCCTGAGTCCTGAAGTTCATCTTGAGATTTCTCTGAATATTTCTTTGAGGTTTGCACCAGGAGTTTTTCCGAAGGATTTTCCAGGAGTTTTTCAAAAGATTCTGCAAAGAATTCTAATAATTGCTCAGGAGAATTGCCTTTGGAATTGCGCCAGAAGTTCTCATGAAGACTTCTCCAGGGATTTATCGAAAGGTTCCTCCAGAACTTCCAAGTGCTTTCCCGAAAATTTTTTAAGGAATTCATTAAAGGAGTCGTTTAGAAATTTCCTTCTTAACTGAATATTAAAAGGGAACAACACAAAGGGACAGGTCATAATTGTCAAATTGTTGCTGTGCTGTGATTTCAAAACTTGCTACTGTAGTGCTATTGCTGATAAGTTGATCAATAGTACAACAATAACTAAAATTGTACGTCAACAAATCATGAAATTTCAATATAATTTTGTTAATGATAATCAGAAGCTTGATTATAACAAAATGAGTTTGTCTAACAAAATTTGTTAATAATAACAAAACAATATATAAAAACAGGTTATGTGATTTCGTAGTTATTAACTTGCTATTCTCCTCTGCTTGGGTCATGTATTTTTTGAAAATTCCTTTGGAATTTTGTCTAGAACTAATTCCGAGATCCGTCTAGAATGACTCCTTCCAAGATTGCCCCAGCAATTTTTCCTGTGATTCTTCTGGGAACACTTTTTGTGGTTTTTCCACATTTTCTTTTTCTAGGATCCCTCTAGTATTTCCTTCTGTGATTCCTCAGTGAATATATCTGAGATTATTACTGAAGTTCCCTCTGAGGTCCTTTCAGAAGTTTCGTCTGAGATTCCCAACAGGTACCATCTCAGGAACTCCTTCCAGGACTCCTTCTGAGATTCCTTCTGGAGCTTCAAAGGATTTCTTCCAGTATTTCTCAGTATCCTCCAGGAATTCCATCTGAAATTCTCCTAATAGCTTCTGAGGAGAACCAGAAGGAACTTGCTGAAGTATTTCCTCAACGAAATTATGTAGGATTTTTTGAAGAAATTCTATAAACAAGAACTGTAGTAGGAATTTCATAAAATACTTCCTAATAAACTCCCAAAGAATTTCCATTAGAAACAACTTGAAGAATTCCAGAATGAACTTCCAGAGGAACTCAAGAAGGATCTGAAGGAATTTCAAACGGAACTCTTGGAAGAAACCAGAAAAGAGTTCCTAGATGAATCCTGGAAAGAGTTTCTGAAAAATCCCGGTTGCAGTTTCTGAAACAATTCCAGAAGAACTTTCCGGGGAAAGCTCTAAGAGGAATCCTAGAAAGAGTTTCAAAAGGAATCCCGAGAGAAGTTTCCGAAGAAATCTACGAAGGAGTTCCTGAAGAAATTCCGGAAGCAATTCCTGACAGAAAAACCCAGAAAAACATTCCGAAACAGTTCCCGAATGAATCCAGGAAGTAGTTTCTGGTGGAATCCCGAAAGAGATTTTGGAGTTCCCAGTGGAATTACCGTAGGAATCCCGGATGAAACTTTTTGAAGCAATCTCAGAAGTAGCTCCTGAAAGAATCCCAGAAGGAGTTCCAGGAAAAATCCCGAAGAAGTTTTCGGAGGAATACCGAAAAAAGTTCTTGTAGAATAACTGGATCTCATAAAGAATTTCTGAAGAAATCCCAGAAGGAACTTCGGGAGGAATCTGGCATTAAATTCCTGGAAGGAATCCCTGACAGAATTTTGGAATTTATGAAGGAATCTCGGAACAAATTCCTGTAACAATCTCCAATGGAACTCCTGGAAGATTCCCGAAATAAATCCCGGGTAAAATTGCTGGGATTCCCAGGGAAGGCTTCTGGAAGTCAAAAAAAAAACTTCCTAAGACATTCCAAAAGAAACTTTTTGGAAAATCTAGAATGGAATTCCTGGAGGACGATGGAATCTAGGAGTTCCTGAAGTAATCTCAGAAGCTATTCCTTAATAAATCGCAGGAAAAATGTCCGGAGTACTTCCTTGAGAAATCCAGGCAAGAGTTATTGAAGGAGTCACAGACGGAATTTTCTTTAGGAATCTCGGAAGAAACTTCTCGAACAACCCCAGATAATCATCAAGAACTCCCTGGAAATCAAACATAAAACCACTGGAGGAGTCCTGGAACAAATTTGTGAAGAACCCGCGGAAGATTTCTTAGAGAAATCTCGGAGGGGTTTCCTGTGGAATCTCGGAAGGAAGGGTGCCATCATGCCGCCATCAAGTCATAAATCAACACACTTTCCCACGTTCGCGAACCCCATATTTTGAAGTAAACCAACCCGGGTAAAGCGAAATGGCAAATGAAGGGCAAATTTTACCATTATAATATGTAGAATGTTTGAATGGCAAAGTTTGCTATTAGTTTGTTTGAAATAAGAGTTTTTTTTTTTAAATTTTAACTTGAAATTTTGAAAGAGGAAAGAACCCCTTTGAGTGATTTCGGCATTTCAAAAACGAAATCTTTCTCAAAGAGGCATAAAACCTCTTTATCTTTTCAAATAACATTATAATAATAACTTAAAACTAAAGACTCACACGGCAGTGAACCATAATGAAATAAGAGTTAAAATAACAAAAATCGAAGAAAAACATCTTCCACCATGACGACTGAGAGTGGCTGTCCTCGTTTACGTTACGCATGTAGATTTCAAGCGAAGATGTCTCAAAATCTGTAAACAATACGCATGATTGGCTGACTACTGAGCGAACTGCATCATCTTACGGCAAATGGCTGTATTTTCAAGTTTCTGCTATAATTTTCAGTCGATCCTCAGTTTACTTGCTGTTGAAATTTCATGATTTCTTTCTGTGTATTTTAATATGATGGTAAATTATGTTATTGTTTTGATATTACGTGATATAGTAATAGTAATATTTGTGGCATTCCATTTGAATAGGTCCCATTAGCATAGGAATCACAGCAAACATACGACCTATTGAAATCGAACGCCAGATTTGTTATTACATATTAGGGGGATTCACTTGACAGCGTAAACTGATTAAACTTCGCAATCATCAAGGCAATCTTTGATTATTTCATTCGCAAAATTATGAATCATTCCAAATAAGCAGAAAATTATGGCTTACCCCTATTATATTCTATACTATTCACAAGTTTTACAATGATAGCATGTTTTGTTATTTATGTGTCATCCTGAGCTATTCTAGTCCAGTCTACACATACACAGCCATTCATTGAAAGAATCCTGGAAAATGATAAAATCGACTAATTCTACCATTTTTCTTGTCATAATTAATGTTTGCAGTACATCGGGAATGCATTACAATCATTAAAGCGGCCAGGCCTACTGTGCAGCGTTGTGGTTTAACAATTAAGCTTTTGAGTGCACAGATCGAAAAAAAAGTGTAAAATTCTGTGACATATGATGCACATAATTAGAGCGTGGGATATCACAGAAGTTTACATGATATATCATGTAAAAGTCATGAAATATCATGTAAACTTCCATTAAATGTCATGTAATTCATCATGACTCTGACTGTTTACATGACATATAACACAAATTTACATGATATATCATGTAAACCATCATAATAATAAATTTACATGACTAAAATGTGTAAACCTCATTATTTTTATCAGTGTGGGGACATCTCGTACCAACCGCTCAGTTTTTTGGAATGCAAAATACGTGAAAATCGATGGGGGTGACGATGCTAAGAACGTTAATGTCACCCTTTGGTCCTTCGCTTCCTGGGATGGAACACAGGTATTTGGTCCGTGTCCTGTCCCTAATGCCTAGGCTTAAGCGCCTTTACTCGCTCTTTGAAATGAAATAAACTACGAGGGAAACGTTGTGTAACCAAAAATTAGTTCTCGAAGTTTATAAACGCACCCTTATCGGGTCGTAGTTTGAAACGTTCTCACCAATATATCTGGAAACTGGTGCTCCTCAGTGTTAACGGGAACGACATAACAGCGCAGTCAGGTTTGCTCCTCGTGTCACCAGTTGTTGTTACATGGGGTTTTGGAAGAAATTACTTTGTTTCTCCGAGTGTGAGGGACACATCAACAATTAATTGTCACACACTTTCTTTAGTTTTCCGCTGATTTTCTACATTTGTCATTCGTGATATGTTCCACTACTATAAATACTAAAGTGTTTTTAGTAGCTTGACGACTTAAACCCGACTGCCAGTGTCCGAGCAACTACTGGATTAATAGTGTGACGGTCGATTACAGTTTTATTACAGTATACAGTATACAGTTATACAGTATTTATATCCTAGCTGGAGTCACTTGGCAACGGTGGCCACTCGTCGGTGTGTTTAATTGAATCACTTTATTGAATTGAAATTTATCCAAAATGTCCCGCTCAACCAAGTGAATTAATCCGTCTTCACCGGATGTTAATTGCAGCCCCATCTTCAACTCGAGTCAGCACCGATATCACAAATTCACACATGAAATCAAATAGGGTAACCTGGGGTAATACGCACCCTCGGGGCAAAACGCACTCACGCTATTTCACTATATATGAGAAGTTGCATTCGATGCAAGCAAACTAGACGTAAAACTGAGCCGGACAAGCCCAAGAATGCAAAGAAAATTCGAATGAAAAGCGTGGAAAACGATGATTTTCCACATTTGGAAAGATTGTCTAATTTGAAGCGCACAAATTTAAGCAATTGCGCGCTGATTATATGGAATCAACCTATTAACTACCATCCGCCTCCTACTCCTTCCATTTGCTGCCGTAAACAATAAGATGGAGCCGCCTGGTATTTCATTAGAATTCAAAGCGGAAAATGCCAGAGGTCGTATTGCCCCACCTCAAGGTGCGTTTTGCCCCCAAAAGTCTGTCAGCACCCAAAACATAACACTTTTTTAAATTGTTTATTTGAATCGTTAAAATTGATATCACGCGGACCAAAAGTTGGCGTCTCTTAGTCAAATAGGTAAACTAACTTTCAAAACGCGACACCCATAAAATAATGTTAATCTTAGCTGTAGCGCCACGTTTACTTAGGGGGTGCATATTACCCCACCTTCCCCTATTCCCGTCCGAATGGCGTAGTGCCTCAAGTCATTTGGCTTTACCATCGTCCGAATTGTAACACACGCATGCTTCTTCCGGATGGCATAGCACCATCCAAATTATCACCAAACCACACTAAACGGGAGAACGAAAAAACCGAGACAAGAAAAACAAATCATGTCCGATCGCGGCGAGACCTACATCGATTTCAATGTGTGAAGAATTAGTTTAAGTTAAAATTCACAAATATAAAGAAATTAAAAAAAATAACGTTTCAATTCAACAGATTGAAGTTTGCAATTCTACCATGGACCCGGTTTAAAATTGAAAAGAAGTCCATGGTGGCAACCGGATTCGAACCAAGAACCTTGAGATTACCAATCTCGCACGCTACCACAAGGTTATCGAACCGATTGATATGAGAAGAAGCAAAAAACACACGAGAAGCGTTTGTGGGCAGGGATGGCAAAAATACTTTTTTCTCTTTTCCGTTCATCGATACCGACAGTAAAAATAAAAACAAAACAACGGCAGCACCAATACCATCAGACGCCGCGCCGACGGCAGTCAAGCAGACGCTTGATGGTTTTCGCATCCCCACGAAAACATTTATGAGCAGTCATGCTGAGGCGGGTGATTGCGAAAAATGTCAAATATTTTCAACTGCTAATAACTCACTTGTTTTAATAAATAATTTAAATCGATTTGCACAAATAGCTAGAGCACACTCCTAGCTTTGTGATGCATGTAAAGAAGTTTGTCTGGAAGCGGATTGAAACGCAGAAAAATGCGAAAACGGGAGAGACAGACATTTTTGTCGTCGTTGTGCTCGAGTACTGGCGCTCTCGCGCTTGGAAACCGTTTCGAGGAAGAAGGCTGCAGGAAAAAAAATGTTATGACATTTATTTTTCGAACAGTTTGAATTTGGCTGGGCATTTGATGGTCGTGTGGAAAAATGTCAAATGTACAGCCGGTAACCGTTTTTTCCAGTACATTTCTAATCCCTGTTTGTGGGTTGATCATCACGGTTTGCCATGGTATATTTGGAAACATTTTTATGCTGGTAGCTGGTCATTGCCGCAAGCTGTCTTTCAGTGTACCCGGGAAGCGGGAAACCACCCATGAAAAGCTGACAAAATTCTTCTAAGTCCGAGTTCGTTGTTTAGAACGAAACGTTAAAGACTTTTTGAAAATGTCACTAGCGAAAAATAGAATCGTTGAAGAGATTAGAATAACTAGCCACAGAAGTCCAATGTCGCGACTGTTCGTGTGACTAATATCTAGTTTGCCAGTAGCGGTACTAGAAGTGTCAGTAGCGATACTAGAAGTGTCAAATAAATTTTGTTTACCAAAACAAAGGTCCTCTATGAAACGGACACTTACAAACAATCAATTATTACGATTAAGGTAATTAGTATAATTAAATGAGAAATTGACTACAGCGCCATAAGAGTTCTAGTGTATTTCTATTTTGAAGATAATTGAATTTTTTAACTGTATTAACGAGATTTTTGGTCCTATGCTAGTTTATCACGGAACCAACGGTTTATTTCACTTCCAAAGGAAAAAATCACATTATGTGAAATAATCGGGAGTGGGATTCGATCCCAGGTCATCGGCGTTATTGACACGTGCTCTTAACCATCACACCATATCCAGAAAGCAAGAATAGGCAATAAATGCACCTAGTAAACATAGAACTTATCGTTTAAATAGGTTCACTCTTGGGTTATATTCTAATAGTTGTAACTCATTTTTCACAGTAGAAATAATCAATCATGCTATTCAATAACTGGCTTGAAAAAACTTCAAACACACAATCCTATAACCCATTCCATTGGATAACGTGTGGTTGCCCTCACTAGAATAGCACAGACAGGAACATGGGCCGTCGTCACTGCTTAAGAATAGCGCAGCAGCAAAAAACCTTTCATTTGACTAGGTACGTGCTTGGAAAGGAAGGCTGGTCGTTCGTGAATATATGCAGAAGTCACATTTTCACCGTTATGCAACATGCTTTCAGCTCGAGTTGTGAACTCTGCCTGTGTGACTCGTACTCCTGGGTGTTTTTTTTTCTTGCTATGTTATCATGTATGAAGCTTTTAAGACTCGGTTTGAATTTCCATTTGAGTGACATATGCAAAACGGTATCGATTCCACAACCATTTGTCACACGTTGAATGTGTCAATGAATTTGATGTGTTATGATGCTTGCTTGTGGAATGTACGGTGGATAACAGCGTTGCAACGAGGAAAATGACATAAATCCAGCGTGTGAGGTTACGAATCGTTGCAGCGGTGATGTTATGCGGGGTATTAACTGTAGTTGAAAATTGGAACAAAATATATGTACTATAATAGTTCCTAACAGTTTCAATATAAAATCTTTGCGAAAAGCACTGCAAACTAATCTTTTCTATAGATATGAAGTAAACCGTTTTACTATGTATTACTCAATAAACCTCATGAAATGACGGAAGGTGTTCCACGTGCCAATCCAATCACTATATTTAAATGCCTACGCATCGTAAATAAAGCAGCAACATGTGCTAGTAATAGTACAATGATTGTGTTACGTCAGGTTAACAATACAAAAAAAAACGCTAGTTGCATAGATATAGACAACTCGTTCGATAGGTGGAATCCTTTTCGAACAGCAAGTAAACACAAAGAAAACGCATGTCGGCTAGCCCATGCGGCTTTTCTCGCTCTCTGTTTGAAATGCACTCCCGGCGAGCGCGAGAAGAGCATGGACCGTCGGAAAAGTTAGTCGGGAAAATTCTCTCCGCACACGAAATGAAAACAATCAACAAACTGAGTGGTATAGCGTTTTCCGCAGTCGATTCTCTATCGGCATGCAGCAGCACGTTGAATCATATGCGGCATAATTGCCGTCGTCGGCGAAGTATCCACTGTGGCTGTGACCAGCCCACCCACCACGGTGGTTGTGAGTGAAACTCAGCTGATTGAGAGAGGTGAATTTAGAGATGTTCTGTAGTTCTTGAATGTCAATGAAAACGATAAAAACATCTTTCCTTAAGTTTTGTTTTATTTATTTTTGCTTTGGGTGAAATACTTAGTTACCACCGGATAGCTTCAAATTCAACTAGACAAGGGTTCCCACGTGACCGATTTAGTACATCTTATAAGATGTTGGAGCGAAATTTTGCACCACGGAGTTTTACAGTAAGGACCGGATTTTGTCAGGACCGGAAGCATTTTGTGCTGACACATTTTTTTTTTCATTGTTCTACGCTCACCACAGACAGTAGCAGCAAGTGAGCGGTTACAAAGATTGGTGAGGAAGATCTGCCATGTGGCAAAAAATTCGAGTGAATGTTAAGGGCACAGAAAAAAACCTAATTAACCCACCTAGCGGTGATGGCGCCTTTCTCGTGTCATCGAAAACCTATTTTAAGGTTGAAGGATTCGTCATTGACATAATCGTCATCATTGAAAATTCGAAAGCAGTTTTCTCGTTCAAAACTGAAATTTCCGCAGTGAAAATGTATTCATTGTGTTCCATTCTCCGCCCGCAATACAGTGAATACATTTTCACTGCAGAAATTCCAGTTTTGAACGAAAAAACTGCTTTCGAATTTTCAATGATGATGATGTCAATGACGAATCCTTCAACCTTAACAAAACTCAAGTGACATGTTGATGACTATCGCAGTTTCATACGTTTAACAAAAATTTAATTCTGTTTGAGCCTGAAACAAAAAACAAAAAATAAAAACGCAAAAAAATCCACCATTTTGGGTTTAAGGCGAAACTGGATCCATTTCCTCACTTTTTGGTTTTTGATTTTTTATAAAATAACGAAGAAATATTTTTCAAAATCGGTTTTCGTGCACATGTAGAGTATGGATCAATGTATCTCCGGTTTTTTTTCTTGGTGGAAAATGTTTTTCGTTATCACAGAAACCATTTTTGAATAAAAATTTACAAAAAAATGGTTTCTGCAAAAATGGAAAACTTTTTCCACCACAAAAAAATTCAGAAGATACCTTGATCCATACTCTACATGTGCACGAAAACCGATTTTGAAAATATTGCTTTGTTATTTTATAAAAAAATCAACAATCAAAAAAATGAGGAAATGCTTCCAGTTTCGCCTTAAGTCCGTCATCTTTGAAATTGTGGTCGCTAGTGTTGAGCTCCAGACTTCTTCCCCATTCCAGATAAACCCATATTACATTAATTTAAAGCCTAAAGCTCCATTATACAGCCGCCATATCGGATATTAGACCGCCATCTTGGTTATTCTGGTTGCTGGACTCCGAAAATCCTTCCTATACCATACTCATATTCCTTGGTTTTAGGGCCCAAGTCTAGACATCTTCCCTATATCAAATTTACTCATATTGAATTGTTTTAGAGCCTAAAACACCATTAAACAGCTGCCATCTTGAACATGGAGCAGCCATCTTAGATTTTAAAACGGCATTTTGGGTATATTGGTTGTCATACTCCAGACATCTTCACAAGCATCTTCCCCATACCAAATGTACCCATATTGAATGGTTTTAGAGCCTAAACCACAATCAAGTAGTCGCCATCTTGAATTTGGAGTCGCCATCTTGGATTTTAGACCGCCACACAGTGGGACGAAATCAAAAAAAAGTGGGACATGGGTATTTACTCAGAAACTATTGGATTTAGCGTTATTTGGTCTTCTACATTGTTTCTTCATTTTTTAAGAACTTTATATTGATAAATAAAAGAAAATCGGGTTAAGTACGGTTCCTTTGAATTCCACTAAGAATTTGCATCCTTTGACAGATACGTATTTCGACCTCAACTGTAAGGTCGTCTTCAGTGTCTTGTACTTGACTCGACTTGAGTCGAGTCAAGTACAAGACACTGAAGACGACCTTACAGTTGAGGTCGAAATACGTATCTGTCAAAGGATGCAAATTCTTAGTGGAATTCAAAGGAACCGTACTTAACCCGATTTTCTTTTATTTACAGATATTCCCCTAACAAGCCCAGGTTAATCATCATTTATATTGATGTCATAAAATTTCACTTAGGGTGGTATACACTAAGATAAAAAAAATAACTATTTAATTTTTCGTCAAAACTGAAAAATGTCTAAGAAAATATTGTAGATAATGTATTTAGAAGAAACTTTGTCGAAGAACAAAAAATCTATCTCGCAGTTTTACAAAGTTATAGGGCAAAAATGGTGTATATGTCCCTTAAAATCGATTTTTTGTAATATCTTTTTAGAATGAATTTTCCCAGCTTTCCAATGTTCGGCAAAGTTGTGAATACTGCAAAAATAAACATTTTTTTTGAGGACTGCAAATGGCTATCTTTTCGTTTAAAAGACTTAGGAATGTTTTTCTTACTTTTTTATATCAACTTTAGGGGGATAGACCATACAGAATAGCGGCTATTAGCAGCTAATTTCCACGTTATGTTTTGCATGAACTTAAACCCTTTTGATACATACGCAAATCACAACGTGATCAAGCGGAATTCACTACACTATTGCAATTTAGGTATCGTAGGATTTTGACACTTCACTTAACAACAGTATGTTTAAAATATTTTTTCAAAACATTTTTTTATGTTGTCTTTGATTAGTTTTTTGACATCAAAATAAAGTTCTTAAAAAATGGAGAAACATTGTAGAAGACCACATAACGCTAAATCTAATAGTTTCTGAGTAAAAACCCATGTCCCACTTTTTTTGATTTCGTTCCACAGTGCGCCATTTTCAATTTTGAGCCGACATCGTAGAATTTCTGGTCTCTGGTGATGTTTTCCGCACAAAATTCGTCAACGCATGATGGGGCTTGGTTCAGTTTTATATATGGCCAGTAGGGTGGCCCACACTTATATGAAAAACAAAAATTTTGAAAAATGCCAATTCTTACCTCCTTAATTAGTTGTTTCGGACTCCCAGAAGCTACGTTCAAAATTTCAGCAAAATCAATAAAGCCTAAGGAGGCGCTCAACAAGCTTGAAGTTTGTTTGAGCAATCTTGGTCAAATGTAGGCAGAAATCTTAAGTTTTCGAATTTTGCCGCTTGGTGGCGCTGTGAGCGTCCAATATTTAAACCCTTTAGCATTTTTGTAGGTGACTTTATACCAAACAACTTTGACGAAAACCGCAAAGTGATCCAAAGTCTGTGAAAAAAGTTATACCCTAGGCAAAGTGAGGCAAAGTATTGAGTTTTTATTATTGATATTATTCCTTTACATGTACTGAAAAAATATCAATAATGTTTCACCTCACTTTACCTAGGGTATAACTTTTTTCACAGGCATTGGATCACTTTGCGGTCTTCGACAAAGTTGTTTGGCATATAGTCACCTACAAAAATACCAAATGGTCTGAATATGTAACGCTCACAGCGCCACCTAGCGGCAAAATTCGAAAACTTAAGATTTCTGCCTACATTTGACCAAGATTGCTCAAACAAACTTCAAGCTTGTTGAGCGCCCCCTAGGCTTTATCGATTTCGCTCAAATTTTGAACGTAGCTTCTGGGAGTTCAAAACAACTATTTCAAGAGGTAAGACTTGGCATTTTTCGATTTTTTTTGTTTTTCATATAAGTTTGGGCCACCTTAATGGCCAATTCTAACGGTGCTTGTCTGGATCACTGAAATGGCCATAGCTCCGGAACGCCTAGGCCGATCCGGACTATTTTTAATAGCAAACAATGCGGTAAAATTCCGGTTCGATTCGAGCTATAAAAATCGGCCAATCGAAAGTGCCTTAAAAGTGAGTAAACTTATTTGGCGCACAGACATACATACATACATACATACACACATACAGACATCATCTCAGTTCGTCGAACTGAGTTGATTAGTATATGAGACTTGATCCTCCGAAAAAAGGAAAATCGTTTTTTGAGTGAACATATAGCGTTTCCAGTACGCTTAGTTTACAAGAAACCAAAAATGGGATTTTAAAGTGAATACTCAGTACTTTTTTTTTTTTTTTTTTTTTTTTTTTTTTTTTTTTTTTTTTTTTTTTTTTAATCTTTATTAGTATCTCAATCAATTTTTACATTCTTCAACTTATTCTAGGTGTTCTGTGTATTATAACACACTATCATCCTAATTTGGTGAAATAAATTTAAGCTATTATCAATACTAATTAATAACATATTACATTTTATTTGCTGTAGCAGTTAAGATTTTTTGCAGGCTTTATTTTTCACCTGCGTGTCAGAAATACATTTTTTTTTCAATTTATCCTAACCCTTACCCACCTTAAACTAATTATACAAAGAGCTAATCGTAGCAATAGAAGACTGCAACGATTTTTGACGAAAGTTGGCAATGATTTTAGTTGACATCTGTTCCAATGTTTCAATATTAGAAATTTGATGCAACTCATTAGTGCTATACCAGGGAGGCAACTTCAGAATCATTTTCAAAATTTTATTTTGAATCCTCTGAAGTTGCTTCTTTCTGGTATTGCAACCAGGGGCCTACATCGTCGAAACCAAAACATGACGCTGAAAGCGAGCGCCCATCAGTATCGGACCGACGCCGACGACGGGAACATTCAAAACAACATGCATGCGCTTCGCTTCATCCGCCCTTCTTGTCACTTTCTTCGACGCAACGACGGGTGGCGGCTCATTTTCACACCGACTGGGATTCAATTAAAATTTTCAAGTTGTCTAAAATGTATGTTTGCTTAAATAGTTTATGGGTAATTAACTATTTCAGTAAAATATGCATAGCATACATTAACATTACACAGATTTGACGGTTGTTACACTCATTAATTGAGTTATAACAGAGAAATTCATTCGATGTCGAACGAGCGTGCGTAAGCTTGTGAGTGCGAAACAAAGTGGCATCTGCGACGACGCAGCAGCGTCGGTTCATCGGTGACGATGACAGTCGGGCTGAGCGACGACGACGGCGCCTTGTTTCCATTGACGATTGAAAACATTGTTTACAAACTTCGCCTGAAAATTTCAATTGAAATTGAAAATGTAGGGCCCTGATTGCAACAGCTCGACCATATTGGGACAGCGTACAACATGGCCGGTCTGAAAATTTGTTTATAAATCAAAGCTCTTGGCTTATGTGGGAATATGATAAGTTGAGTTTTGGAAGCATTTGGAGAAATCTTCCATTTTTGCAAATAAGAAGAAAAAATATCTAAACTTTTTTGCAATCTACTACAAATGACACGCAAACTTCGCCCCTTGGCTGAGATTCCTGTGTCATCTGCAAATAACGATTTTTGACATCCCTGTGGCAAATCAGGTAAGTCGGAGGTAAAAATATTGTATAAGATTGGTCCCAGTATGCTGCCTTGTGGAACACCAGCTCTTACAGGTAATCTATCTGACTTGGAATTTTGATAATTTACCTGAAGTGTTCGATCCGATAAATAGTTTTGAATAATTTTAATAATATATAGTGGAAAATTAAAATGTTTCAATTTTACGATCAAGCCTTCGTGCCAAACACTATCGAATGCTTTTTCTATGTCAACACCAGTGGAGTAACCTTCAGATTTATTGGAACGAATGAAATTCGTTACCCGTAAAAGTTGATGAGTAGTCGAATGACCATGGCGGAATCCGAACTGCTCATTGGCAAAAATAGAATTTTCATCAATATGAATCATCATTCTATTTAAAATAAGTTTTTCAAAAAGTTTACTGATAGATGACAGTAAGCTAATTGGACGATAACTAGAAGCTTCGGCAGGATTTTTGTCAGGCTTCAAAATTGGAACAACTTTAGCATTTTTCCATTTTTCAGGAAAATATGCTAACTGAAAACATTTGTTAAATATATTAACCAAAAATGATAAGCAACTTTCTGGAAGTTTTTTGATGAGAATATAGAAAATTCCGTCATCACCCGGAGTTTTCATATTCTTAAACTTCTTTATAATAGATCTCACTTCGTCCAAATCAGTGCCCAATGAATTGTCGAAAATGTTCTCATGATTGAGAATGCTTTCGAATTCGCGGGCAACCTGATGTTCTATTGGACTAGTGAGACCTATACTGAAATTATGCGCACTTTCAAACTGTTTGGTAAGTTTTTGTGCTTTTTCAGAATTAGTTAATAATATTTTGTTATCCTCTTTCAGCGCAGGAATAGGCTTCTGAGGATTTTTCAAAATTTTTGTCAATTTCCAAAACGGCTTAGAGCCGGGGTTTAATTGAGAAACTTTATTTGCAAAATTTTTGTTTCTTAATTCTGTGAAACGTTTTTTGATTTCCTTCTGAAGATCCTGCCAGATTACTTTCAAAGCAGGATCTCGAGTTCGTTGGAATTGTCTTCTTCTCACGTTTTTAAGACGGATCAGAAGTTTCAGATCGTCGTCAATAATAACTGAGTCGAATTTGACTTCACACTTTGGTATTGATGCGCTTCTAGCTTCGACTATAGCACTAGTCAAAGTTTCGAGGGCATTGTCAATATCAAAATGTGTTTCCAATGAAACATTAACATCTAAATGGCTATCGATGTATGTTTTATATGTATCCCAGTCAGCTCTGTGATAATTGAAAGTAGAGCTGATGGGATTAAAAATCGCTTCATGGGAATTTGAAATGTTACAGGAAGATGGTCAGAATCAAAGTCAGCATGAGTAATCAATTGGCTACAATGCTGACTTGAGTCAGTTAAGAGCAAATCAATTGTTGAGGGATTTCTAGCAGAAGAAAAACAAGTGGGGCTATCGGGATATAGAATAGAAAAATATCCTGAAGAGCACTGATCAAATAAAATCCTGCCGTTTGAATTGGACTGAAGATTATTCCACGAACGGTGTTTCGCATTAAAATCACCAATTATGAAAAATTTGGACCTGTTGCGAGTTAATTTTCGCAAATCAGATTTAAGAAAATTCTTTTTGCTGGCCAGTGCATTGAAAAGGCAAGTAGGCCGCAATGAAAGTATGTTTACCAAAGTTTGTTTCAACAGAAACACCCAAAGTTTCAAAAACTTTGGTTTCGAATGATGAAAAAATTTGGTGCTTGATGCGCCTGTCAACGATGATAGCAACTCCACCACATGCTCCATCTAGGCGATCATTTCTATAAATAAAATAGTTTGGGTTTCGTTTGATTGAAGACCCAGGTTTTAGATAAGTTTCAGTAATAACTGCAATATGCACATTATTAACTGTTAAAAAATGGAATAGCTCATCCTCTTTGCCATTTAGAGAACGAGCATTCCAATTTAAAATGTTCAAAAATTTATTTGGATCCATTACCAAAACGTAATCCAATTACTATTTTATTTGTAAATTTAACTCCAACTTGGACTGCTTCAGCCATAGTTTGAGTTTTGAACATTGCATCAATCATTTGTTGCAATTGTTCAGATAAAAACTCAAAATCGGAAGCAGACATGCCTGAATCACGTGCATTTTCCGAATTTGATGTTTGGTGATAGGAATTATTTGAATTTTGCTTACCCGCAGCCACATGGGCATAGGTAGCTCGATTCGTTTGAACAAAATTAGAAATATTACTCACTCCACTGCTGGAGGGTAGATTATTCGCTCGAAGGTTTGTTTGGTGGTTAACTACCTCCGGCGAATAGGTACGAGCGGTATGAAAATTATTCAACCGATCGTTGATGGAAGAATTTGTGTTGTTAGAAATTCTACCTGCAGAGTTTCGGGTACGACTAGCGTTCCCATTCATCTGCCGGGCACGTGATTCGACAACTTTTTTGCGGATAGGGCAATCCCAAAAGTTTGACTTATGGTTGCCACCGCAATTCGTACATTTAAACTTCCTGGTATCTTCCCTTACCGGACAGTTGTCCTTGGCGTGAGAGAACCTCCACAAATCATGCATTTAGCATCCATGTGGCAATGTTTCGTTCCGTGCCCCCAACCTTGGCACTGACGGCACTGAGTTGGGTTCTGGAATTTTCCCCCAGGCTTACGAAAATGTTCCCATGTCACTTGGACAAGAAACATTTTCTTCGCCTTTTCCAAATATTTCAAGTTATTTAGATCACTTTTGTTGAAGTGAACTAAATAAAATTCTTGAGAGATACCCTGCCGAGGATTCTCAGAGCGGGTTCTCTTTTTCATTTTTATTACTTGGACTGGAGTGAATCCAAGTAATAAGTTGAGTTCAGTTTTGATCTCATCAGGTGATTTGTCATCACTAGAGAGACCTTTTAATACGACTTTGAACAAGCGTGCAGACCTGTCGTCGTATGTGAAAAATTTATGCTTCTTCTCAGTAAGGTACTTGAGAAGAAGATCCCGATCTTTCAGGGTTTCCGGCAATACGCGGCAGTCTCCTTTCCTGGCAATTTGGAAGGAAACCTTGATTCCCCTTATGGAGTTCAAGATCTCCTGCCTAAAACCAGCAAATTCACAGACGCTGACCACGATTGGCGGCACCCGTTGTTTTTTAGCAGAAATTGAAGTACCTGGGCTAGAGGCATCCTCAATTTGCTGTTCCGAAAAATTGTTCAGCGTTTCATAAGAATTACTCATTTCAACGAAATTTTCATCCGAAACAATTGTTTTAGTAGAAGGAAGCGGAGAAGCTGAAAGTTCTCCTTTCCTTCTAACTTTGCCGCGTTTAGCGACAGTTTTGAAACCGACTTTTTTGGAAGGAAGCGGTGAATTCAAGGATTCACCCTTCCTTTTATTCGATGATGCAACCATGATTTAATTTGAAGCGACCTTCCAGGAGGTTTTTTCCCTAATCGGTGTCCAAGTAGGATTACCACCGTTTCACGGAATTTGGTTTCCGTAAACGGGTCCAACGAATAATCGAAGGCACGGGTCCAGGCAAGGATCGAAAAGGAATCAGTAGGTATAAATTTAGCGCTGAAAAGTGCTATTGTGGGTAGTACTGAGAAGTACTGTTGAATTGCTTTAGGTAGTAAAACTTCCTGCAGCAGAGAGAGCTTACGTCCGCACAGCACAAGAGTACGATGCGAACTGAATACTCAGTACTTTGGAATAATGTTTTGCCTTTCTCGTACACCAAGGTGTACCGAAAGGCTATATGTTCACTCCAAAAATGAAATTTCGATAGAGCCCCCAGAGGGGCAAGTTTCATATACCAATCGACTCAGCTCGACGAGTTGAGATGATGTCTGTGTGTGTATGTGTGTGTGTGTGTGTATGTATGTGTGTGTGTATGTGTACAAAAAAAGGTCACCTCACTTTTAGATAGTAAATATCAACCGATTTTAACGATCGACGACTCATTCGACGCGGCATCTGGTCCCATTGTTTCCTATTGAAAATGGTTCGGATCGGTCCAGCCGTTCCGGAGTTATGGCCATTTAGGTGTTCCGGAACCGGTACCCCTGGAAGGGGCCAGACATGAAAATGCACCAAACCCATGCATGCGACCCATCAAACCACGACATTTACGATTATCTGATGAACGGTAAGCAGGAAAATGGTCTAGGAGCGTATCTGAACCGGTAGTGTTCCGGAACCGGTTCTTGGTGTCCCGCCGGAAGTGGCCAAATATCAAATTGAACATAACTCATGCATGCGACACATCAAACAGCGGCTTTTTCGATAATCCGATGAACGGTTAGCAGGAAAACAGTATCAGACCACATCTGAACCGGTAGTGTTCCGGAACCGGTTCCGGATGTCCCACAAAGTGGCCAAATATAAAAGTTTTTGGAGTATTTAGAAGTGGCCAAATATAAAAGAGTACCAAACCCATGCATGCGACACATCAAACAGCGGCATTTTCGATAACCTGATGAACAGTTAGCAGGAAAACAATAGCAGACCATATCTGAACCAGCAGTGTTCCGGAACCGGTTCCTGGGATACCGACGGATGTGGCCAAATATAAAAGTGAACCAAACCCATACATGCGACACATCAAACAGCGGCATTTCCGATACCCTGATGAACGGTAAGCAGGAAAACAGTATCAGACCATATCTTAACCGGTAGTGTTCTGGAACCGGTTCCGGATGTTCCGCCGGATGTAGCCAAATATAAACGAGTACCAAACCGATGCATGCGACACATCAAACAGAGGCATTTTCGATAATCTTACGAACGGTAAGCAGGGAAACAGAATCAGACCATATCTGAACCGGTAGTGTTCCGGAATCGGTTCCGGATGTCCCGCCGGAAGTGGCCAAATATCAAATTGAACATAACTCATGCATGCGACACATCAAACAGCGGCTTTTTCGATAATCCGATGAACGGTTAGCAGGAAAACAGTATCAGACCACATCTGAACCGGTAGTGTTCCGGAACCGGTTCCGGATGTCCCACAAAGTGGCCAAATATAAAAGTTTTTGGAGTATTTAGAACTGACCAATTGTAAAAGAGTACCAAACCCATGCATGCGACACATCAAACAGCGGCATTTTTGATAACCTGATGAACGGTTAGCAGGAAAGCAGTATCAGACCATATCTGAACCGGTAGTTGTCCGAAATCGGTTCCGGGGGTCTCGACGGATGTGGCCAAATATAAAAGAGTACCAAACTCATGCATGCGATACAACAAATAACGGCTTTTCTGATAACCTGATGACTTGTTATAAAAGAAATAGGTTAGGACCACATTAGGGTTAGCCGGTAGTGCCGTAACCAGTTCCGGGTGTTCCTCAGAAAGCGGCTAAATATAAAATTGAACTGCACCTATGTATGCGACACAGCAAGGCTAGGATTTTTGATATCCTTATGAACGTTAGCAAGCAAACAGGTTCCGACAGGCGAAAACAATGTTTTACGCATATGGTCAAATCTCAACCGTTACGTAGTAATTGAACATTACATGTTTTTGACTTTGCTTGTCTCAAGCTGGCTATAACTTGAAAATGGTCAAACTTATCGCATTTGTAAGATTATCAAATTTGCTACCAAAAAGATCTTGGAATCTATTGGTTTAGTTAGATAACTAAAGCAAAACAGCTCGAAAGTAGTGTTTTGCCTTTCTCGCACACTTAGTGTACTAAAAAACCATATGTTCACTCAAAAAACGTTTTTCGAAACAAGGCTCGTTGGATCAAGTCCCATATACCAATCAACTCAGTTCAACGAATTGAGATTATGTCTGTATGTGTGTATGTATGTGCGCAAAATAAGTTCACTCACTTTTAAGGCACTTCCCATTGGCCGATTTTTCGGATTATAGCTTGATTCGAACCGGAATTTTTTGCTATCCTAAATGATCAAGGCGTTCCGGAGTTATGGCCATTTCAGTGATCCGGACCAGCACCGGTAGAACTGGCCGTATAAAAAACTGAACTAGCCCATCATGCGATAAATCAAACTGCGGCATTTTTTGTGACCCTTGTAACGAGTTTTGTGCGGAAATCAACACTGGAGACCAGAAGCTCCACGATGTCGGCCCAAATTCAAGATGGCAGCCAAATGTTCAAGGTGGCGGCTCAAAATTCAAGATCGCGGCTGTTTACTAGAGATTTAGGCTCTTAAAGCATGCTATTCTGGACTCCTAAAATGGCGTTTAGAATATCCAAGATGGCGGTCTGAAATCCAAGACGGTGGCTTCAAATTCAAGATGGCTTCTGTTTAAAGAAGTTTAAGGCTCTTACACCATGGAAGATGTCCGGAGTCAAAAAATGTCGACCAGAATGTACAAGATGGCGATCTAAAATCCAAGATGGCGGCTTCAGTTTCAAGATGGCGGCTGTTTGATGGAGATTTAAGCTCTAGCGGATGTTTAATGAAGTTTTCGGCTCTAAAACCGTGCAATATTGGCATATTTGGTATGGTTAATGACTTCCATATGTTCTGTTGATATTGCATAACAGTGCGCTCTTGCACTTGTTTGTTATTTTCGGTGTGGGTATGATTGGTTTGCTACAGTCGGTCCTCAATGTTATGGCATTTACGTTAATGGTATGCTACAGGGGAAGACTTCCAGAGTCCAAAATGGCGATCAGGATATCCAAAATGGCGATCTAAAATTTAAGATGGCGGCTCCGAATTCAATATCGCGACTGTTTAATTGAGTTTTAGGGCCTGAAACAATGTATTATTGGTATATTTGGTATGGGAATGATGTCTGGATTCCAAAAATGGCGACCAGAACATCCAAGATGGCAATCTTTAATCCTAAATGGCGGCTTCAAATTCAAGATAGCGTCTTTTTCTTAAGAGTTTGAGGCTCAAACATTGAAAGCCAGGTAAACGCTATGATTGAAATAGGGTTTCGAAGGCACGAGAAAGGCGCCATCACCGCTAGGTGGATTAATTAGGGTTTTTTTTGCATTTTACAGCAGGATTATTAAATCTTTTACTTCTTCTTGTTGACATAGCATCTCTACTGGAACACAGCCTTCTCGTCGCTTATAGCATTTGTGGTCTACAGAAGACAGTTGACGGCAGTGTAAGCGGTTAGCGCAGCTTGAAGGATAACTTTTAGTTTGAGTTGTCATCGAATGAAAATTAACCAACTCATTAACACATTAATTAGTAGTCCTTTTTTCGTCGCGTGGGTCTTTGTCGATTGTATCGAGTCGTATTTTCTTCTTTGTTATTCGTAATGGGGATTTTCACGGGTGGCTTATTGGGCCTACGCCAATACTCCTGTTTCGCCGGAGGGCCATCGTGCCAGTTCTGTTTAACGTCCCAGCCAACACTGGGACGACCACGCTGATGGGGCTACCACCTTGGATCTAGCTGGGCGTCTGGTGTCTCTAGAGCTGATACGCCGCAGGACATGCTAAATGTCGATCTGGCTAACGTCGGTACCAAGAGTACCTACACCTACAGTCGGAACGGTGCGGAGCAAATCATTGACGTTACTTTTTGTAGTCCTGGCCTAACAAGTAGTTCGAACTGGAGGGTAGACGATGGATATACTCATAGCGGTGTGCTGCAGGCAGCGGGTAGAGGAAGAGGCGGCTAGGCCAAGGCCAAGCCCTCGCAGGTGGAAGACATCATACTTTGAAGAAAGGTTATTTAGGGAGGCGCTCCGTCGTGAGCGAAACTTACTTGGTTTAGACGGCGACGAGCTGGTAGCGGTTCTCTCACGTGTGTGTGATGCGACCATGCCTAGGCGAGTCCATCCTAGAAATGGGAGGCCACTGGCTTACGGGGCAGGTGGAGACCTTGCTGCCAGCAACCTTCTGGTGTAGCTGATAGGGCTTGGAGGGTAGTGATTCCCTTGCCTTCAGCAGGTCAGATCGGGTTGCTCGTGGGCATCAGTTCTTGATGTCTGCCAAGCAGTTGGGCGCGGGCGGGGTTGACCCTGCCCGTCTTCCGAGGACAAAGGGAGTGGTGAGGACCACTCGGGAAACTGGCTAAGCGCCAGCATGCTACCGTGATGGACTCTCCAAAGCGAGTCATCGATGTTCGTTGCTGCAGGCTACGCAGCTAACCTTGAGGGTGCGATGTACACTAGCCCCTCTCTGAAGCAATGCCTTCTTGGTGGTTCCGGAGAGACGAAGGGTTTGGCGACCATAGAAATGTGTTTTAGTGGGTCGAGAAGAGAGTATTCCTGGCTTTTACTACTGTTGTAGAAGACGGCCTTATCCCCACACTACCCTAACCTTCCTGTTTAGGTGTTTGTTGTGCAGATTTTTCCCCCTATGATTTGGAAAAAAATTGTGGCAGAAGCACATCCATAAGCTTACGGCGCAGCCACAAGCCTCTGAGAACATTTCTATTACTTTACATAAACTTTATCATAATTTTAGAGATTGTCAATTCATAACGGCAAATAATTAGCCCTCCAAGTTCAACGACCTATCAAATTCGACGATCCTTGGCCATCCCCATAGCACTGCGCTCGGCTTTCCATCGATGATACGTCAGTTGCAATAAGGAAGAAAACCGCGCGCGAGAGAGAATGTGTGATTGAGTCATATCAATCGGGCACCGAAAGACGACGCATGCTTTCTGGGGGGTTGTTTTTCCTTCGGCGATCCGTGTGCCACCCGGTGGTCGGTATCGGAAAACTCGCCTTTTGGGGAGCAAAAAGCAAGACCCGAACGAACGAGAAACGTTTACCCCAACCGTCGTTGGGACGAAAATTCAGTTCGCTGCGGATATTCATGGGAAAAACATTTCACTTCACTAGTGGTCCGTGCATCATCCCGGGTTGGTGCGGTGTGGGTCCGTTTTTTTCCTTGGCTGTAGATTCTCCTGTGTGCTAGATTAATTTATTTTCATAGAGGCTTGGCGCTGGGAGGAGGACGGTGCTGGGAGTGAGGAGTGCACTTTATATACGAGAAGACTACAAAGGGCAAGTGTGTTGGGTGCTCAGAAGTGAGTGCAACTTGGGGCCCTAGCACTAGCAGGTCAAATTTGGCGAAGATTTCGTAGTTTGATGGTGTGAATTTGCTGCAACTTTGTGGGTCTTTGTGTGTGAGTCAGAGGCTCTGATGTGATTATCCTGGAGTGAAAAAACTCAGGTTGAGTAACAACGGTGGAGTACACGAGTGTGGTGACGAAATCGGTTACGTGTTCGAAGAAAATTTGAAAACCTGACGAAATTTTATCCTTACGTGGATTTCTCGCTGAGGCATATGCGGCTGGAATTTCAGAAACCGTGACGAAGAAAGATAAAGTGTGAAAGGAAAGTATTCGGAAATTCAAAACGGCGGAAGGTGTGCTGAGAGAATTCATTAATTTAACTCCTTTGAGAGATATTTTCTAGAAGTAGCTGTAATTGTTACTGATACAAGTAGTGAAGTGTGTGAGAGGTGAAAAACTGAAAATACATGCGAAATATTTAGAATTCTTTCATCGTGGGAAAATTCATCAGTGAAAAATGCAGTAAAAGTGAAATAATCGTTACGCGTTGATCGTTATTGGAGAAGTTTGCATAAAAAACGAAGATCATAAAAAACCTATATGCTGAAATGTGAAAAGAGGAGACACCGAAGCAGAAGAAAAATTTATAGTTGGATTATACGCTAGCGCAAAATATCATAAAACGCCACGCATCGCCGACGGGGACGTGAAAAGGGGGCGACGAAGCTTGCGAAAATTTGGTGAAATAAAGTATCGTTAAAAAATAGCCCGGCTGCACGACGACGACGACGACGGTGGAACATCACAGCTCGCGATCGGGCCTAGACACCATTTCCTGTGGCAAACCGACGGCGACGACGGCCAACTAGAACGGCGAATTATATATAATTTCTGTTATAACTTCTCGCGTGGCACTCGCGACGGAAGTGAAGATTTCTAGTGTACGGCGGTGGTGACATACAGACAGAAAAAAAGTGGAACGCAACGATATCAGCAGCAACTACCAACAACGGCAGGTATCATCAAAATACCGCACCGAGCCGAGCAGCGACATAATTAACAGCCAAGCTATCGCGAAGGAGCTGTGAGTGGCATTGAAAGCACGACGACTTTGAGCCGAATTTTTCCTGAGGTGGGTACTTAATGAAATTGAGAGCAAAAAGTTGTTTTATTTTAGGGACGACACTAGTAGATGTGTAATTAGAATGCAAGATTGCTCAATGGGCGAGATAAAAAAGTAGCATTGGGAGCCAAGAAATGTGTTCTTTGAAGGTTAGCACATTGAATAGAACTTTAGGTTTTGATATGCTTGTGGGATGTAAACCATTTTTATGAGTGCTATACAGAGATAAGATCAAGCAAGGAGCCTCGCAAAAATAGAGCCGATCAGCATTCGTAGATGAATTCAATCTATGGGTACTTTCAATTAAAATGTTTCTGATAGAGCTCTTTTTTGTATTTATTAACGTTAAATTATAGCTAATTCTACACTTTACTGATGGAGCTGAGTGTACCACATTTTTATTGCGATCTTTGTTTTAACTGTCTAATAAACAAAACATTTTGAATTTCCGTGGACATAATAAAAGTTCATTTGGGTAAATAACTACTCGCGACGAAAACAAAAAAAAGAACATGCGACCTCCTTCAAATCGCCAAATAAAAAAAGCCGTCCGAAAATCTTAAACTTGCACCGATGCGAAAACGTCAGCGTCAAGAAAACAGCCCGACCACATAACAAGATCATAACAAAATTAAAACAACTGTTGTTGGAAATAACAATAGTTAAGGTTGAAGGATTCGTCATTAATATTATCGTCATCATTGAAATTTCGAAAGCAGTTTTCTCGTGCACAAATATTCATTATGAAAATGTATTCACTGCATTCCATTTTCCATCTGAAACGCGATGAATACATTTTCATAACGAACATTTGTGTTTTGAACGAGAAAACTGCCTTTTGAATTTCAATGATTACGATTATATCAATGACGAATCCTTCAACCTTAATGTAATTATGTTATAAGGATTTCTCCACGTGAAAATTCATAACAAGATTATATGACCATATGTTTTAATCTTAGTACCAAAATTAAAACAAGACTTGTTTCATTTATTCACACAGATGTATAACAACATTTGATATATTATACATTGTGATATAATTGCCTCTAACGTAATTTAGTAACACGTTAATTGCAATCTTTGTTATACTTTTTGTAACAAAACTATTTCAGAATTTAAAGTATTCGTTTTTGTTTTCGTAAAAAAAATTGGAGTTTTGGTAACTTGAGCCAAGAGATTTATAACAAAACTTGTAACAAATTTATTCTGAAATATATAACAGAACTTGTTACACAACAAGTTGTTATATATTTATATATTTAAATATTTATATTTGGTTGTTAACACAATTTGATACAATCTTGTTATGATTATATATCATATATGTTTTAATTGGAACGATTGTTAGAATTTTTGTTATTTTAACAACTAATGGTACATGTTTTATAACAACCGTTGTTACAAAAACCATTGTAACGAAAGAACACAATATGTAATAATTTTGTTTTTCCAATTTAGTCGGGAGGTTCGTACTCTACAACCTCTTAATAAGTAGCAGTTATCATTCGTCGATAACACGAAAATGATCACATTCTAGTAAATACAAAGGATATTTACACAAATTTCATTCGATAAATTTGAAAAATAAATAGAGTTGAGCGCATTTTTTTTACTTTCCATACAAGGCTAGCGATTTGGAATCGTTTTGTCTTTCTCCTACTCTAAGTGTACTGGAAAGCCAAAAATGACCTTTTGATAAAAGGCCCAGAAGGTCTAGTAACATATACCAATCAACTCAGTTCGACAAGTTGAGGTGATGTCTCTGTGTAAGTATGTGTGTGCACAAAAAAAAAACACTTTTTGACAGTAAACCTTAACCGAATTTAATGACCGATGGTTCATTCGACTCGGAATCTGGTCCCATTGTTTCCTATTGAAAATGGTTCGAATCGGTCCAGCCGTTCCAGAATTATTGCCATTTAGGTGTTCCGGACCAATACCCCAAGAAGGGCCAGATATGAAAATGCAACCAAACCCTACATGCGACACATCAAACCGCGGCATTTTCGAAAACCTGATGAACGGTAGGTAGGAAAATAGCCTTAGACCACATCTACAGGGTTCCGGGTGTCCCGCCGGAAGTGACCAAATATAATTGAAATAAACCCGTGCATTCAACACGTCAAACCGCGGCACACGGTGTCAAAATTTCGATGATTATCGAACATTAATGTACCTCGGATTTTTCTTCGAAAATGATTAGTATTTGGGCAATATATTCATAATCGGAAAACTAGAAAATATTTCATCGGCGAAAATTTTTCCATACATTTTGTATGGGACGTTTTTTGGGCTAAAATAGTAATTATTGATTTTTAGTATGGAAAATAGCCAAAAACTCGATAGAATATTTTCAAATTTTGCATTTATGAATTATAGCCGAAATTCTAACATTCTATGAAGAAAAATCCAAGGTACATGAAAGTTCGATAATAATCAAAATTTTAACACCGTGCGGCATTTTCAATAACCTGATAAACGGTAAGCAGTAACATGGGGTCAGACCCAGAGAGTAAAAAATTCGAAGATTGAAAGAGAAGATTGACATTCTCATTTTTTCATTCGTGTTTGGCCACATTCATTGTCAGCTGAATGCTTCTCTTTTTTCATTCAATTCTCTGTCATGAATATTTTTTCGCACGTCGTAAAATATCCAATTTCTGTTATCAGACGCACAATCATTAGCGGAGCCAGCTTTTTCCTTTATATCACTCACTCTCCTAAACATGCAAGAGAAAGGACGGGATGAAAGAGGGGGCAATCTGCCTCCTCTTCCATTTTTTTCTTTCTCGTGCACGTTTAGGAGAGTGAGTAAGAAAAAAGAAAATGCTGGCTCCGCTAATGCGCACAATCCGACAAAATGGACAAATAGAGAACATAATTAATATTCTAATTAACTACTATACACAAGTTTTGAGGTAATTGGAAGTATAATCGAGAGTTACGGCCCAGTTTTGTTTCTCAGTGAAAATTGTCAGTGACAGAAAAATGAATGAATAGGTGAAAAAATTCATTCACCAAAATGAATTTTATTTTGATCCCTCAGTTGAGAATCTTCAAAATTCACGTTGAATTTCACTCTTGAAAATGAAAATTTTAAACTCTGGTCAGACCATATCTGAACCAGTAGTGATCCGGAACCGGTTCCGGGTGTCCCGCTGAAAGCGACCAAATATAAAAGTGAACCAAACCAAACCCATGCGCATCAAATCGCAGCTTTTTAGGTAATCAAAAAAAAGCAACCGGTAGTGTACCGGAACCGGTTACGGGGGTCCCACCGGAAGCGGTCAAATGTAGAAGGGAAGCAAAAGCATGCATGCGCCACATCAAATTGCGACCCGGAGTTCATTCCAGTTGATCTCCAGATGGATCAGGTGTCGGATAGGACCAAATTTGTGTAGAACGCTGTGACATATGCTATTTTTTTTTTATTCGACAGCGGGGTACGCATGAGCATTGAGCATGAGCATAGATGACCGCACAATTCGTAGTTGCTCATCCGCGATTGACCAGAGGAATCGAAATTGCACAAAGAACCAATGAATAGAGCTTGGGACTACCTTACTATTGTCAATGTTCACAGTTCTCAACTTTAGTAAGGTCAATAACGGCGCCGGCCACGTCCTTACGGTCATCGAGGATGGAAGGGAATGTTAGTAAGACAAACGTTGTTATAAAGACCGCGACTCGCTGCATCTCCACGTTTGTCTCAGGAAGGAATTTTTTGTTAGTAGGGTAAGGTACATTGTCAGTCCGGGAGTCACCTATGGTTGGTGATATGATTTGACAATGGATCAATATACACAAACCGCCGTTAGCAACCGACCACTTTTCGACGCAAGAACTAGCCAAAAAGAAAATTCTATCGCGCCTCCACTCCACTAGGGAGCAGAAACCTTTAGTCTATTCCACACAGAAATACACTGAACGTGAAGCTTAACTTAGACTTACTCAGCAATGCTTGAATCGAGTGTAGATAGAAATGCTAGTTAGTAGGGATGATATCTTTGGGCTAACACAGATCGAAAAAAGAGTGTAAAATTCCGTGACACATGATGCACATAATTGGAGCGCGGGATATCACAGAAGTTTACATAACATATGATGTAAACAAGGATGTAAATGTCATGAAATATCATGTAAACTTCCATTATATGTCATGTAATTCAGCATGACTCTGAGAGTTTACATGACATATAACACAAATTTACATAATATTTCACGTAAACCATCATAATACTAAGTTTACATGACTAAAATTAAGTTTACATGACGTGTAAATTTCATTATTTTTATCTGTGAAGATTTACCCCGGCAAGTGGTACAAATTTCCGATTTAGTAAAACGCCATACACACCACCGCGCCATTTTTCACTTAACGTGGAAAGTAAACAATCATCAAGTAATGGCCTAATATTTACATATTTACTACAACCTACGCAACAGGCTATTCAAATTGATTCGTCACTATTCGCTTCACAGATAAAGAAAACAATCCAACACTCGCGTCAAATGGTCGCTCAATGTTCACTCTCAGAACTTAATCTAGTTTACATAAAATCTTGAGGAGTAAATTCTGTTACTTGAAGTGACGGACTAATCAGAGTGCGCATCAAATAAAAAAAAAATTATAAACTATTTAAATTTAAATTTAAGATAAAAACTATTCTTCACAGTAAACTATAGCATGAAAGCTCACCAGATCATGTGCCTCCACCGCTAGTTGTTTGGGTTTCACTCCGTCGAACGAAGCACAAACCGCGTCACCCGGATTTCATTCCCCGACCGGCGAGGCCGAACTAACACTTTTCACTCTTTTAATTCGACAGCGGGGTACGAATTAAAAAGTGTCGAATAAGCGGTACATCAAATAGCAGCTTTTTTGATAACTTGATGAAGGATTCGTGAGAACATATGTAGTCTCAGACCATATTTGATACAACCGGTAGTGTCCCGGAAGTGGTCAAATGTAAAAATGAATCAAATGCATACTTGCGATACATCAAATCGTGGCTTTTTAGGTAACCAATGAAAGAGTGTCAGACCATATTTTGGACAACCGGTAGTGCTCCGGAATCAGTACCGGGTGTCCCGTTGAAAATAATCAAATATAAAAGTGATCCAAACTCATGGATCTGACACATCAAACAGCGACTTTTTCAACAATCCGTGGAACGGTTAGCAATAAAATAGAATGAGGCCACCTTAGAGACTACCGGTAGGGTTGGAGAAACAGCGTCTGGTGTTTCGCCGGAACTACGAAAGTGAACCAAATCAATACAAGCGATAAATATGTGTAAAGGAACAAAATCATCATAAAAATAAAGTCACATACAAACAGAAGTCTCAGTTTACTCACTACCTAACGTTCTTGTTTTCAACGGTTGCCCATGATTCTTCACAAGGGCCGTATACCAATAACGTCACGCTTGTAGGGAGGAGGGGGGGGGGGGTGGAAAAAGGTCGATTTTTGGGTGGCATAATTTGTGTATCATCCCATAGCTCTATGCGGTCGATACTGTCGTATGCCGCTTTGAAATCGATAAACAGGTGATGCCTTGGGACCAAGGTTGTTAATCGATAAATGATATTTATCGCCGGTGAAGTTAACGTCTATTATCGTTCATCATCGATAACAACAACGTCTTCAGATGGATTCATCATCGGCAATACAGCTAACTGTGGAGATTATCGACTCTATAAGGTCTCCGAAAAAAAAAATATTTGTGATTTGAACTGTTGTTGATGCCGTCACTAAGGTTACTAAATTTATCGTAAAATGTTCTTCCCTAGGTTCTTCCCGTTGATTCATCGTTTGATTATCGTTATCGATAATAGCAATTTGTAGGCAGCATTCAAAATGGTGATCACTCTGAAGTTATTGCATACCAAATTGTCGCCTTTCTTGTGGATGGGGCAGATTACCCCTTGCTTCCACTCCTCCGGTAGCTGTTCAGTTTCCCAGATCTTGACTGTCAACTGGTGCAGACAGGTGGTCAATTTTTCTGGGCCCATCGTGATGAGTTCAGCTGCGATACCATCCTCACCAGCTGCTTTGTTGGTTTTGAGCGATGAATGGCATCCTTACACTTTGTACGGCGCCTTAACTTCCCTCAGCGTGGGAATCGGCTTTTTCCGGTCGTCTTCTGCATTAACGTAATTGTTCCCTCCGTTGTTGTGGTCCCGCGTTCCTACGTCCTCCACGCTATTCAGGTGCTCGTCTAAGTGCTGCTTCCACCTTTCGATCATCTCACGTCCGTCCGTCCGTCAAGAGGCCTCCGTCCTTATCCCTTAATATTTCGGCTTGCGACAGGAAGCCGTTGTGGGATGCGTTGAGCTTCTGATAGAACTTCCGTGTTTCTTGGGAACGGCGCAGCAGTTTCATTTTTTCGCACTACGCTTCCTCCAGCCGGCGCTTTTTCTCCCGAAAGAGGCGGGTCTGCTGTTTCCGCTTCTTTTTGTAGCGTTCCACGTTCTGTCGGATCCCTTGCTGTAGCATTACCGCCAGCGTTGCGTTCTTCTCCTCCAAAACCGTTCTGCACTCTTCGTCGAACCATTCGTTTCGTCGATTCCGTTCCACGTACCCGATGTTTCTCTCGGCTACGTCATTGATAGCTGCTTTCACTGTACTGCAGCAGTCCTCTAGAGGGGCCTCATCGAGCTCGTCCTCGTCTGGCAACGCGGCCTCGAGATTCTGCGTGTATGCTGAGGCGACATCCGGTTGTTTTAGTCGCTCTAGGTTGTATCGTGGCAGTCGTCGGTACCGTACATTGTTGATGACGGAGAGTTTCGGGCGCAGTTTGACCATTACCAGATAATGGTCGGAGTCGATGTTTGCGCCACGATAGGTCCTGACGTCGATAATGTCGGAGAAATCCGTTCGTCAATCAGAACGTGGTCGATTTGAGATTCCGTCTGCTGTGGTGATCTTCAGGTTAAGGTTGTCCGCACTTATATGAAAAACAAAAATTTTGAAAAATGCCATGTCTTACCTCTTGAATCAGTTATTTTGAACTCCCAGAAGCTACGTTCAAAATTTGAGCAAAATCGATAAAGCATAAGGAGGCGCTCAACGAGTTTGAAGTTTGTATGGGAAATCTTGGCCAAATGTATGCAGAAATCTTAAGTTTTCGAATTTTGCCGCTAGGTGACGCTGTAAGCATTCAATATTGAAACCCTTTGGTATTTTTGTAGGTGACTATATGCCAAACAACTTTGCCGAAGACCGCAAAGTGATCCAACATCTGTGAAAAAAAGTTATACCCTAGGTAAAGTGAGGTGAAACATTATTGATATTTTTCCAGTACATGTGAAGGAATAATATCAATAATGAAATCTCAATACTTCGCCTCATTTTACCTAGGGTTCAACTTTTATCACAGACGTTAAATCACTTTGCGGTCTTCGGCAAAGTTGTTTGGTATATAGTCACCTACAAAAGTACCAATGGGTTTGAATATGGAATGCTTACAGCGCCACCTAGCGGCAAAATTCGAAAATTTAAGATTTCTGCATACATTTGGCCACGATTTCCCATACACACTTTAAGCTTGTTGAGCGCCCCCTTAGGCTTTATCGATTTTGCTCAAATTTTGAACGTAGCTTCTGGGAGTCCAAAACAACTGATTAAGGAGGTAAGACTTGGCATTTTTTAAAATTTTTGTTTTTCATATAAGTTTGGGCCATCCTACGCCAGGTGTAACGATAAGGGAGGCTGTGTTGGAAAAAGGTGCTGCTATGTCTATATGTCTGGAGGCGGCGAAATCAATGAGTCGTAGGACGTTTTCGTTCGTCTGCTGGTGGGCGCTAAGCTTTCCAATCGTTGGTCTGAATTTCTCCTCCTGGCCTACCTGAGCGTTTAGATGTCCTATGATGATGTTGACGTCGTAGCTTGGGCAGCGGTTGTACTCGCGTTCGAGCAACGTGTGAAACGCATCCTTCTCATCATCAGTGCTTCCGGGATGTGGACTTTGCACGTTCATTAAGCTGAAGTTGAAGAATCGGCCCTTGATCCTTAACCTGCACATTCATTCGTCGGTCGGGCGCCAACCGATCACGTACCTCTGCAAATCACCTATCACGGTGAAAGCTGTTCCCAGCTCGCGAGTGATGTCGCAGCTCCGGTAGATGGTATGATTACCTCTAAACGTTCGCACCATGGATCCTGTCTAATACACCTCCTACAGCGCTACGATGCCGAATCAACGGTCCTTCAGTAGATCGCTGAGTATGCGGGTGCTCCCAATGCAGTTGAGAGATCAGCCGCTCCACGTACCGAGTTTCCAATCGCCAGTCCATTTGGTTCGCTCGGGTTGTTATTATTCTGTTGCTGATTTTTCAGTTACATTGTTTTTTTTTGTTGCGGCTGGCTCATAGGACCTGACACCAACCCCCTACTTCCCGGAAGACGTTAGTGCACAGTTAAGCTTAGAGATCTTCCCTGGCACTCGGACGTTGATCAGCCGCCCCTAACATGGGGATCAGACGCTGTTGTGAGCCGCTCCTGCTGCAGAACAGATGCTCAGGTTTGCAGAAGCAAACCAGCCCCTCCCCCTTTACCAATCAGACTACAGCCAAAGTTCCCACTCTGGTTGGTTACCCGCTTATTCCTAACGTTGCTCGTAGTTTCCAGCCGGCACCACACGGAGGTATCAGGTATCAGAAGGCCTTCTGATACACGAAGGTAGGGATAGGAATTGCTGGGCAAAGGCTAGTGGATCACAATCTGAAACCCAGCCTTTTCCATGTCCCACGCTTATAATAATGCCCAAGGAACTCAAGCAAAAATCGAGCCCAACACCATCAGCATGGTCTTGGTGAATACTCGCGTCTTTACCACTGCGGCTTTATGGGCTCTCTAATCCTCAACCTCGGCAACCGAGTATCCCACAAGCCATTTTGGTACTCACTCACCCCTGGCAGCCCCTATCCGCCGTAATGGGATTAGCTCCAGGTGATAAATGTAAGTCCGAATCCATTTATCGCTGGAGTGGATAATCCTCTAGTGGAATTACACGGGTATATTAGAGACTCAATTAGGCCTTTCAAGTGTGGCCGAAGCCACGCTAATCGGCGGTGTGGCGGTGTCCGGAAACCACTCGTGTTCGCTCGTTAGACACAATTTCCGCCTTTCTGTGGTTCTGGGTTTTGTTTTCAAAGCCGGGATCGGATGAGTAGGGATAAATTATTCAAGTTTCAATTAAAATTAGATGAATGTTCGAGGCGGCAGCACCGGCAGTGGTGAAAAATCTGGCACAACCTATCCAAGAATGTTGTGGATGGTGCCAAAAATGGACGCCCCATTGTGAAGGTGAATGGATATTCGTTATACATTCGGTTGTACACGTTTGTATATATTTTTTCTTGTTTAAAAAAATAAAACTTTCACAGAGCCTAGTTCTCATAGAGCAACTCGAAAATTCATATGGTTTTCTATTATTTCAGAAGCCCAAGCATACATTATTGGTGCTTCTTTGGCGTGCGACATTTTGAATCACGAAATGAGTGGAATGAGAATCATTAGGCTCTCAGCCACCAAAGCGAATATTTGTCTAGAAATGTGCCATGCAGTGAGTGTGATGGTACTTTTTTTTGCTGCTTTGCTGCAGAATTATAACCTCGAAAACGGTAGGCACACATTTCTCTAAAACAAAATGTCATTGATTCCTATTCTGTGATGTACCATGTCACCGTAAGATCCCACAAATTCATGACCGCCTAATTCATTGAAAAATTCCAAGAACTATTAAGACGTTTGATTTTCCATGTCCCATCAGCAAAGCATGATCACCCATCGGTTATTCCTTGATGGACGCCATGGACGGAGTAAATAGCCTTTCGCTGTTGACGATGCGGCGTTGTGATTATCATGGTGGTCTAGCGAGTTGTCGTGTCACGTCTGCCGCTTCCCAAATTGATGGTTCCAATCAATCTTTCCGGCTCGTGTGTAGCATCCGCTTGTCCCGACCAATCACCCAAAGCTAGCTCAAAATAAATTCCTCGAAAGAGCGAATGGACATGTCCACCACCACGCAGCCAGCCGAAATAGACGAGTAAGACAGGCGTTACACTGACGGCAACCGACGAGATCAACCACCTGTACGTCCGTAAATTTCCATTCAATTATGAGTGACAACGAACCGGGATAAATGCCGGCAATGGGGGATGGATTTTTGGCCATCATTCAAGTGGTTTGGGGCTGAGATGCCGTTCGAGGATGAAACCAATTTGTCACAGTTTCGATGAAGGGGTTCTGGCGATGTAGACCTGGAGATTAAAAGGTACTACACCTGTTCACAAACGATTTGACGTAAAAAGAGAGTTGCCGCCATAATTAAACGCTTCCACCAGCAGGGGGCGTTAAATATTCATCGTTATCGATCACCTGTGGAAAACCTAGGATAACATTGTTTCACTCACTTTCCCTTGAAGAGGCCACGATGCGAAACGGTACAAGCAGAAGCATAGTCACCGTCTAACCGCAATTCCTGAGCCATTATGTAAATGTGACTGCCGCCTCTTTAACATGAGTGGGTATAGGAGTAGGACACACTTCCTTCCTTCCTATGGACTGGCTGTGGTAGATAGATGGTGTAGGTATAATGTCGTTGCGGTTCACCACACTTCACTTTGTCGGTAGCTTAGAAAGAATATAATGCGCCACATCTTACCCTCCTCCCCTTCGGTGGTTATTCATCCTTGTTCGAGAGTTCTGTAGTAGCCACTCTGCCTGTCTTTGTTATGGTAAACCGATCTTCGAGTGAATGCAAATAAAGGTGCTTTCCTGCTTCTATGCTCAATTCTCTGGATCCTTCCACCCCGCTACGTTCTCTGTCTTCAAGGCATTGAATTACAGGTCGGGAGTAAAGTTCACTGTCTATATATTAAGCTTGCGACGCTTAGAAATTGGAAACACTTAATTTGGCTATCTTTCGTCTTTTTCATCATCATTACCCTCAAAATTTTGACGATGCAAATCTCCGGTTCCAGTGGACTGATCAAACTGAAAATTTAGTCGATTGTTCATCACATGTAAGCATATAAACGATCAAATTTCCAGCCCATCTCATGCAGTAGAACTCGTCATTTGCATCTTCAAAGTTTGAGAGCAATGATGCTGATGACGCCCCTTTAAGCCTTAAACAAATCCATTACTAGACGATCTTGTGGTATCCTTGTACAGTCGGTAGATCAAAAAATGGTTTTATTTTGCAAATGGGGAAGGTTTTGCCTTTCTCGTATACCTAAGTGTACTGAAAGGCTAAATGTTCACTTAAAAAACGAATTCTCGATAAAAGGCTCGGAGGGTTGAGTCACATATAACAATCAACTTAGTTCGACGAATAGATATTATGTATGTTTGTGTGTATGTATGTATATTAGGGTGTCCCAAAATAGAAAAAGTGTGAAAAAGTTAACTTGCTCACCCTTAGAATGATAGATTAGGGTCCTAGCAACAATAGTTCCATACATGGAAACTCAATCAAAAAATATTTAGAGGTTGCACGCATCGGTTTTATGAAAAATGGACAATTTTTGGTATTTTTACCAAAAAATGCTAATATGAGTTGAAAAATAAAAGAAATAAAAGTCATCAATCAAAGTAAATCATAGTTCTGGGTCCCGCAAACAAAGTTTGGAGGGAGTTTAGGTCATCAAAGCTGATTTTATATATTTGGCAAAGGTTAAAATATCAAAAAATCGCGATTTTTTTCACCAACTTTTTCAAAAATGCTCAATTTATAAGGATTTTGAATTTTTTCCTGCGATTCGCAATTCCCTTGTTTTATAGCAAATTTTGTGTAGATTATTTCGGCTTAAGACAGTTTTGAGCTATCTCTTTCATGAGCTGAGATATCGGTATTATAATGATAACACAATCAATGAAAAAATCGTGTTTTCTTACGTTAATCGATTTTGTTCACTAGTTTCCATGACTACCATGCAAAAAAAGCAAATAACAAGTGTTAGACTTGTTATGTTATGCAAGTACACATGTTTGAAGATTTTCAGAAACAATTGGGTTACTTTGATAATTTTACATTGATTGTGCTTACCGGTTCAAAGTTTTTAAATAGATTTTGGTGCTATTGTTAAGCAAACATGTAGGTTCTTTCTAGTTATACCAGAACTAGTGCTCTTGCATTGAAAACAACTAAAGTGCAAATAAAATAGCTAATAAAAACTGTAAGAAAGAAAATATAGCTTTATAGTTTCAGCCAATCGACATAAAATTTAAATATGTATGTGCATGGAAATGCAGATATTTTTACGAATTTTAGGATATTTTTTTCTTCCTTTTATTCGCGAATTTTAACTAAAGCTAATTCTTTACACAATATTGAGATCTATTATAAAATTTGATTTTTAAAAGCAAATCATTAGTGCACATATTTGCAGCTAGGGTTAGATTTTAGAAAGCATCAGGATGCTCAAATTCCACTATGAATTATTGAAAAAAAAAATAAGCACAGCTTAGCGACTGGCCTAATATGTTACAAGAGGTGTTAACCAAAGAAATGTCAATGTTAAAACCTTTCTGCTGCCCAGCTTACTTGTTAAAACATAATTTTCAACCAAAATTACAAGTTTTGAATTGATGGCTTGCAACTGTTATCTGATCAACAGATGAAATATAAGAAAAAAGAACTTTTCGTATATACAAAGCGGGTGTGAAAAGTTATGTTCAGCATATGTAGATATAAAACGATGATTAACTCTCAAAACCTTCACATATTGTTACTGCCATGCAGTATGAAACAGTAGTAATCAAAGCAACCCAATTATTCCTGAAATTCTTAAAAAATGTACACTTGCACGTACTATTATGTCAAACATTTGTCGTGTGTTGTTTTAATTGCATGGTAGTCATGGAAACTAGTGAACAAAATCGATTAACGTAAGAAAACACGATTTTTTCATTGATTGTGTTATCATTATGATACCGATATCTCAGCTCATGAAAGAGATAGCTCAAAACTGTCTTCAGCCGAAATAATCTACACAAAATTTGCTATAAAATAAGGGAATTGCGAATCGCAGGAAAAATTCAAAATCCTTATAAATTGAGCATTTTTGAAAAAGTTGGTGAAAAAAATCGCGATTTTTTGATATTTTAACCTTTGCCAAATATATAAAATCAGCTTTGATGACCTAAACTCCCTCCAAACTTTGTTTGTGGGACCCAGAACTATGATTTATTCTGATTGATGACTTTTATTTCTTTTATTTTTCAACTCATATTAGCATTTTTTGGTAAAAATACCAAAAATTGTCCATTTTTCATAAAACCGATGCGTGCAACCTCTAAATATTTTTTGATTGAGTTTCCATGTATGGAACTATTGTTGCTAGGACCCTAATCTATCATTCTAAGGGTGAGCAAGTTAACTTTTTCACACTTTTTCTATTTTGGGACACTCTAATGTATATGTATGTCTGTGCGCAAAACAAGTTCACTCACTTTTAAGGCACTTCCCATTGATCGATTTCTCGGATTTAAGCACGAATCGAACCGGAATTGTACAGTATAGCAAATGAATTAAAAATACCGTCTACCCCCGATAGTTTGATCGACACCTCATGCAAACCAACGGGGTTCATTTTTAATTTGAACATCTCGTAACCATGTGGGCATCAAAAAACTCACGAACCCTTTTTGTCGTTTTGATTCTGCGTTCCGTTTCAACCCGTTCCATGAGCAGAATGACGTTTGAACCATTTTTAGTTTGAACAATGTGCAGATAAGCGGGGGTCAAATTAAAAAACGTTCAGATTAGATGCGGTGAAACCAACAACGGGGGTAGACGGTAGTTCGGATCGAACTGGTCGTATATAAAACTGAACCAAGCCCCATCATGCGACACATCAAACTGCGTCAAATTCATGTAATCTTTGACGAACTTTGTGTGGAAATCAACACTGAAGATTAGAAATTCCAAGATGTTGGCCTAAAATTCAAGATGGCAGCCTAATATTCAAGATGGCGTCTTCAAATTCAAGATGGCGGCTGTTTAATGGAGTTTAAGGCTGCAAAACCCATATTGCATGGTATATTTGGTATAGAGAAGATGTCTGGAGTCTAAATATGGCGTCCAGAATATCCAAGATGACAGCCTAAAATCCAAGATGGTGACTCCAAATTCAAGATGATGGTTGTTTAATGGAGTTAATAGGTCCTAAAACCATGAAATATAGGTATATTTGATATTGGGAAGATGTCCGGAGTAACCAGAATATCCAAAATGGCGGCCTAAAATCCAAGGTGGCGGCTCAAAATTCAAGATGACGTCTGTTTAATGGAGTTTTAAGATCGAAAACCATGCAATATGAAGTATATTTGGTACACCCGAGCCTTAATAGAATTTTTACCTAAATTGATTCACTACCTGAATGGATTTCAAGGTTGCAAAGAAGTTTGAGAAGGGCAAGTGGCTTGCAGACTTTCAGATGTAAAGGGAGGATGGTCAGAGGGATTTCACGGAGGTTTCATGAGGGTTTCAGAGGCGTTTTAAAGCGTTTCAAGGCGTTTCAATCAGTGTCGCGAAGCATCAGCGTACAAGTTACAAAAAAGCTGATAAACACCAACCTTGTATCACCCTGTCTCTGCGGTTTCTGATTCGCTCTCTCTACAGTCGCTAACACAAGAAAAGACAGAATCCCATCATAGTCACCCGGTCACCCTTGTTTTGCTACAATCATCCTGACTTGGATACGGCTCATGTGAGTGTCATGACTCTCTCCGTCGCCTCAAGCAGATGCACGCGCAACAGTATGTAAAACTGTGCATGTGTATTATCACAAGCACGGTACTACGTCATAAATCCTATTCGTTTTGCATAGCTCAGTTTAAACGCACACATTGAGCGCACCACGCAGTTCGCCCTAGCTACGGCAAACGCTCTCACTTCGCCCGTTATGCATCGTTGCTCAGAGAGATTGATTCTCTCGCAACCCGCCTGAAGCATACTCAGCAACTGCTATCGCTGCAAAGCTGCGAAGGGTGGAACCCACTACATGTTTGTCATTCCAGGCATGACATGCTAGCTGCTTCGTATCACCTTGGGAAGGGTGACTCCAGAAAGCGTTTCAAGTGATTGTCTCGTGATGGTTGCGATTATTCGCAAGACTGGTTTCAATGCGTTTCAGGAGGTTTCACAGGGGTTTTAGGGGGCATCAGTGGATCTCAGGTGAATTTCACGGAGGTTTTATAGGGATTTCAGAGGCCTTTCAAAACGTTTCAGGGCGTTCAAGAAGGTTTCACAGGGGTTTTAAGGGGCTTCAAGGGCTATCAGGTGAATTTCACGGAGGTTTTAAAGGGGTTTTAGAGGCATTTCAAAGCGTTTCAAGGCGTTCAAAGGCGTTTCAATGCGTTTCAGGAAGTCTAGAGGGCCTTAACCTTCCTACGGTGTTCGGGTCAATATGACCCGGATCGCACTTTTCAGGCGCAATATCTTTTGATTCTGATTTGCTATAGCTCTGAAACTTTGTGACTTTAAATCTTTTGCCAAAAACTTATTTTTAAAATTTTGACCGATAATTTTGGCCGTTTCTGAAGGGCTGGACAAAAAAAGTTACGTTTAAGGTGTTCGGGTCATATTGACCCGGATTTGATACAATGATTTCACAGTCATTTCTCAATAAAATAATAAAGTTTTTGTACTCAAAAATATCGTTAGGGCTTAAATTTTGTGGATCCGGCTCAAAACTAAGGTTTGGTTGGATGTGGCCACTTGGAACCGACGCCAGAGGGACCATGGTTTGGCCATTTTCGCAGAAGGGTATTTTTCGCAATAAGTTATGCGATATGCAGCTGATTTGAATGTTTGGAGTGCTAAATGCACCGGAAAAAGCAGCATCAAACTGCCCCAACCACTAAGCTAACTGACCAGATGAGTTTTGGCTATCAGGTGGCCACGGGACTAAATCTTGAGGCCTCGGAACGGCTTCCCGGAGACCCCCGATAGGTGACCATTTTACAAATATGGTGAATCCATGCCGTGCGACATATCAAAAGTTGCAGAATTTTATGGAGAATACATCAGTGACCATGTCAGAAGCCAGAAGCAAGATTGGCCACTTGGTGGTCCCGGAACCGATTCCCGGGACCCCGGAAATGTGGCCAATTCTCACAGTTTATATGAGTTTGCCGTATGGCACATCGAAATTCGCAGAATTTCATTGACAATTCACCAGTCATCAAACCAGCAACTGCAGACAACATTGTCCGCTTGGTGATCTCGGAACCGGTTCCCAGGGCCGGTTCCGAGGCCCCCGGAAATGTGGTCAATTTTCGATTTTTTTTACTATGCCGTGCGACATATCTAAATTTGCAGAATTTTGTTGCGAATATATCAGTGGCCACATCAGATACGAAAAGCAGGATTGGCCACTTAGTGGTCCTGGAACAGGTTCCCGGTAACCGGTTACCAGGACTCCGAAAATGTGGCCAATTCTCGCAGTTTTTATGGCCTTGCCGTATGGCACATCCAGTGTCGCGAAGCATCAGCGTACAAGTCACAAAAAAGCTGATAAACACCAAACTTGTATCCTGTCTCTGCGGTTTCTGATTCGCTCACTCTACAGTCGCTAACACCAGAAAAGACAGAATCCCATCATAGTCACCCGGTCACCCTTGTTTTGCTACAATCATCCTGACTTGGATACGGCTCATGTGAGTGTCATGACTCTCTCCGTCGCTTCAAGCAGATGCACACGCAACAGCATGTAAAACTATGCATATGTATTATCACAAGCACGGTACTACGTCATAAATCCTATTCGTTTTGCATAGCTCAGTTTAAACGCACACATTGAGCGCACCATGCAGTTCGCCCTGGCTACGGCAAACGCTCTCACTTCGCCCGTTATGCATCTTTGCTCAGAGAGATTGATTCTCTAGCAACCCGCCTGAAACATACTCAGCAACTGCTATCGCTGCAAAGCTGCGAAGGGTGGAACCCACAACATGTTTGTCATTCCAGGCATGACATACTAGCTGGTTCGTATCACCTTGGGAAGGGTGACTCCGGAAAGCGGTTCAAGTGATTGTCTCGTGATGGTCGCGATTATTCTCAAGACTGGGCACATCAAAATTCTCAGAACATCATGTGTAGGTAATTCATCAGTCATCAAACAAGCAACAGGAAACAACATTGTTTACTTGGTGGTCCCGGAGCCGGTTCCCAGGACCGGTTCCAAGGACCCCCAAAGTGTGATCAATTTTCGAATTTTTTTACCATGCCGTGCGAATTTTTCAGAATTTTGATGTGAATATATCAGTGGCCACATCAGATACGAAAAGCAGGAATGGCCACTTGTAGGTCCCGGACCCGGATCCGGAGGCCCCGGAAATGTGGCCAGTTTTCGCATTGTGTATGACCATCCCATGTGGCACATCAAAATTCGCAGAATTTCATAGATAATTCATCAGTTATCGAACCAGCAACTGAAGACAACATTATCTACCTGGTGGTTCCGGAACAGGTTCCCGGGAGCGGTTCTCAAGGTCAATTCTCGCATTTTTTATGATCATGCTGTCCGATGCATCGAAATGTGCAGAATTTTGATGCTCACGTCAGGTATCAGAGGCAGAATTAGCCACTTGGTGGTCCTGGAACCTGTGCCCAGGACCCCGAGAATGTGGCCAATTCTCGCATTTTGTATGACCATCTCGTGCGGCACATCAAAATTCTCAGAATTTTATAATGAATTCATCAGTTTTCAAGCCAACTACGGAAAACAACATTGTCCACCTAGTAGTCGCGGAAGCGATTACCAGGACCCCGGAAAAGTGCTCAATTCCCGCAATGTCTTTGATCACGCTGTCCGATGTATCAAGAGTTGCAGAATTTTGATGCGAATACATCAGTGGCCAAGTTGAATGCCAAACACAGGATTGGCCACTAGATGGTTCGAAACCCGGTTCCCTGGACACCTGGAATGTACCGTGAGACTTGTCAAAATTCATAGAATTTCATAGATTGTTCATCAATTATCGAACAACTGGAAACATCATTGTCCACCTGATGGTCCCGGAACCGGTTCTCGGAGAAATGTTGTCAATTTTTGTGCTAACCCGATCACCAAATTTGCAGGGTTGTTGTTCAGCATTCTTGCAATATGCCCTGCTCATCGTATACTTCCGGCTTTGTCCACCTTCTGAATACTGGGTTTGCCGTACAGTGCAACGAGCTCGTGATTCATCCTTTACCGCCACTCACCCTTCTACTTCACACCGCCGAAGGTTAGTACGCAACGGTCGAAACTTCAAATACTTGCAGGGCCCACTCAAGCATGGTCCGTGTCTCGTCTCCATAGAGGACCACCGGTCTTATTGGCGTTTTGTTCATGGTACATTTGGTGCGTGAGTGAACCTTTTAGACCGCAGCTACTTACACTGATGGTACGCGTTCGAATTGCACGAATAATTTTGTTGACAGCTGTCAGTAAAGATCCGATGTAGACGAATTTATCCACCTCCTCGAAGGTATCCCTGTATTTCGTTACATTACTGTCTAGACGGATCCGGTCGTGTTCCGTTCTGCCTACCAGCATGTACTTTGTTTGTGCCGCATTCACTACCACTGCGACCTTTGCTGCTTCGTGTTTCAGGCGAATGTCCGTCATCTTGTCGCAGTTCCCAGCGAAATTTGAATGAATGGATAGTCCACCTGAAACCCACATTTATGTGCAATGTGCAAATTTGCTGCATTTCCAACTTTCCGGAAACTGGGTCCTACGCCGCTAGGAGGCGAATATTTCCATGTAGTACTAACATGCTAACTTTCATTTACATTCTGAATATTGATGAAAGTCTGAAAATTTTGATGTGCCATGAGCTTGAGCTTGATTAATCGCCAGCAGTTGCTACACCAGTATCGCCAAATCAGCTTCACTCACATAAGGAACCAATGAGATAGCTGCTCGGGATATTCAGTGTTGGTTGTGTCCTATTTTTTGGCGAGAATGGCGCCTCAGGTTGCAGGTCAATGTGGAGAACGAGGGGAACATAAGCAAAACAACATAGGGGAACATAGGCAAATTTTCATAGTTGTGGCTTTCACAACCAGAGGCGCGCGCATCGTTTTTCTATGCGCTTGACGTTTCATATTAGCGCCTTCTGTTGACGATATTGCATAACACAGTGATTCGTCCAACTTTTCTACCAGGTGATGGTAGTGTGAACTGGGCGGTGGACTTCCATGAAAATCGTTCAAGGTGTTACGTCTGTTTGTCTGTGGTATTACCATAGTCAATAAAATAATTTATTACATATCCGGGGTCCTCATATTCTGGGACTACCAAGTGAACAATATTGCTTCCCGTAGCTGGCTCGAAAACTTATGCATTCTCCAAAGAGTCTGAAAATTGTGGTATATCGGACGGCATGGTTATTGAAAATGCGAGAACTGGCATAATGCTAGGAGGCCAGGGAACCGGTTCAGGGTCCACTTGGGGGACAATGTTCTCTTCTGGTTTGATAACTGGAAAGTTATCCATGAAATTCAACGAATTTTGATGCGCCACTTGGCAGGGTCATACAAAATCGGGGAATTGGTCACATTTTCGGGGCCTCGGGAACCGGTACTGGGAACCGGTTCCGGGACCACCAAGTGGGCAATGTTGGTTCCAGTTGCTGATTTGATAACTGATGAATAATCTTTGAAATTCTGCGAATTTTGTTGTCCCATACGGTAAGGTTATACAAACTGCGAAAATTGGCCACAATTCCGGGGTCCTGGGAACCGGTTCCGGGACCACCAAGTGGCTAATCCTGCCTCTGATATCTGATGTGAACATCAAAATTCTGCAAATTTTGATACATCAAACAACATGATCATAGAAAATGCATGAATTGATCACATTTCCGGGATTTTGAAAACCGGTCCCGGGAACCTGTTCTGGAACCACCAGGTGGACAACGTTATCTTCAGTTGCTGGATTGATAACTGATGAATTATCTATGAAATTCTGCGAATTTTGATGTGCCACATGGGATGGTCGTACAAAATGTGAGAGTTGGCACCATTTCCGGAGCCTCCGGAACCAGGTCCGCGACCTCCAAGTGGCCTATCCTGCTTTTCGTATCTGATGTGGCCACTGATATATTCGCAACAAAATTCTGCAAATGTAGATGCATCGCACGGCATGGTAAAAAAAAACGAAAATTCACCTCATTTCCGGGGTCCTCGGAACTGGCCCTGGGAACCGGTTCCGGGACCGCCTAACGAACAATGTTGTTTTCAGTTGCTGGTTTGATGACTAATGAATTATCCATAAAATTCTGCAAATTTCGATGTGCCATATGGCAAGGTCATACAAACTGCGAGAATTGGCCACATTTCCGGGGTCCTGGAACCGGTTCCGGGACCACCAAGGGGCTAATCCTGCCTCTGATATCTGATGTGAGCACTGATGGATTCGCATCAAAATTCTGCAAATTTCGAAGCATCAGACAACATGATTATAGAAAATTCAAGAATTGACCACATTTCCGAGGTTTTGAAAACCGGTCCCGGGAACCTGTTCCGGGGCCACTAAGTGGCCAATCCTGCTTTTCGTGCCTGATGTGGCCACTGATACATTCGCATCAAAATTCTGAAAAATTCGCACGGCATGGTAAAAAAATTCGAAAATTGATCACACTTTGGGGGTCCTTGGAACCGGTCCTGGGAACCAGATCCGGGACCACCAAGTGGACAACGTTGTTTCCTGTTGCTTGTTTGATGACTGATGAATTACCTACACATGATGTTCTGAGGATTTTGATGTGCCATACGGCAAGGTCATAAAAACTGCGAGAATTGGCCACATTTTCGGAGTCCTGGGAACCGGTTACCGGGAACCTGTTCCAGGACCACTAAGTGGCCAATCCTGCTTTTCGTATCTGATGTGGCCACTGATATATTCGCAACAAAATTCTGCAAATTTAAATATGTCGTACGGCATAGTAAAAAAAAATCGAAAATTGATCACATTTCCGGGGGCCTCGGAACCGGCCCTGGGAACCGGTTCCGAGATCACCAAGCGGACAATGTTGTCTGTAGTTGCTGGTTTGATGACTGGTGAATTGTCAATGAAATTCTGCGAATTTCGACGGCAAGCTCATATAAACTGTGAGAATTGGCCACATTTCCGGGGTCCCGGGAATCGGTTCCGGGACCACCAAGTGGCCAATCTTGCTTCTGGCTTCTGACATGGTCACTGAAGTATTCTCCATAAAATTCTGCAACTTTTGATATGTCGCACGGCATGGATTCACCATATTTGTAAAATGGTCACCTATCGGGGGTCTCCGGGAAGCCGTTCCGAGGCCTCAAGATTTAGTCCCGGGGCCAACTGATAGCCAAAACTCATCTGGTCAGTTAACTTAGTGGTTGGGGCAGTTTGATGCTACTTTTTCCGGTGCATTTAGCACTCCAAACATTCAAATCAGCTGCATATCGCATAACTTATTGCGAAAAATACCCTCCTGCGAAAATGGCCAAACCATGGTCCCTCTGGCGTCGGTTCCAAGTGGCCACATCCAACCGAACCTTAGTTTTGAGCCGGATCCACAAAACTTAAGCCCTAACGATATTTTTGAGTACAAAAATTTTATTATTTTATTGAGAAATGACTGTGAAATCATTGTACCAAATCCGGGTCAATATGACCCGAACACCTTAAACGTAACTTTTTTTGAGCACCTTCGGAAGGTTAAGGGGGCTGCAGAGGCTCGAAGGTGAATTTCACGGAGTTTTCATGGGAGCTTCAGAGGCGTTTCAAAGCGTTTAAAGGCGTTTCAATTCGTTTCAGGGCGTTTAACGAGGTTTCACAGGGGTTTTAGGGAGCGTCAGAGGCTCTCAGGTAAATTTTACGGAGGTTTTATAAAGATTTTAGAGGCGTTTCAGAGCGTTTGAAAGCGTTTGAGGGCGTTTCAGAAGATTTCACAGGGATTTTAGGGGGCTTCAGAGGCTCTCTGCTTAATTTAATGGAGGTTTTGTAGGGGTTTTAGAGGCCTCGCAGGTTTCATAGGGGTTTCTGAGGCCTTTCAAGGCGTTTCAAGGCGTTTCAGAGCGTTTCAAGAGGGTTCAGGGGGCCTCAGAGGCTCGTGGGATCTCATGAGGGTTTTGGGGGCGTTTCAGAGCGTTTCAAGGCGTTTCAATGGGTTTCAGTAGGTTTCAGAGTGATTTTAGGGGGCTCAGAGGCTCTCAGGTCAATCTCATGGGGGTTATAGAGGCGTTTCAAAGCGTTTCCAGGCATTTCAATGGTCTTCACCTTCAGAGTGGTTTCAGGTAAATATAGAAATCCGTAAATCTCTCAAATACGTTAGTAGATCCAATGACCTATACTCAAGGATGTTCTTGAAGATCCTCACGTCCGACCACCGAGGTCCCAGGGAAATTTGAACTAAAAACTGTATTGATTTTAAAACTTTTAAATGGATTCCTTTAGAAATTTGTCCAGAGATTCTTTTATAAAATCATTCATGCATTGCTATAGAAATTCCTAAAGAGTTCCATAATTTTCCCCAGAAATTGCTTCATGGATTTTTTGAGAAATCTCATGAGATCCTTTTGGAAAATTCTTTCAGAAATTTCTTTTACAAATTCATAAGTTCTGAATGCCATCCAAAGGATATTTCTAGAACGTCTTCCAAAGATTCCTTCAAAAATCATCGCGAACTTCTTACAGTAATTCTTAAGGGATTCAGAAAAAATCACAAAAGTTTCCTTTGCACATTTTTTCAGGGACTCCATCAGAAATTTCACCATGGATTCCTGCAGAAAAGCTTCTATGGATTCTTTTATTCATCTTAAAGAAATTCATTCATAAAATCTTTTACGGATTATTCAAAAAATCTTTCAAGGAATCTTTAAGAAATTTCCTCAGGGCTTCCTTTAGATGTGATCTTGAGTTTTTCTCCAGAAATTCACGTCTTGGGTGTCCTTTAGAAAATCCTTCTGATGGAATTATAAGTTTCTGCGAGATAAGATTCCTTCAAATCTTTTTTCAGGGCTCCATAAGTTTTATATTTCTCAGAAGCTCTTTCAAAGAATGTTTCAGAAACTCTTTCAGCCATCGATTTTTCCAGAATATATATTTGGAACCACCAGGAATTCGTACAGGTCTTTCTTCACAAATTCCTGCGGAGATTTCTTCGGAAATTTCTCCAGGATCTCCACTGAAAGTATTCGCAGGAATGTTTTCTGGAATAGCTTCAGGGATTCATCAAGACAATCCAACAAGTATTCCATCAGGAATTCTTGCATTATTACTTTTAGTATTTCTAGGTTTTCTAGTAGGAATTTCTCTCGAGATCCCTGCAGAAATCCATACAGAGACTATTCCACGAGCTCCAGTAGTATTCCTCCGAACATTCCCCAGAAACTCCTCCAGCATTTCGTTCAATGATACTTCTGGAATTTTACAGATACTCTATTGAAGGATTTCTCCTGGTACGATTCTAAGGTTTCTCAATAGATTCTTGGAGTTCCACCCCAGCCAACACGAAGTCGCATATGATGTAGAACAGAATGCATTCGTTGGCAGGGCACCAAGCGTTTGCCAAGAAGTTTCCCCTGGTATTCTTCCAGACATTTCTTCAAAAAATCCAACTGAGATTTCTTCAGAACTTACCTTGGTTTTTCTTCACAAACACCTTCACGGGATTTGTATAGGAATGAGACTAGTGGTTTCTTCAAAAATTATTTCTGGGATAAGTAATCCCTCCTGGGATTCCTGCTGAAACATCTTCTGAGATTTGTTCAGCAATGTTTCCAGTGACTCTTCCAGTACTTTGAGGATTTCTTTAGGAATTTCAGCATGGAATTCATTCGAAAGTTCTTCCATGGATTTTTGTACAAAACTACTCAATTTCAATTTTGAAAAACTTGAAGGATTCTTGCAGTAACTACTACAAGGGTTTGTTTTTGAAATTTTTCCTGCTATTGCATCAGCAATATCTACAGAGATTCCTCCAAAGGTATAATTTTTCAGCAGCTTTATCAGACATTACTTTTTTTTTTAATTTTTAAACGAATCCCTTAAAGATTTTCTGACGCAATCATTGAAAAAACTCCAGAAGATACCTGTAAAGATTTTTCGAAGCCATTCTTGAAAACTTTCTCTGAGGATTATTGGAGGCATTCCTGAAATAATTCTGAGGAATTCTCTGAGATGTCTCTGGAGTAATTTGTAAAAAGAATTTCATGAGAAACTTCTGGAGGAATTCTGGAAAGAGTTTCAAGAAGACAAACTCCTGGAAGAAATTTTCTGAAGTAGTTCCCCAGCAAACACAAAGTCTTATATGACGTTGCATATGATGCTAAAGTGGAGGCAATATGCGTACAAGCTTCCATTTACCCGTGTGTAAAATGTACGTATATCGCCTCCACTTTAACATCCTATAAAATATCTTATACGATCGTGTGTTTGCTGGGTCTCGAAGAAATCACTGAAGATTACAAACGGACACCCATGAGGAGTTTCTGAAGGCAACGCTGGTGAAACTTCTTAAGCAATCCCTGAAAGAACTCCTGGAGATTCTGGCAAGAATCTCTAGGGGAATCTGCAAAGGAACTCGTGTAGAAATCTCTGGAGGAATTACTGCTGGAACTTGTATGTGCAATCCTGCAAGAATCTGTAATGAATTTTCTGCCAGAACGACATTCTTCGTAAAGAATCTCTGATGAACACTTGTAGGAATTCCTTGCAAAATCCGTAGAAAAATTCGAGCAATAGTTTCTAGAGAATTTTCTAGAGAAATTCTTGGAGAAATTCCTAAGGAAACCCGTGGACTAGTGCCAAATAAAATCTTTTGAGAATTTGCTCGAGAAACTCCTGAAGAAATCCCAAGGAAAACTCCTGCACGAAATCCTGAAAGAATCCCTGGATGATTCCTTCGAGAAATCTGTTTCTCAAGTCCACCCTCTTTAAGGTTAATTACAAAATGATAATAATGTGTGAACCCGAGCAGAGGAAAAAAGCTCAATAATAGCATATTTTGATATGAAGAACAAAGAGTGATATTTGTTTGTTTGAGATAAGAGGTAAAAGTACTGAAAATAATATCTCAATTTTACTCCTGGAACATCATCATCATAGAACATTTAACTCTTGGTAAGATCTAACCAATAGCAGTGAGCTATTTGATTGATCTTCAAATATCATATTTTGATATTGGTTAGATGGTTCAAGAACAAATTTTTGCTATTATTTTCAGTACTTTCACCTCTCATCTCAAACAAACCAATATCACATTTAAATTTGATCGTCAGTACTTGAACTCTGCCCGGGAAAGACTCATTTTTCTTGTACAAAATGGGCTGACAGCATATGGGATTATCCTGACACAAGCAGAAAAAAGGACCGATAAAATCTCTTGCAGCTTTTAATCAACATTTGGAAATCTACGCATAGCCTATGCGCTCGCTTGGTTTACTTAGTAAGGAAAGGCTCCAGTGTAAGTGTGTATCCTAATTCTGAATGGCCTATGCTTCAATACACTCGCCATGATGACCCGTGCTGCTCCGAATGACAAAGCTTGAAGGTTTTTCTAGCAAAACTAACCTTACAGTAGAGCAGCCTCTACTACAAGAACACAAAAATAGAAAGCCACCATTACCTGGGAACTGGAATGGGAAGTGTGTTATCTGACACTATATAACATATGCCTATCATGTTGTGAAGATTGAATTAACTTGTTGGGATAGCTGGTTTGTCTTCAAGTGTTAGACTTACGTGGATGAAGGTGTTGTGGAGCACGATATGTTCCGATGCTATTCTTGCTTTTGAGTTACTATGGACCTTCATGTCCTCGTTAAAGCAAGCATTTACTTCCTACATCAAACACTTTGCATTATTTTTCCAACTGAACTGTCTTTGAAACGCCTGCCCTGTCCTGCATCAGCCGTGAATCTTATTAGCAGCGTGTTTGGTAGCAATTTCCGAGCAACCAGCAACGCAAAAACCTCATTTCCAAGGAAAACCATCAACACCAGCCGGTTCGTTTCCTCCAAAGCCCTTGCATCGCCACCGGTAGGAAACAAACAGTCCCGTTGTCCGGTTTTCGATGAAAATATGATGACTGGATTAGGCGTAATTGAAGATTTTATCTGCCACGGTAATTTTACTGCCTACGGGGCGTGAGCTGATGAGGAGGATCTTCATTATTCATGGTGACAGACTGCTGCAGAAAGCAGCGACTGACTGTCCTCCGCGAATGCCGAATGGGGCCTTTCTGTTTGTCTGCCGGGCCGCCACCGACGACGACGACGACGACGACGACGACGACGACGCCTGATTGGCGGGATTCATTGCTAATGTAGACATCGCCACAGCGGAACCTTTATTGTGGCAATTTTTCGGCCCACCGTGTAATCAGACACGAGCATGATGATTACTTGGAGAAGAGTGAAAAACAAGCCAAAGCCACACAGTTCCAGCCAAAAGTTTTAGGTTGTCTTCGATGGTTGAAAAACACTGAAATTTGAAGGTCGTTTTTTTTTTTTCAATTTACGCTAATAATGCTGCCACATAAAAATAACTCCGAATCCTTGTTATATGGAAACCAGGGCCCTACATTTTCAATTTCAATTGAAATTTTCAGACGAAGCTTGTAAACAATGTTTTCAATCGTCAATGGAAACAAGGCGCCGTCGTCGTCGCTCAGCCCGACTGTCATCGTCACCGATGAACCGACGCAGCTGCGTCGTCGCAGATGCCACTTTGTTTCGCACTCACAAGCTCACGCACGCTCGTTCGACTTCGAATGAATTTCTCTGTTATAACTCAATTAATGAGTGTAACAACCGTCAAATCTGTGTAATGTTAATGTATGCTATGCATATTTTACTGAAATAGTTTATTACCCATAAAAATATTAAGCAAACATACATTTTAGACAATTTGAAAATTTCAATTGAATCCCAGTCGGTGTGAAAATGAGCCGCCACCCGTCGTTGCGTCGAAGAAAGTGACAAGAAGGGCGGCTGAAGCGAAGCTAATGCGTGTTGTTGTGAATGTTCCCGTCGTCTGCGTCCGTCCGATGCTGATCGGCGCTCGCTTTCAGCGTCATGTTTTGGTTTCGACGATGTAGGCCCCTGATGGAAACAAAGGTTATGGCATCGATTACATAGTTTGGATCAGTTTCATCTCATGTAGCCTGGCAATTTTTTGTGGAAAATGTTTTCAAAATGCAGAGTGATCCCAAACTTTTGGTCTTTAGTGTATGGCTCAGCAATGTTTACTTGGTATACACGTGCGACATGGTCGGCAACATATTGTTTTGGTTGATGGATCATTGAACTTTTCAAAATCAAGGCCAGGATGTAAATCTATCCTATGTTATAAGTGTAAGTTGAATTGGTGGCTGCATATATGCTGTTTCGTCTGAAATCAATATCAGTATCATTCGCTGAACCGCTTACATTTAAGTATGGAGTGATTTCATGAGTAAAGTACCGTGATTTCGGGTGAAATTGATCGACGTAAGGGCAATTTTTATTTGTCTTTAAGCTCAAAACAATTTTTATAAAATGACTATCGTCTGGCTTAAGGGTTATTGAATGATAAGTTTACATGCTTTACAGCTTATTAGTCAAATATTTCTGCATTAAATTTAATATTTTCCGAAACTGCATGTTTGACGATTTTCAAAGACACTTTCAAACTTTTATTACCGTAGCTGTATTGCACATGGAATAATTATTCGAATGCATGTTTATAGCTGCCAAGTGTTCGCTAAACCCGATTTCGTCATCAAAAGTTCTATTAATATTGACATTTATGCATAAAATTGAACTTTTTCTAAAGTAATGACTTGTTTAGTATGAAAATTGCATACTTTTAGGCGTTTTCATTAGATTTATTAAACTTTAAACTTAAATAATAAAGAATTTACTAAACTTGTATAAGTTTTACAAAGCTTTTCACTTTCTGAGGTGGTTAATTCAGATGGAAAATTTATTTTCAGCACTTGCAAAGACATTTCACTGACTGATCAATTTCACCCCGAAACTAAGATTTTTGATTTTTTATTTTGAATGATATTTATTGCAATAAAATGTTTTGCAGTAAAAGTTTCAACCTCGTTGACTGATGATACCTGTGGTCGTATGTACTTGTTTTAAAGCATTTAGTTTGACCATATCTTTAACTATTCAAAAATTAGAAGAAGAAAAACTGTGAAAATTGATCAATTTCACCCGAAATCACGGTATATGCAAAGAATAATAATATCAAGAATGCCCACTCCGCTGACGCTCGGGGGGACACTACCGCAGCGCTAACTACGGATGAAAGTTGAACCTGCTTGCGGTAGCGTGTGTTACTGATTCTGAGCGGATACCAAAACATACGCACACCTTCTACTCTCATGACATAACGAACACTAATATAGAGAGCTTCCACCTTGATACGCTTAGAGAGCGCCACTTGTCTTCAGGATCGTGATGGCCAAGACGAGAGGTGCAATTGCTTCTACAGATCAATCTCCAGAGATGTTGGAGGGGATCATCGAGGGACTTTTTCCGCGTCATGATCCTAGTCCTTAGCCTCCTTTCGTAGGACAGCCGGAGACTGGGGCTGGCGATGAGGAGAGGGTCACCGATATGAAACTTGCGGGGATATCAAAGTCCCTTAGCATAGGTAAGGCTCCAGGTCCGAAAGGAGTTCCGAATCTCGCCGTAAAAGTGGCTATTGCGGAGGTTCCCGAGATGTTCAGGTCTGCTATGCAGAAATGCTTGGACGAGTGAGTTTTCTCAGATACTTGGAAAAGACAGAGCCTGGTTCTATTCCCAAGGGGGTATCAGGTATCAGTAGGTCGGCTCCAGAGGCACGTTCTCCTCCATTTGGAAAATTTGTGCCATCGCCATAAACACGAGCCTATTCATCATTTACCTGAGGGAGAAGGGAAGGAAAAAAGGATGGGAAAGGGAAAAGGACAGGTAACGGAATAGAGTCTTCATACACGCATAAGCGTACCACAATGGGTTCACATGGCGTCCTGAAAAGGACAGTGTAATATCGCATAAGCGTACCACAATGGGTTCAAACAGCGCCCTGAAAAGGGCACTGTGATATCGCATAAAGCGTAAAGAAAGCCTATAGCTCTTTACCACAGCGGGTCAAGAACAGCAGAATGTCCTGCAGATTCAGGTTTCTAAAGTTAGTTTCACTTAATAAGTGTTTATCGAGTACTCGGAAACGCAATTGCACAAAAACTGGACAGTTACATATTAAATGATACGAAGTTCCATAATCGGATTCACAGCTATCACAGGCAAATGAATCAGCTTGCTGAATATTCGCCATGTGATAACTGAGTCGGCAGTGGCCAGTCAATGCTTTGACCAGCATGCTGCAATTCTGTTTTGACAGATTTGTAAGATACTTCGCCACCTTTGGAGATGGCTCAGTACAATACAATTTGGTTTGACGACATGACTCCAAACTATTCCAGTGTTGTCTGTGTTGAGTAGCAGCCCAGGTGTGAATCTGAAGCTTCACCCAACACTTCGGTATCGGAATAGCTGGCTCAGGGCCAATGAAGTCGTGTGATTCTCCAGTGCGAGCTAATTCACCAGCCAATTCATTACCAGCGATGGAAGAATGGCCAGGTACCCATACAAGGTGAACAGCGTTTGCTGAATTCAGCTCCTCGATTTGAGTTCGACAAGCGATAACTATCTTCGACCTGGATTTGGCCGAAGCAAGTGCTTTAATAGCAGCCTGGCTATCTGAACAGAAGTATATTACTTGCCCATTACGTGCTGCTGAAGTGCTGATTGCACTCCGCACATAAGAGCAAAGATTTCGGCCTGAAAAACGGTGCAGTGTCTACCAAGTGAATAAGACTGATACAGCCTTAGCTTAAAGCCTGTATCCGCAATAATCGGGACACAGAAGTATGGCAGTAGCTCTGTACTGAATCAATAAAAATTGATCATAAATTAACTGAGAAATCTTCGATGTATGTTTATTATTTGTGCAAAATTTCATTAAAATCGATGCATTACTTTTAACTGTAGATGACAAACAAACAGACGTGGTTTTTAAGATTTTGTACAATCATCACCAATTTTCATTCGCATACTAGATGGTTCTTTTCCGCTACAATTCAAAGTTCTGTAAGGATAATTATAAAATTTCGTGAGCAGTTATGATACTTATAGAGACACTTTCTTGCAAAATTTCATCAACTTTTATCGATTGGATTGAAAGACACTAGTGTTGATAGGGGATAGTGTTAGTGAAAATGTTTCATGTTTTTCATGTGCGATGTTTGCCCATTCATAACTTTTGAATGTCTCTGCCAATTTTCATGAAATTTTCACAGAAGGTAGTTGATTATGTGTATATTATTCCTGCAAAATTTGGTGATTATTGGTGTAGTACTTTCAACAATAAAATCGAAACAATAAGGGGTGTTCACTAATTGTTGTCTGAGGGGCTAAAATCACGGTTAGCCCCAATATATGTTTCGGCTATAAAATTGTTGATAGTGCATCGATTTTTTCGAAATTTTGCCTATGCAAGGGATGTATATTGAGAGGTTTGTGTTCAAAATTTCAGCCATTTATTTTGTCAAATTCATATGTTACAGCGCTGACAAGCAAAACCAGGGGCTGTACAAAATTCAATTGCTCTGGTTCTACTGTTTCATTGCTGCAACAAAAGGTACTTCACCGATTCAAATGAAATTTTGCAGGTGAAATAAACACATCTTGAGATATTATCAGGTAAAATTTGAGCAATTTTAATGTATATATTGCAGAGTTGCAGCCATATTTCTGTGTCCCGATTATTGCGGATACAGGCTTTACGAGAATAAACACCAGCACCTGCTCGACCTTCGAGAAGGGAGCCATCAGTGTAACATACGATGCCGTCTGAAATACTTTTCTCCAGATAACCAGATGTCCACTCTTCTCGGGAAGGGAATTTCGTGGAAAATGTCCTATATGGAAAATTACAAGCAATTGTAAGATCACTTGGAGCAAGGACAACTTTGTCCCAATTCACCAAAAGTGGAAACAACGAGGTGTGTGTTGAACTGCGGTTCACAGGAGTTTCCTCTAGTAAACCGAGTACCCATAGACGGTAAGTGCAAGAAAGTGCTTCTTGTTTGAGATGAATGTGTAGTGGGGCAACGTCAAAGAGAACTTCGAGCGCTGCCGTAGGAGTTGAAGAGAACGCTCCAGACATCGCCATTAGGCACATCCTTTGGAGATGGCCTAATTTTGATTGGACCGTTCTCACTTCGCCCTTTTGCCACCACACAAGACATCCATACGCCAATATTGGACGAACAACAGTTGTGTAAATCCATTTGATATATTTGGGTTTTAGACCCCAAGTTGTACCAAAGGTTCGCCGGCATTTCCCGAAGGCCATACAAGCTTTCTTGATTCTGAACTCAACATGAGGTGTCCAGGAAAGCTTGGAATCAAGAATGATTCCAACGTATTTTACCTGTTCAGTCACATTGATTTCAGAATAAAGGAGACGCAAAGGTCGAACACCATTACGGTTTCGCTTTTCCATGAAAAGAACAATAGATGTTTTACTCGGATTTACCGAAAGGCCATATTGGCGACACCAACCCTCAACTACCTGAAGAGCGTTTTGCATCAGGTCGAAAAGGGTGCTGATGCACATACCTACTAACAATGTTAGGTAGTCGTCGGCAAAACCATAAGTAGGAAAACCGCTATTATTGAGTTGCCTCAATAGCGTATCTGCTACGAGATTCCACAAAAGTGGTGATAAGACTCCCCCTTGGGGGCATCCACAAACACTCAATTTCCTAATCGCCGCTTGAAGCAATGTCGCGAAGAGATGTCGGTTTTTGAGCATTTGATGAATCCAATTGGAAATCATTGGAGATATACCATGACCCCGTGCGGCTTCCAATATGGCATCGAAAGGCACGTTGTCAAAGGCACCCTCGATATCTAAGAAAACACCCAAGCAGGATTGCTTTTGAGCGAATGCCTTCTCGATATCGTAAACAACTTTGTGTAAAAGAGTCACAGTGGACTTTCCAGATTGGTAAGCATGTTGGTTCACAATGAAGAGGCACATTGGCCAGATAAACATCACGGATGTGATGATCGACAATGCGTTCTAGGCATTTCAGAAGAAAAGAGGTCCAACTGATAGGTCTGAAACTCTTTGCTTCTTCATACGACGCACGACCCACTTTCGGAATAAACTTTACAGTAATATTCCGCCAGGATTTGGGAATATACCCTGTAGCAAAACTGCAAACAAGTAGTTGTTTCAAAACATGTTTGAAATGATCAAATCCCTTCTGAAGCAAAATAGGATGAATCCCATCTGCCCCGGGAGATTTGAAAGGAGCAAAGCTATTAAGTGACCATTCAATCGATTCTAAAGTTATGATACTCCGAGCCGAAGCTGAAGAATCATAACTACAAGAAAAAACATCAGGTTCATCCGAAGATGTAATATCCACACATCCGGGGAAGTGTGTACTGAATAAACATTCCAAAACTTCCTCATCAGAGGAAGTGAAATCACCATTTGGCAAACGAAGTTCGTTCACTTGAAAATCCTTAGATTTTGCAAGGATTTTGTTCAATCGACTGGCTTCACTCAGACTGGAAACATTTGTACAAAGGTTTTTCCAGCCGGATCGTTCAGCAGACCGAAGAGCTTTCTGGTAGGCCTTGCGAGCCGACCTCAAAGCCTCCGGTTCAGCCGAACGTCGTCTGTTCCAACTCTTTCTACATTGTTTCCTGAGCTTCGCCAGATCAGAGTTCCACCAAGGGATTCCTCTTGTGGTCTTCACAGACCGCAGAGGGCAAGCTTCTTCAAAAGCTTCCATGATGATGGCCGTTGTAGTATCAACGGCTTCATCTAAATCACTTGGAGTGTCAATTAATGGTGAGTATCCATGAAATTTGGCTGCAACCAAATCGGTGAAGAGATCCAAGTTGGTTGACCGGGGGTTCCTGAAACGCAAAGTTTGCGAAGTAACATTCACATGTTCAAACAAGATGTAACGATGGTCAGATAAAGATTCTTCATCTGACACATGCCAATTGGTCAGCTCATGACTAATTCTGCTAGAGCAAAGCGTTATGTCTAACACTTCCTCTCTACCAGATACCATGAAGGTTGGGCGGTTGCCTATGTTAAGTAATCCAAGATCTGTACTACTTAAGTATTCCATCAAACTGGAGCCTCTCAAATTGATGTCTGAGCTGCCCCAGATTATATGGTGAGCATTAGCATCACTACCAACAATTAGCGGAAGGCCTTTTGAAGTGCAGTATGCAATGACTTGCTTGAAAGCATCCGTAGGGGATGGTTCATCATGCGGTAAATAAACCGAACAATAAACGTATTTCCTGTTGAGGTTTCCAACAGATACATCAATTGTGATAGCACATACATCTCTAGTAGTTAGCTCAGAGATGAATGTAGAAACGTTGTTGACAGGCACACATGCTCGAGGCATGACACGTGAGTTTGCCATTTCAATTTTACTGAAAGTAGCAAACACCGGATTCACAAGGTTTCTTAGATAGAAATTCCCCTTACGAAAGTAAGGTTCATGGACTAACGCCACTTGGGCTGTACCATTTTGCATAAGTCTACAAAGATTGATCGTTGCTGTTCTTTTGTGCTGAAGATTGATCTGAGCTATCCTAACCGTAGCCACTACCCAAACTAGGCAAGATTAAACTCTTAACAATCACAGCACAAAAAAGAGCAGCAACAATAAAGCCAGATCGGTATCGATTTGAGTGCGCCAAAGGCGAGGATGCACAGAATTCACTGTGTAAAACGCATAATGCGTAACCATATAGGTGAAAATTTAAATTAATTAATAACATCTTCATAATCATGCCCTTATTCAGCCTCAAGTATGAGATTGAAGAAGGGTAGCTGATTGTCTCGGAGAAACACAAGGTCCACCGCACTATTGCTCCGGTTAGTGCAGTAAGGGCAAAATACTGTGGAGGGTGCCCTGGTACTCCACAGGCTCCGTTTACGATTAGGTTTTTATAAGACCCCCCTAACCATTCATTCCTAGGCACGGTAAGCGTAAAGCCGCATAACACCTTGAATTAGGGTTCACCTGATTAGTGGAAAAGGTAGAGCCTGGTTCTATTCCCAAGGGGGTGGGGGGGGGGGAGACTGGGGTGGGGGTCTACCACTCGGAGGCCCGTCGACATATAGACCTATCTGCTTGATCGACACGGCGAGGGAGGTGCTCGAAAAGATCATCCTCAATAGAATGTTAAGGCACACCGAGGGCGTAAATGGTCTCTCGACTAGCCAGTTCGGCTTCCAGAAGGGGATGAAGCTATCCGGTCGATTACAAAAACGGCCGAAGTAGCACTCAGCGTAAGGGGGATTAGCTTTTTTGCAGTAGTGACTCTGGATGTAAGGAACGCGATCAATAGCACCGGTTGGCCTGCTATTGCTGATGCGCTTCTGCATCTGGGGATACCCGGTTACCTGTACAACATTCTCGGAATTTACTTCCAGAATCGAGTACTAGTTTACGACACAGAAGTGGGTCGGCGGAAGTGCTCTCACATAATTTCAGGAGTGCCGCAAGGTTCCATCCTGGGTCCTGGGTCAATAAAAAAAATAAGTAAGTTGACTGAAATTTGACCTGGCCACAGATTAAGGCAATGACGGGCAACCTAGTCGTTGCCCTCTACCTTCTTTTTTTGCCATTTTTATTCTGGAAACACTAGAGGCAATAAAAATTGACCATTATCGAAGCTCAAATCCACAGAAATAATATCATACTTCTCATGCATCTTAAAGACTAGCAAGCATCACTCTTGAAGCAAAGAGAAGGGTCAATGCGGCATTTCGTAACACAAGTTGTTGTTACTAACGCAAATTTTGGCATCGATTCTCCGCCATTGTATGCGCAATCACAACTGGCGAGTGTCCATCAACCGAAAGGGGACACCGAAAATTGCAGAATGTTGCTCACACAAACATGTCTCGCTTTGCGTTTGCAGCAGCATCTGAATGACCGACCGAACCGAGCCGGGGGAGCCGTTTGTGGTGGCCAAGTTTGTGACGCGGTAGAGTGAGTGTGCCAAGATCAAATTTTCTCTCGCACCAGATGGGACCGCGCGGGATGCAAAGAAGAACGTTTTTTTTTGCTGCTGCTGTTTCCCCTTCTGTTTGTATTTATACGCTAGCGAAAAGTTATCTCACACACAGTATATTTACCTACTAGCTACTAGTATCTCTCCGTCCGTACTACAGTTGCTTAAAATGTGCGAAAATATTTTTATAACGTTTGAGCCTCATCCCGCCAATATTCTCACGTTTTTGTTTTATTTATTTTTTTGTCTATCCGTCACGCGGCGGGCGAAATGCTAACGAGACAGTTGTTAATCAATGAAGATATAAAATACATTACACTCAATGGGTACAAGGTAAATGGGAGAACGACATCTTGTTATTATTCTTGGCGTAACGTCCCCATTGGGACAAATCCTGCTTATCAGATTAGTGCTCCACGAGAACTGAGCTATTAACTGGGAGCTTCCTCTGCCAATTATCATTTTGCATGAGCATATCGTGTAGCATGTACGACGATAACTCTATGTCCAAGGATATTAAGGAAATTTCCAATACGAAAAGTTCCTGGACCAATCAGGAATCGGACCCGCTACCCTCAGCATGGTTATGCTGAATATCCACACCTTTACAGTTGTGGCTATATGGCTTTCGGGAAAACAATATGTGAGAGATGGTTTTCTTTTCTTCGGTTAGAGATGCAAGACACTTGAGTCGGAGAATGCTACTTTGGCTTGGAGTTATACCTACGTACACAAAGCTCCTATATGTAAGACGCTTGTGGATCATTGCGAGTTCAAAGAGCAAGTTCTAGTGAAATTCAGGAAACATTTCTAGCAGATCCTCTTGAATCTCCGAAAAAATCTGAAACATGATCATCATCTCTTCTCAGAGATTTTCTTCTATCGTTACCCACTTGCAGCACTGTCAGCAAGAAACGACACTGAAAAGATTCGTATCACTTGGGAAGGAGCTATCGGTTCTATAATGATTAGAGTGGGTCATCGTTTATATGGAAAAATGTAAAATTCAATGGTATCCCATCTGATCAAAGCTTTTTTGATCCCATTTCAGAACCCAAATAAGTGTGCAAAATTTGGGCACGATCGGTTATGTCTACGTTTTGCGCATCGCGTTTGAAGTTTGTATAGGGTTTTACATGGGAAAACACACTTTTTTGCATTTCTCTCATAACATGCTCGAATTTTTCTAAAACCATATAACCGATAAAGTGAAAACATAGCCTAGGGTATCCTGAAAAACTTTGTCAAAGACCGCGAAGTGATCTGATGCTTATGAAAAAAGTTATAGCGTTGACATTGCTTGGCGAAACAGTATGATTTTGTTGCTATTGTTATTCCTTTACATGTTGAAACATAAACACATGCATGCGGTTCGGTGGTTATAACTATTTTCACTAGCATCGGATCGCTTTGCGGTCTTCAACAAAGTTGTTCAGAACATCCTAGGCTATCATTCTACAGTATCGGTTAAAAAGTTTCAGACAAACTTTTTCAACTTATGGCTAAAATGCAAAAAAGTATGTTTTCCCATACAAAACCCCATACAATTTTCAATTGCAATGCGCAAAGTGTAGACGCAACCGATCGTGCTCAAATTTTGCAAAGATACTCAGGACCCGAAACAGAACCAAAAAAGCTTTGATCTGAGAAAACGTGTCCGATGACCCACACTAATATAATGATTCTATCTTGATAAACGCAATAATTTACACTACTGCAATGGATTCTTAAATCTTCGTTCAGCAAATTGAGGCTGGGCAAGTAACTGTAACCGTCCCTTCATCAAGAACATAAAAAAATGAGTGTCATGAACAATTTAGTGCACCATAAATCGTTTGCTATTAATTGATGCATCATTTCATTTTAAATAAATTGCTTTTCAAACTTTCTCATTTATTATTCTGAATTGGAGCACACATTTTGTTCAAGGCAGTATTTTATTCGAAGCATACATTATCAGAAATATAATATTTATTTCCTAGTTGCTGCAACCGAACATCACAGCTAGGCATATGCGTTTGGCATTGATCTGTTGAAAGTTGTGAAATCCATTTGCGACAATGATATGTTTATGCCGAGCTCTCACTACACAGACAAATGACGACTCTACTACTGTTGCCAATTGCATTGAAATTGCAACCGGAGCGCTGGTTGTTGCTTTTGGAACATTATGCAATGTAAGGTTGTTTATCACATCACGACCGATCCTACGAATGCGTTGATTGACACCAGCATGCCCTCGCCAAACCAAAACCTAATAATATTGGAAGAGCGTTGCGGTGGCTGAACGGTGCGGGTATGTGTATGTCGGCTCAACGACAACACTATCGAATCCTCTAACGGTTTTGTCATCACCAGCACTCCAATATTCAAGCAATTGTGAGAAACTGCATAAAATACTTCAACAGGGAAAAACAGAGTCAGGTTTCACGTTCCTGTTAATTCAAATGCCAAATGTTTGAAGTTTTATCAGTGAAAAATACAGTTATATAACAGTTAAAAATCAATCAGAAGTTTTTCGATTTGTTAAAAATAATTGTTGCCCGAAATGTTTTTCAGTTATGTACTTTTTTGAAAATAAATGTTTAGCTTCTTATTTATGACGCACAGAGTTTGATTTTTGGAGAGAATAAAACATAGTAATTGTGATCTAAAGCTGGGAAAGTAGTTAACTCACTGATATTGTATTTGTAGAATAACAAGCATGAATACTTGTCACTATCTACAAAAACATAGACCCACTCAGTTCTAAGCACTTGGCCAAGTCTTTGCTGCATTAGTTTAGTTCATAAGCCTATCATCAACTAAGAAAGTTTTCAGAGCTGCAACAGCTCGTGATAGATGATGAGATATTAAATATAATTGTGTACAATAGGACATGCACTGCACATGTTACAAGTTTTATGGTTATAACATAATATTGTTTAGAAATAATTATTGAGAAAGATCTCACCAATTTTTTTCTCGTCGGATGATCGCACTCATGCCTCGATTTCTTTCCATTTCTACCCTTAACAATGCGCTAGCGGCAACAGCTAGTTTGCTGCTTATTGTGCGTCACACTTTTTTTTTTCATTCACCGTTTACCTTCCCCGTCGGACAACAACTGTGGTGCACATTGAGAATGGTTAGTAGTGTGTGTCATCGGAACCGTTTTCTCAGATCAAAGCGTTTTTGGTTCCGTTTCGGGTCCTGAGTATCTGTGCAAAATTTGAACACGATCGGTTGCGTCTACACTTTGCGCATTGCAATTAAAATTTGTATGGGAAAACATACTTTTTTGCATTATTGCCATAAGTTGAACAAGTTTGTCTGAAACTTTTTAACCGATACCATAAAATGATAGCCTGTGAAATGAAATGAAATGAAATGCTTGCTATTGGAATTCCATAAAAGTTTTTGTTCGCGTAAATCAGAAAGTATCTAACCCCTGGATTTTTTTTTCAGTAGTTCCTACTGAAATTTCATCAGAAATTCCTTCTGGGAATCAAGCAGATGTCCCTTTCTCAAGTGCTCTTTGAGTTTGCACGGGGATTTCTCTGATCCTTCTGAGAGTTCTATTAGGATTTGAAAATCCTCACGAAATTAGTTTTAGATTTTTACTACTCCAGAACACACATATGTGCTTCTGAAATTCGCCAGAAGTTCCCGTGAGTCCCTACTGACATATGACTCCAAGTATTTCTAGGGTTCGTCCTGGAATTACTTAAGAAGAGTACCCCATGAGTTCCATCTGGGATTTCTTCTGGAAATTGTTATGGGATTCCAGCTCTATATGGTGTGGGAAGAATAAGTGCATTTGAAAATAAAAATATAATTTAAAATGTAATTGAAAGTTTTTTTTTTAGTGTAGGGTTAAAGGTTAATATAGTGGTGAATTCTGGAAAATCGTTCTAGATGACGACACACGTCCAAAGAGAGTCTAATAATGGTGTGGAAGAAGATACTTCGTGTGCGTGAGATTCGTGTCTGATGCATAACATATCTTTACTACAAGCAAAGCGAGCTCCCATAAGAACGCGTGTCAAATAGTGACACTATTTGTGTTTACATTTTTCTCTCCTTACTAATACATAGCCATCTCTTCTTCTTTCCCACCTGTGATATACTCTCATTGACAAACGTCCATAGTGGTTTCTGCTTTTAGTGGTGTTGCGTATACGTACACGTTGCATTACACGAACACTACCTGAGTTACTGGTTGAAAACAGTAGTAAACAAAAATCAGCTGTTCCCGGCAAAATCAAATGGGCATATTTTCAAACAGTAGGGTATTGTACCATTTGGGCAGGTGTACCTATTTTGGGCACTTGTCGCTATAATTAAGTCAATTTCAAACCGATTGATTTGAAATTTTGTCCAGAGTTAGGCACGTACAGTATCTAACGCTGTACAAATATTCAAATCAATCGGTTTGAAATTGACTTAGTTATAGCGGCAAGTGCCCAAAATAGGTACACCTGACCAAATGGTACAATACCCTACTTTTGCATTAGTGTTCATGACGCCGCGCTGCGAAACCACTATTCTTGACAGTAGAGCAAGAGAAAAAAAAAGAGAAGAGAAATAGTTGAACGAAAAGGAAATCTGCAGCTAGAGAAGTGAAAGAGATTTTGCTTGCTTCGGCAGTTTTGATATGGATTTCGTTGAAGTAGGGAGTGAGTGAATGTGCAGAGAATTAAAAGTATAAAATGAGAAAAACAGCGAAAGAAAAGGAATTTCGTTTATCACTTAAACTAGAATGCCGAGATCGGTTGTGCGCATGTGGGTTAAAGTTAATGGCTAAACGCTTGACAATTGATGGTTGATGATAGCGGCACCGACGGGTGCTGCTATGAATAAACTTGATTTTTTTTCTGATATCTCAGTTAAATTGCGATTGCCGAGCGCTCGGCTGTGAAGATCTCGGCAAAATAATGAAAATTGGCCGAGCTCAACTGAGTGTGTATATATTGTTTTTTACTGGGATATTCGAAATCCTACATCTGAGATTCCCAATTGTGAACTGCATTTCCTCCTGACTGAGACTTCTACAGTAGTTCCCTGTGAGAATCCTCTAGAAGTTTATTGAGGGAATCCACAAAAGGTGCTTCTTTCTGGTGGTTCTTCTGGAGTTCAAACTGGAAACCTTCTAGTACACACTTTAAACAGAATGCCGAGATCGGCTGTGCAAATCTCGGCAAAATAATGAAAATTAGCCGAGCTCAACTGAGTGTGTAGTTCACAGGACACAGATCAAACGTAAACAAACTGGAAAAATGATTAATGACAACACAAATACTGCAACAGCAACGAATGCACTAGTTGAAGCGACAACCGCACTCATACAGCACTGCGTAGACCATAACCATAGATTTAACCTAGAACAGACACAGATTAGAGATCACAGCAACAAACAATCCACACTCCCTTTCCTCGAAATGTGTCATATTACCAACACGGAACACACAGTCAATAAACGAACAGACATAGACAGGCTAAGTACGACATACGCAGGTGTACTACACAGTATGAAGAATATTGATAGACACATCAAAATTAGAAGCGAAGACAGTTTAGACGAAAGTTAGATTATTTCGATAGGGCATTACAGCTACCAAAATGAAAGTTCCGAATAAGGGGATATGCTAAAGAGGGAAAATTTGCGCCATTGCCAAAAAAACCGTTAAACTGTATAAGTGATTCCGAAGTGTAAGGTATTATAAAGTTAGATTTTTAAATGACAAAATTAATTTGAAACACACCCACTTTACAGCATGTACCATAAATCGGCATGGTTTGATATCTTCAAAATACCTGGTATGACGATAAAAAAGGCTTTCAGCCTTATGTTATACGATTATATACAATAAATAAATAAAATAAATAAATAAATAAATAAACGACAAAAAAGAGGCAGTTAAAGTTAGACAAAACATTTGACCAAAAACGGTAATATTTATGTAAGTAATCGGACAAATTTTGTAAAGACAACTCTGTTTAAAGCCAAGTACTAATTACAGTTTCCCCCGGAGGAAGACACTATCCCCGTGTCGAAACGTCGGATGAATAATAAAACCCGTTTTTTGAACCCTAAGACTGCGTAGCCGTTAATCTACAGAGTCAAGATTACAGTCGATTTCCCACAGCAATTTAGTTATTTTTGATTAGTTATTTGGTATTTTTGTATTTTGTCAAAGAGAATAACAAGAGAAGATCAAATATTGTCATTCAAAATGAATAGCTAAATGGCAAAACTGATTTGTTGAAAATAAGAGCTGATAATAACTGACTTTGTTCCGAAAATAACTAATGTTGTTAGGACACAACACATTTCTGAACTTTAAATACTGTTTTTTTTCCAATCATAAGAACAAAATTTACAATTTTGATGATCTTTTTTGAAATAACTTATTTTGAACTTATTTTGTTCTCAATAACTCAATAATAACTGATTCAGTTGTTCTTCTTCATTATGGCTCTATGTCCGCACAGGGACTTTGCCTGCCCCGTTTCAACTTAGTGTTCTTTGAGCAATTCCACAGTTATTAATTGTAGGGCTTTCTTTGCCTGTCATTGCATGAATTTGTATATTGTGAAGCTAGTACAATGATACAGTATGCCCAGGGCGTCGACAGAATTTTCACGACCGGAAGGGGAATCGAACCCGCCGTCTCCGGATTGGCGATCCATACCCTTAACCACTAGGCTAACTGGAGATTCAGTTATTCTACATTTATAAACAAATTGTACTTGGCAGGTCTGAAAATCGTCACCGTACGAGCAGAAAAGTCGACGACGACAACGAAAAGTAGACCGTTATCATTGCTCGTTCCACATCGGATGACTCATTTTAGCCAGCTAATCGTCGTGAAGGGCTTGCGTCGTGACGAAAACAAAATCTTCATTAGTTTTGTTTCGCTCTTCGTCCAGGTGCGCCTAGCCGACGAAGTCAATGTTGCCACCAACAAAAAAAAAACAAAAAAAAAAGATTTCAATAAAAAAATATTGCACCTGGAATCAAACAACGAACCTCCAGATTGCCAATCCAGCACTCTTTCCAACTGAGCTTGTGAAGTTTCACACCAACGTAAGCGCTGAAACGCCAATAAAAGCTATTTCCTGATGGCGTTTACATAGCCCGTCGTCGCTTGGTTCCAAGGAACAAAGAGGACGACGAATTCGGACGAAGACTGTTTTGTTGTTATCTTCACGCTGTGGTGACGAGAAGGACGATTGTCAACCCTGGTCCTTGGTTTGATCTTATAATGATAAAACTAGTTATTATTGAGTCATTTTCCGATACAAAGTCAGTTATTATTTTTGTTCTTTTAGCTCTTATTCCCAACAAACCAATGACAAATTTTGCCATTAAGCTAATTCATTTTCAATTGCAAAATTTGATCTTCTTTAATTATTTTATTCTGCCCGGGATACAGTAATTTTTCGTCTTAATCACTGCCTCCGCGTGACAGGCAATAATTTTTAATAAATTTTCTGTACAATTTGAGGATAATTCTCCCATCTCTCCGTCAAGAAAGATATTTAAAATGCGTTTTACTATACAAAAGGTAATGAGAAGTGTAGAGTTTTTACATTATTTAAAAATATTTTCTCAAATGGGGATATTTGATTCGGCACATTATTATATTTGGAATTGCGCAAAATATCCGGAGTTCAAATGCGATGATGTTAATCTACCGTATCTGGCAATTGGATAATATCATATTGTACCTTTTACCCTTATCTCCCATCAATGTGGGTCTGATATGGGGTTGCCGGTGTTGCGATCATTGATGGAAGAGATGTCAAATGCAATTACCAGTGCGAAAATGATGGTGATTCGTTGTTCCGATGCAGTACGCGAGGGTAAATCTTTGTATCTGGCAGCTGAAGCCACATGATTGTGAAACATGTGTATGGTTTTGATATCCAAGAAGTGTAGATATGATCCATATTTTCCATATGTTGTTATGCAAATGTATTCAAAGAAATCATTCAGGTTAAGATATCTCGCCTTTTCGCTTCGTTAAATAGTTAGCTACCTCTGCCTTCATGGTTCATTTCAGTTAAAACCCATGGAGCCGCATGGTTGATTGAAAAACAGTTTTTACATAAAATTTGCAACAGCTGTATGCAATCCAAAGATGTTTTTAAATATTTTTTTAAATTTTGTTTCGACTATGCAAAGTTTGTGGAATGTTTTTAATTTCGACTGGATGATTTCTCAATTTTAACTGGCTCTCGCAGTCCACCCTTGAAAAAGACCAAATACAAAGTGCCGAAACGTCGGGCAGAATAAAACTATTCGTTTTGATCCCCTAGACTGCGAGAGCCAGTTAAAATTGTTTTTAATAAATTTTCAATTTAATATTCGTACAAAAATATCTGCTTTTGAGTAAACCATTTTAGATGTAATAAAAAGTATACGGTATGAAACCTGTCTGTCCAACGTGACTCGAATCTCGCCTGTGCCTACGAGCACCCGTTCATATTGCAAACACCAACCAGTCAGCGACATTCGATGGAAAAATTAATGAATTTCTGCTTCACTGCGATTAGCTTTCTGAAATCTCCATCGAATCAACACCGCATCGTCGTCTGCCTGCACTGCACTGCGCTCGTGTGTAATGTATGCAGTAGTCAGAACCAAATCCCAATCCATGCTTTCCGCATATTTTGATTTAATTTTTCAAATGCACAGCAAACTCAATTCCGGGCTATCAAACATTTACTTTCACTTCAACGGGTCCTGTTGCCGGGCGGGGTCCACATAATAACCATATAGCCGGATCCGAATTTCTCCGAAAATTGGTTGGAGCTCTCTCCACTCACCGGCCATACCGAAATCTAGGACACGTGTAATTGCATTTCTCCTAGTTTCAATAATTCACGAATCATTTGCCGTTGATGGAAGCGAAACCGGGTTTGATGCGGAAACTCTTCTGCAGA